>NC_141693.1:1838926659-1839324159 GCF_964263255.1 Lissotriton vulgaris
CTTCAGCAGGGCCAGTGTCCTCTTCTCGCTGATGAACACCTTGCTATGTATGGTGTTGATCTGTGTCCCTAGGAGGATTTTTACTTGTTCTGGTTCCATAGAGGATTTCCCCCAGTGAATGTAGAATCCCAGGTCCACCAGCGTATCTGTCATGCGTTGTGCGTGCTAATTGCATGTCCTGTGCGAACTTGCCCTTATTAGCCAGTAGTCTAGGTAAGGGTATACATGGATCCCTTCCCTCCTTAGGTGCGCAGCCACTGCTGCCAGGCACTTTGTGAAGACCCTTGGCGCAGATTTTAGTCCGAATGCTAGGGATGTGAACTGGTAGTGATCTTTGTTGATGGTAAAGCTTAGTAGATGTTTGGAGAGTGCACCTACAGGGTTTGACAGTCAAGGGAAAATGTGACATCCAACAACAGTTCCAACATATCAACCTGTTGGAACTCAAGGGCCATTTTTCTGGCTCTGAGGTCTTTCCTTTTAAAAAATCCTAGGGTCATCGGTGCTAATTCGAACAGACAATACTAAACGGGGAGGAACAAGAGCGACTGCATCTCTTTAGGCTTAGCAAATATGGAACTAGATGTTTGTGCCGCCTGTTCATTGGGATGTGCAGTAGGCATCTTTGAGGTCTATGGTTGCCATGAAGTCTCCGTCTCTTATCTGAGGAATGACCTCTTGTAGAGACGTCATCTTGAACTTTTGTGTTTTTATGAACTTGTTTAGGAACCTTAAGTCCAGGATGGGCCTCAGTGTTTTGTCCACCTTTGGTACCAGGAAGTAGGTTGAGTACACTCCCTTGTTCCTTTCTCGGTATGGTACTGGTTCGATGGCCTCCTTTTCGAAGAGTTCCTTCGCTTCCTTTTGAAGTAGCTCTAGCTCTATTCTTGACTTAGTCTTCCTTTTTGGTTTCCTGTTTGGCGGCATCTTTTCCAGTTCTATGCAGTATCCGAACTGTATAATGTTGAGTATCCAATTGTCCCTGGTGCACAAGTTACTACTTGTGTAACGATATATCTGTAAGAGACATTAGTTAGTGATAGATTCCTTACCTTAGAATATCCCCAGGCGTCAGACTGGATCCGGAAACCTTTGCGTAGCAATACCCCTGCGCGCTGGTAGGCGTCGTCTGCGGCTCCGCGTCCGTCGTCGGCGTCGTGAGCGCCGGGATGACGTCGGAGTATTTAGACGGCGCCCATGCGCGCTGACGTCAGTTCTGATAACATAGCTTTTCCGCACCAGATACGCAGAGCCATGATAGAACTAACACTGGTGCCATGAAACTAGGGCCCTGAAAGGGGATGACCTTAACCCTAGACATCGGTTCGCAGAACGGGGAGGATGGGTGGGCGGTAAGGAATCTATCACTAACTAATGTCTCTTACAGATATATCGTTACACAAGTAGTAACTTGTGCATCTGAAAGAGACACGTTAGTGATAGATTCCTTACCTTAGAATAGATACCCCAGCAATACCAACCCCGGTGGTGGGTCTGCGAACCAATATCACACCAGAAAGTCCTGGAGGACGGAACGGCCAAAGAAGCCATCCCTCCGGACTTGACTGTCCAGGCAGTAGTGCCTTGCGAACGTGTGCAGCGAGGCCTACGTGGCTGCCTGACAGATGTCCTGCAGGGGGACACCGCGGCCCAGGGCAGTTGTCGTTGCCGTGGCCCGAGTGGAGTGAGCCCGCAATCCAGCCGGGGGCTCCTTCCTCGCCATGGAGTAACATGCCTGAATACACAAGATGATCCACCTGGAGATGGTCCTCTTGTGTACAGCCTTTCCCTTCTTCGCGCCCACGTAACCAACGAAGAGTTGGTCATCCACCCGGAATTGGCGTGTGCGATCTAGGTAGTAGGAGAGCGCACGTTTTGGATCCAGACGGTGGAGCCTCTCCTCTTTCGAGGGATGCGGAGGCGGAAAGAAGGTGGGCAAATTGATGGACTGCCCGATGTGGAAGGCCGTGACAACCTTGGGCAGAAAGGAAGGTCGTGTACGTAACACCACCTTATCAGGATGAACAGACAGGAAAGGTGGAGAGGAAGAAAGAGCCTGGAGCTCACTCACCCTCCTGGCAGAGGTGATGGCAACCAGGAAGGCCGTCTTTAGAGTAAGGAGACGAAGAGGGCAGTTATGAAGCGGCTCAAAGGGAGCACACATCAGATAGGTGAGAACTAGATTCAAGTCCCACTGGGGCATCACGAAGGGAACAGGAGGGAACATGTGCGTGATGCCCTTCAGAAATCTACTCACAATAGGGGACTTGAATAAAGAAGGCTGATCTGGTAGCCTCAAGAAGGCCGATAGAGCAGAAAGGTACCCTTTAAGAGTGCCCAGAGCAGAGCCCTGCTGGGCAAGGGAAAGAAGAAAGAGCAGCACTTCCGAAAGGGGTGCAGAGAGAGGATCCACAGCCTTTGCTGTGCACCATGCCACAAATCTGTTCCACCGGCAGGCGTATACCGACTTTGTGGAGGGACGCCTGGCTGCCAGAATGATATCACAGACTTCGGGAGGCAAGTCAAATGGCCTCAACTGCCGCCGCTCAATCTCCAAGCTTGTAGGTGGAGACTGGACAGGTTCGGGTGCAGGACCGTCCCCTGCTGCTGCGACAGAAGGTCCTCCCGAAGAGGCTGACGTATCGGGGGATCGACTGACATGCTGAGTAGCTCGGGATACCAGTATCTTCGTGCCCAGTCCGGAGCCACAAGGACGACCTGGGCCCGGTCGCGCCTGATCTTCTTCAGCACTCTGGGCAGAAGTGGTATAGGCGGAAAGGCGTACAACAGACCGCAGCTCCACTCGCGACGAAAAGCGTCTCCGAGCGAGTGCCGCCTTGGAAACTCCAACGCGCAGAACTGCTGACATTGCGCGTTCTCTTCTGTGGCGAATAGATCTAACCAAGGCTCTCCCCACTGTCGAAAGAGACCTTGCGCCACGTCCGAGTTCAGACGCCATTCGTGATCCATCATGCACCGGCGGCTGAGTTCGTCCGCCCTGGCATTCAGAGAGCCTGCCAGGTGTTGAACGCCCTGATGTTCCAGCCACTGCCAGAGGCGCAGAGCCTCCTGGCAGAGGGTCCACGACCCCACACCGCCCTGTTTGTTGCAGTACCACATGGCGGTGGTGTTGTCGGTGAACACTTGCACTACGCTCCCCTTGACAGAGGGGAGGAATGCCTTCAGTGCAAGACTAATCGCCCGCAGCTCCAGAAGGTTGATGTGGAGCCGGGACTCCGCCGGAGACCAGAGGCCTCTGATCTCCGCCTCTCCCATGTGGCCTCCCCAGCCCTGGAGGGACGTGTCCGTCACAACTACGTGCTCCGGCTGGGGTAGGGAGAGGGGTCTGCCACTGACCCAGTCGCGGTCCGTGAGCCACCACTGCAGTTGCTTCGCAGTGCCCTCCCTGATCAGGACATGATCGGACAGGTTGCCCTGATGCTGGGCCCACTGAAACTTCAGGTCCCACTGCAGAGCCCGCATCCGCCACCTGGCGTGACGCACCAGAAGGATGCAGGAGGCCATCAGCCCCAGAAGCCGCAGCGTCAACCTGACCGAGACCCGGGATAACGGCCTGAAGACAGGAATCAGAGCCTGAATATCCCGAACCCGCTGCTCGGGTGGGTAAACCCGAAACCGCGCCGAGTCGAGAACCGCTCCGATGAAGAGGAGCTTCTGAGAGGGACACAGGTGTGATTTCGGCACATTGATGGAGAACCCCAGCAAGTGCAGGAGGTCGGCCGTAGTCTGGAGGTGGCTGACGACTGTCTGGGGCGAGCCCGCCTTCAACAACCAGTCGTCGAGGTAGGGGAAGACTGATACCCCCTGCCTGCGCAGATGGGCTGCGACCACCGCCATCACCTTCGTGAACACCCGTGGGGCGCTGGTAAGGCCGAAGGGGAGCACGGTAAACTGAAAGTGCTCTAGGCCTACCGTGAACCGCAGGTAACGCCGGTGGGCCGGCAGGACGGGGATGTGGAAATAGGCGTCCTGCAAGGCCAACGCTACCATCCAGTCTCCTGGGTCCAGGGCAGCCAGGACCTGAGCCAAAGTGAGCATCTTGAACTTCTCCGTCCGGAGGAAGCCGTTGACGTTCCGCAGATCCAAGATAGGGCGTAGGCCCCCTTTGCCCTTCTTGGGTACCAGAAAGTAGTGGGAGTAACAACCACGTCCTACTTCTGGCCCAGGAACGCGCTCGATGGCCCTCTTGGCCAAGAGGGCCGAAACCTCCTCTTGCAGAAGTTGCAAGTGATCCCCCGACACACGGTGGTATTGAGGTGGCATGGATGGAGGGGAAGACTCGAAGGGGAGGGAGAAACCCCTTCGGACAATTTGCAGCACCCACCTGTCCGAAGTGACTGTATGCCAGTGGGAGAGGTGATGGCGAACCCTGCCTCCCACAGGCGTCACATGGGCCTGAAAACTCGGACTAGGAAGGTTTTGAGGCGGGGGCTGCTGAGGGAGGTGTGGACTGGCCTCGCCGCTGGCCCCGACCACCGCCACGGCGGTTCCCACGTCCACCACCGCGTTGCTGAACATTCTGCAGCGCGTGGCTGACGGTCCGTGGTGGGGCGCCCCTTCCGTGGCCACGAAAGGAGCGAAAGGCACCCGATTGCTGGCGTGGGGCCGTAAGGCCCAAGGACTTGGCCGTGGCCCTGGAGTCCTTGAAACGTTCCAGCGCATGGTCTGCCTTGTCGCCGAAGAGGCGACGGCCATCAAACGGCATGTCCAGGAGGGTGGCCTGGACATCGGCCGAGAAGTTGGCGGACCTCAACCAGGCGTGGCGTCGAACCGCCACCGTCGTTGCCATCGCCCTGCCCAGTGAGTCCGTGGTATCCAGCCCACACCGGATAGAAAAGCGTGCCGCATCTCGGCCGTCCGCAAGGGTTTGGCTGAGTTTAGCCCTGACCTCCTCAGGGCATTGTGGCAGCACCTCCGCAACCGTGTCCCACAGAGTGTGGGTGTAGCGGCCCAAGAGACAGTTGGTGTTCACAGACCGTAGCCCCAGGCTCACAGACGAGAAGACCTTCTTCCCGAACTGCTCGTATCTCTTGGATTCCCTGTCGGGCGGGCAGACGGGAATGCGGTTTGGGAGTTTGAGGCCTGGATGACCAGACTCTCGGGGGTGGGATGGGTGGACAAAAAGCATGGGTCGCCCGGTGCCGGGCGGTAGCGTCTGGCCACGTTCCTGTCCACAGGGGGGCCTGTGGCGGGCTTGGACCAAGTGCCCAGAAGAACGTCACACAAGGCCTCATTGAACGGCAGAAGGGGCTCCGCGGAGCCGGACTGCTGTTTGAGGACCTCCGTGAGGAGATTAGTCCTCACGGCCGCGACGGGGAGCTGAAGGTTTAAGGCCTTAGCTGCCTTCGTCAACACTACGCTGTAAGCAGAACCCGCCTCCGAAGCCACAGTCGGGGGCGACGTAAATCCAGTATCTGGCGAGGTGTCAATACCACTGGCCTCCCCAAGCTCATATGTCCAGTCCTGATGTGACTGGCAATCACGTGCCAGAGGGTCCTCGGACCCCTCCCATTGCTCCTCGTCACCTGGCTCCTGGAGACCAGGATTAACAGCCAGGGCCTCCTCGTGGAGATAGAAGTCTCCAAAGGCCGACGGAATCGGCGCCCAGCGGCGCCCCTCCGACTCCTGAGTAGGACCGTAGGAAACATTGGGGGCGGCAACCACATCGGCTGCCGGGGACGACACCTGAAGGGACGGCGCCGGCGAGGTCGTAAGGTCGACCGGCGAGGTCCCGGATCCGGAGCCGGATCCAGCGAGGTCGTGCGGCGCCGGGACCGAAGTCGCCAGCGGCGCCGGGGCCGAAGCACCCGACGTCGTCGGGGCCGAAGCGCCCGACCCGGAAGGACCTCCAGACGGAGCCGATCGGCCCGAAGGCGCCACGGGAACCGACTGAGGAGGGAGGGCCCTCATGGCCATGAGGTACCTCTCGACCTCCTCCTGCGACGCGCCGTGCCCAGGGACCCGAAGGTGTGGGGCAGGCGGCGACGCTTGCGACTCCCGCGGAGCCGCGTGGGCGGTGTCGCCCGAATCCCCGGCCGCATCGTGCGAGCGTCGGGGCGGGTCGGAGGATCGATGGTGTCGCTCCGACCTCTCATGCCTCTTACCTGAGGACTTGGAACCAGACGATCGGTGTCCACTCCCGGAACGTCGATGACTCCGACCTCGCGACCTGTCCCTCGACCTCCCGTGGGACCGGGACCGGGACCTGGAGCGGCGCCGACTGCCTCAGCTCGAGACGCTTGCGGGACCGCTCCCGCCTAGCCTTCGACGTCAGGGCCCGGCAGTCGGAGCAGGTTCGATCGTCGTGGTCGAGGCCTAAGCACTTCAGGCACCGGCGATGGGGGTCCGTGACCGACATGAGTCGGCCGCACTTCGAACAAGGCTTGAACCCGGGCATCCCTGGCACCGATAGTCGAGAGTCGACTAAATAGAAGATCAAAAAGATCAAAAAGTTTTCTGTCAAAAAGTGACTGGGGGTAGAGCTTCTTCCGGATCTGCGCTAGCTGGCGCGGAAAAAAGAAGAACTGACGTCAGCGCGCATGGGCGCCGTCTAAATACTCCGACGACGTCATCCCGGCGCTCACGACGCCGACGACGGACGCGGAGCCGCAGAAGACGCCTACCAGCGCGCAGGGGTATTGCTACGCAAAAGTTTCCGGATCCAGTCTGACGCCTGGGGATATTCTAAGGTAAGGAATCTATCACTAACGTGTCTCTTTCAGATTATCTTCTTCCACTCCTGGAAGAAATGACTTAGCCTGCCTCCTACTTGGGGTTGCCAACTGGTAAAGTACAGGCAATTGAGGTTCTCGCTGGTCGCAAAAAGATCTAAACTTTGTTTACCCCACAAGTGAAAGAGATGGTCCAGCGTTGGTTGGTGTAGTTCCCACTCATGTCTGACAGTTTGCCCTGCTCAGAGAATATGCAAGAACATTGGATATAGCCGGAACATAGTCCACTGTTAAATTTTATCGTGTTGAAATGACCAGTTCCATATTTGCTAAGCCTAAAGAGATGCAGTCGCTCTTGTTCCTCCCAGTTTAGTATTGTCTGTTCGAATTAGCACCGACGACCCTAGGATTGTTTAAAAGGAAAGACCTCAGAGCCAGAAAAATGGCCCTTGAGTTCCAACAGGTTGATATGTTGGAACTGTTGTTGGATGTCACATTTTCCCTTGACTGTCAAACCCTGTAGGTGCACTCTCCAACCTTCGAGGGAGGAGTCTGTTGTAATTACATATTGTGGTAAGTTGATCAAGAATGAGCAGCCTCTCAATACATTTGGGACATGCGTCCACAATTGAAGAGCATATTTCAACTGGGGAGTACTTGAATTATATCCTCAAAGGAGCTTGATGTCTGTAGCCACTGACTGCCCAGTTCTTTCTGTAGAGGCCTCATGCGTAAGCGGTAGTTGGGAATGAGGGGAATGCTGGAAGAAAGCATTCCCAGTGACTAGGGCGGAGGCCTTTGCTTGCAGGGCGTTGATAGTTGCTCCTAAAAACGTTCTGACATTTGGAGGTAATAGTTGAGACTTTTGAAAGTTGGACAGCCCTACAGATTGGAATAGGGATAGGTACTCTTGCCCATGTCTCTTGGCCACTGATGAGGCGGTTGCTTTTATAAAGCAATAGTCAGTGTATGGGAATATTTGAATTCCTGCTTATCATAGATGAACAGTAAATGGGGCTAATACCTTGGTAAATACTCGGAAGCCAAAATGACAGACTCTGAATTGATAATCCATGCCGGCCACTCTGAATCATATGAAACTCCTGCATTTGGGATAAAAGGGGATATGGCTTCATGAAGATCCAAGGTTGCCATGTGATCTCCTAGATTTTAAAGTTGTAGCTCTTCCTCAAGAGACAACATACAAAATGTTTGCATCTTTAGGACCTTGTTGAGGTGGCGAAAGTACAAGATAGGGTCATTCTCCTGATTTTTTTCCTTATGAGGAAAAATCTTTAATAAAATCGTCCCTTTTTGCGCTCTTGGTACCACTTCGATCGCTCCCTTGTGCAACTTGATGTTTATCTGAGACAGCAGTTCTGATAGATGTGAAGGAGGAGGGTCCAGAGGTGGAAAGTTCGGCGAAATCTGTTGATATTCCAATATGTGTCTATTGGAAACTATATTGAGGACCCATTTGTTTGTTGTTATCGAGGACCATTTGAGGAGGAAATAGGAAAATTTCCCCCCAACCTCTAAGAAATAGGTGAGAGTTGTGGCCAACACTAGAGATCTGCCACTACTTCTCAGAGATGTCTATCTCTGAAGTATTCCTTTCCTCTATAGTGTTTGAGGGAGGCAGCAGGTGGCTGTTTGTATGGTTGTTAATGTTGTTGTGCAGAGGAGTATCGGGATTGTCCCGGAAACGGCTGAAATGGTTTGTACTGGTTGTAACCTCCCCAAAAGTAAGGCCTGGAGTTCCACAAAAGGGCAGTTTTTAAAATTGTTGGGTGACTAGCACTTACGCGGTGTCTGTATCCTGTGATTGCCTGTAGTGCCTCATCAATATGTTGACAAAACAAGGATTCGCCACCATAAGGCATATCAATGACCTTTGTTTGCACCTCCTGGCAAAAAGAAGTTTTGTTGTCTTAATACTGCCACCCCAGCCAACTGACAGAAGGCTGTTGACAATACGTCTATTGCACAATCAATTATTTCTACTGGAGATCTTTTCCCCCTCCTGAAGGATCTTCCTTGCTTCCGCTCTTGACTCCTCAGGCAAAAGATCAATAAGCTGTGAAATGTCTGACCATATTTGGCGGTGATATCTACCCAAGACTGCGAGTGAGTTCACTGCCCTAACTGTCGCTGCCATGGTGGAGATTTTTTTTACCAATTGTATTCAGATGTCTCCCGTCCCTCTCTGGAGGAGTGGCCGGAGGTGAAGCAGGATTTGTGTTGCGTTGCTGAGCTGCCTGAGAAATTTCAGAATCCGGCTTTGGCTGGCGGATGAGGCAGGCAGGAGAGTTTTCAGGTGCCTTTTATTTGTTTTCCAGCTTAGGTCAGACGGCTGGAATGAAAGCTGTTGCTCGCATTACTTTCAGGCCTTCCTACCATATGAAATCCACTATGGGAATTGAACAAACTTGCCTCAGTCTTTTCTTTAAAATCATATTGTAAACAATCACGGTTTGGTTACCATGGCGAGCTGAAATCTCTTTGCCGCTCTTAACATTAGTGTATGAAAACCTCCTATGTCTTCCGGTGGCGAGTCGACTGTTGGTTGGATTGACTGAGATGGTGTTAGTATCTGGTAATCATCCCATTTGTTGGGAAGGGACACCTCCTCCAGTTCTCCTTTCTCTCTTTCCTCTTCAGTAGTGAGATGCTCCTCAACTGGAGATTGGGGGTTGTAGGCATTGGAGTTATGGGATGCGACATTGCTATCGCAGATGCCCTAGGAATCTGAGGTTAAGGGATTGAGGTGGTTGATTCCGATGGTGGGAATCTGCAGTAGTAATCTTCCACCAAGTGCTATAGATTTGAAACTAGGGAAGCAAGTGTCTGAATACACTGTTCTCTTTGTCTATTTTGATGGTTAGGGTCATGATTGGAATAGTAATCTTGTTAGTCATTATACTCTTGTAATTTAATACGAAGATCTGAAGGTCTCTGTGCAACACCAAACATGCCCTCCTCATCAGAATCCTCATCATACTCAAAACGTTTTTCTGGAAGAGTAGGGGAACTTCTCTAGGAGAGGTATGTACAGGAAATATTTCCTGCGAAGATCTTAGGCTGGGTTACTACAGATGTAAAAGCAGAGTCCTTGACTGTACATCCGTCAACATAAGCTCAGATATATTTTTCTGTGTAGTGGACAGAATTGTAGAAGAAACCGTTGACTGGATACCCAACAACGGAATAGTAGTTGTCAAAACAGTTGACGGAGCAGCAACCGGTAAACCTTCCGTCAACATCTTGGACAACGTTGATGTCCGTTGTTGCTAGCCTGCTGTCATAGAATTAGAGTTGGTCGACGGAGCCACGGTCGGCGAAAGATATTTGTGTTTGAGGGCTGTCGACAACTGCAGCTGTGATGAGACATCGACGAATCTTTAGATGACTTTTTTTTCCCGATGTAGACACATCCGTTGGCTTAGTTTTGAATGCCTTTACTGAGGTTTTTCTAGACTATGTTGCCGTCAATGTAGAAGGTCTCACCTTCACAGAAACTATGGTCGACAGACGTAGCAAAAAACATGATTAGTTTAGACTGTGGAGATGAAAAGGTCATCGTCATAGCAGTAGTGACTGCGGGGACTGTCGCGGACAAGGGCACTGCCAACGTCTTTAACTTCTGAGGTGACAAAATAGTCTCCGGTAGAGATTTTGAAGCGAACCTTAGCAGAGGCCGTAGAAGGGATAGAGGGTAAAGAATGCCCCTTATGAGAGGCATGCCCCTTATGAGAGGCAGACCCCTTCCTGGCAGTTAAAGGTTGATCATCAGCCTTAGACGAATGGTGCTGCCTCTTTACCCCCTTGGAAGCCTTCAGGGATACTATTTCCACATCACTTGCTCTCTTCTTAGAGGCAATAGTTGAGGGAGGTATCGCTGTTGTAATCAGACAGGCGGTTGTCCTTGGTTATTAACTTCTGCAACCACAGAAGAAGCCTTCCCTCTCTTTCTCCCAATGTCTTCTAAGAGAAAGGTCTACAGATTTTGCAATCTCTCACCTGGTGGTCAGGGTGAAGGCAGTAAATGCACTTCCTGCAAGTATCTTTCGAATGCAGTGTCCACTTTCCACAGGCATCACAGTGCGTAAACAGAGATCTTTTAGTTGTAGACATGTTGTTTAGACAAAAAAATGTATGTCAAATAGGTCAGACAAAATTTTTTAAGTCAAATAGGCCAGAAAAATAAATAATGAGCAGAGCTCAGGGAGACTCCCTTCAAAGAACATGCAGTAGAAAATATGAAAGCCTGAAGCCTCTGTGGTGAGTGTTCTAAAGGTTGCTGCCGCCTGATTGGCTGGAATTTGGGACATTCCTAATGACTAGGAAGAGCTATTAAAGTGAAAGTTTTTTCTCCATTAACTTCAGTTAAAGTTAAAGTCATTACTTACTGCTTTAAACGTACCATGGGGCTTTCACTTCGACTACAGGGAATGATTCAAGCATGTGAATCTATGAAAGATTCAATGCGGAGAAAATTAACTTGACAATGCCTATCTCTTTTGCCTCAGAATCAGGCGGAGTAGTAGGAAAAGTGTTTGGAATGACTTTACTGGTGGATGTACCACCAAACTCTGGCATTAGATGTTGCATATGAAAGGCTGGGATATCTGGTGACGAGTGATCTGCCAAGTTGGCTAGAAAATGGTTTTGCCCAAGTACTCAAAGTAGTATCCATGAGGACTTCTTTAAATGGTAGCGGAGGCTCTTTTGGGGCCTGACCTGGCTCAAGTATCTCAGTTAAGACATTAGTTTTCACCTCTATTCATGGGGAGCGGTACATCTACAACATTTGCCGCTCTTCGCATAATGACTAGAAAGACTCTTTCCTTCATGGCAGGAAGGGGGGGGGGGGTTGGGGAGTCGGGGAGGCACAAGAACAGTAGCTTGATAAATATTCTGACTACTGGTATGTTGGAGTTACTCATGTCAGTTTTCCCTATAGTATTGTGTGATATAATCATCCCTGTCATCATAATTGCCAGTCCAAGTCTGTGCCAAAAAGATAGTGTAAAGTTTGGTAACTACCATGTGATAAGGGCAAAATGTAAAAATCGGGAGAGATTGCCTGTTGGCTGGATGCTGGTCATTGCCAGTTGTGGTTTCAGTAGAAGTCTTGGTGGATTCTGCTCAGATTTGGTTAGCACCATGGTCTGCAAAGCCTCTTTTGGCACTATTGTGGATTCAAAGGAAAACAGCGCAGGGAGTGGCATTGGTACCAAAGTCAGCACCGTAATGCTGAACCCTTTGCAGGTTAAAGGGGCACAGATGTCAAAGAGCGGACCTGAATTGAAAGTCCGACTGGAGGCCATTGTGGACCCTTGGGGGCCAAAGGAGCACCAGGAAGACTCAGTAAAGTGCAAAAACCGTGCAGCATGACATTTTCGAAGGCTTGTATTTTCTTTAATGCCACTGATAGACCTGAGAACCTAGGGTGTAGTGGGACAAGACTCTAAATCGGTTCAATAAAGATTCAGAGCAAGACAGAAGCACATAAACATCCCGCGCCCTCTCTGGATTCCAAGAGTTATAGAAAAGGGCTGAATCCTGCTAGGATTTGTTATGTTTTTCTGGACAAAAACTAAGAATTAGATCGAGTGTAAGAACTGCAGTGGAAAGGACTCAGGGAGCAGGAACTGGACCTTCCGTTCGATCAGTAGTGGCATGGAGTCTTGTTAGTACCATATGGCCTTCCGTCACAGACCCTGGAGTCGTGCTCTGACCCGAGGGCCGTGCTCTGACCCCAGGGCCATACATACTTTGTGAGGATACGTCACAGATATTTGTAACAGTTTCTACACGGTTTGAACCCTGTTTTAGGGGAGTGATGTATTCCCTTGCACCCTAGTAAATTTATGACGAGATATAAGTCGTAAAGACCAAGGAGAATTTCTGGATTTGCACCTGAAGGAGAGGAAACAAAGGAAAGAATGTCCGTGTATATGGGTGGCGTTTATACAAGTTTCCGCTTGTCAGTTATGAGGAAGAACAATGTTGGACCAGAGCCGCACGATGAAACCAACTGGTTTCCGTATCCAATCTGATGCATGGGGGAAAAGTCACCAGAACAGTACATTTTCTTTTAGCATCTCTCAAGACACATAACCTCCTTGTCCGTGTAGAAGAAAACAAGTTAATTACCTGTAACTACAGTTATCCAGTATTGGTATCTTTCATAGATTCACATGCCTGAATCATTCCCAGTCGCCGAGGCGGGAATCCCACGGTAACAATAAATACAAAAGCAGTGCCTTAGTAGGAAACTGTAGTAATCTGACAAGACAATATGCCCAAAAAGGCCCAAAGCTTAGTAGCCTATCTACCTCATTGTATGAAAAGAACTGAAAATTAGCCCCAACCAATCAGCTGCCAGCACTCTATAGAACCTTCCCTGCAGAGGCAGTTCTCAGATTTTCTTAGCACACGTGAGAAGTAAGTATCCCAAATCGATAACTGTCCTGTCGGGGAGAAGGGTGGGTGCATGTGAATCTATGAAAGATACCAATACTGGATAACTGTAGTTACAGGTAAGTAACTTGTTTTCTTATCCAGTATTTGAGTATCTTTCATAGATTCACATGCCTGAATCAGAATAGCAAGCAGTAGGACCAATATTTTCGTTTGCGGAAGGTGGGAAACAGAGCGTAAATCTACATATCACCCACGCATCCGGAAGGTTATAGAGCACTAGAATGGAATATGCTACTTACCAGTATGCATCTGTTCTTGGCATAGAGGGCTGCAGAGTGGTACATTATGAATAGATCGCCATCTGGTGTTGGGCTCGGATGATTGCACTTTGTTTTTCTCTTGGAGAGTCTTTTGTCTCTTGGTGACTCCTCCCTTGGTTGGTAGTGCGCATGGGCATCGGCTCCATCCTTAGATTGTTTTGCCATAGTAGGGTTAGATGGAGTAGTATAGTAGAATACAGATAAGAGTGCCCATGTAAGTGTATCTAAATAAGATAATGTTGGAACAGACACAGGTTTCCGGGGAGGCTGGGAGGGCATGTACCACTCTGCAGCCCTCTATGCCAAGAACAGATGCATACTGGTAAGTAGCATATTCCGTTCGAGGCATATGGGCTGCAGATGGTACATTATGAATAGACTATATAGCAGTTCTCTCCCTAGCGGTGGTCGCCCGTGTCTGTTGCAACTGTCTGAAACAATGTTTTTAATACTGCCTGTCCCACTCTAGCTTGTTGTGTTGTGTGCACATCTACACAATAGTGTTTTGTGAAGGTGTGCGGTGTAACCCAGGTAGCCGCTTTGCATATGTCATCTAGTGGAATGTTTCCTAGAAATGCCATAGATGCTCCTAGTTTACGTGTAGAGTGAGCTCTAGGAGGAACAGTTAATGTTCTCTTTGCCTTTAGATAGCATATTTGGATGCATTTTACAATCCATCTGGCAATGCCCGCTTTGGAGATGGGATTGCCCTTATGTGTGGGAGAAAACGCAACAAATAGCTGTTTTGTCTTTCTGAAAGTTTGTGTTCTTTCTATATAATACAATATGCTCCTTCTAACATCCAGTGTATGTAGGGCTCTTTCAGCTACTGTTTGTGGTTTTGGAAAGAAAACCGGTAATTCCACTGACTGATTGATGTGGAATGCTGAAATAACCTTCGGTAAGAATTTTGGGTTTGTTCTAAGAACCACTTTATTTTGGTGTAGTTGCATAAATGGTTCTTGAATCGTAAAAGCCTGAAACTCACTTACTCTTCTAAGTGACGTGATAGCTATGAGGAAGGCTACCTTCCATGTGAGGAATTGTATTTCACACCTATGCATAGGTTCAAATGGTGGCCCCATTAGCCTGGTAAGCACTATGTTGAGATTCCAGACTGGGGAAGGTGGCCTTCTTGGTGGAATGACTCTTTTGAGTCCTTCCATGAAAGCTTTAATTGCTGGTACTTTGAACAGTGACAGATGTTGTCTGTTTTGTAGGTATGCCGCTATGGCTGCTAGATGCACTCTGATAGAGGTATATGCTAGGTTACATTGCTGTAAGTGTAACAAATAGCAAATGATTTGTTTAGTGGGTGCGTCCAGAGGGTTGATGTGTTTACTGTTACAGTGTATAGCAAACCTCTTCCATTTTGCTGCATAGCATGCTCTGGTGGTAGGACGTCTGGCTTGTTTAATGATTTCCATGCATTCTGGTGGTAAATCTAAATACCCAAATTCTATGACCTCAGGAGCCAGATCGCTAGGTTCAGTTGTTTGGGATCTGGGTGCATTATCTCTCCATGGTTCTGCGTAAGATGCATGGGTAATAACCTTAGCTTTTGATGTGGTACTTGTGAGAGTTGTAGCAGCGTGGTGAACCACGGCTGTCTTGCCCACGTGGGTGCCACTAGTATCATTGTCATTGAATGTTGCTGCAGCTTCCGAACCAGTAATGGAATTAGTGGTAGAGGAGGGAACGCGTAAGCAAATCTGTTGGACCAATTTATCCACAGTGCATTGCCTTGGGACCTTTGGTGTGGGTACCTGGATGCGAATTCTTTGCATTTTGCGTTCTGATGATTTGCAAACAGATCTATCTCTGGTTGCCCCCATTTTTTGAAGAATGGCTGTAGTATTTGGTCGTGCAGCTCCCATTCGTGTACTTGTTCCGACTGTCTGCTTAGTATGTCTGCTATTTGGTTTTGGATTCCTGGTAGGTGTTCCGCTAACAGGTAGATCTTTTGAGGAATGGCCCATCTCCATATGTCCTGTGCTAGTCTGGACAGTTGGAGAGAGTGTGTCCCCCCCTGTTTTTGAATATAATACATTGCAGTCATGTTGTCTGTTCTGATCAGGACTGCTTTGGCTGTTATTTGTATTTGGAAAGCTTTTAGTGCTAGAAATATTGCTAATAGCTCTAGGTAGTTGATGTGCAGTTTCTTTTGCTGCACATTCCACTTCCCTTGTACTGTGTATTTGTCCATATGCGCTCCCCATCCGGAGAGCGATGCGTCCGCTGTTATTATTACTTGTGGAATTGGCTCTAGGAACGACCGCCCCTTGGAAATGTTTTCTGTGTTCCACCACTTCAGAGAGCGATACGTCCGGTCGTCTACCAACACCAGATCTGTAATCTGCCCTTGAGCCTGATTCCACTGTGTCGCTAGACACTCTTGTAGTGGGCGCATTTGTAGTCTGGCATGTGGTATTAGCAGTATGCAGGAGGACATCATGCCTAATAGTTGCATAAACACTCGTGCTGGTAGTGAGTGTTGTGGTTGAAATTTCTGTATTAACCCGATCATTGTCTGTACTCTGACTGGGTTGGGGTATGCTGTTGCCTTTTCTGTGTCTACTGTAGCCCCCAAGTATTGTTGAACCTGGTTTGGTTGCAGGTGTGATTTTTTGTAGTTCACCGTGAATCCTAGGTGGTGCAGCAATTGAATTGTCTTCTGCGTGTTGTGAAGACATTCTTCCTTTGACTTGGCCTTTATTAGCCAATCGTCCAAGTATGGGAAGACATGTATTTGTTGTCTTCTTAGGTGTGCTGCCACCACAGCTAGGCATTTTGTGAAAACTCTCGGTGCTGTTGTGACACCGAATGGAAGGACTTTGAACTGATAGTGTTGTCCTTCTAACACAAACCTTAGGTATTTTCTGTGGGCTTTGTGAATTGGGATATGAAAGTAAGCGTCTTTTAGATCCAGTGTAGAAAGAAAGTCCCCTTTCTTCAGTAAAGGAAGTACTTGTTGGAGCGTGACCATGTGGAAGTGCTCCGAATTTATGTAAGCATTGAGAGGTCTGAGGTCTAATATTGGTCGTAGGGACCCGTCCTTTTTGGGGATCAGGAAGTATAGAGAGTATACTCCTGTGCCCTGTTGATCTTTTGGTACCTTCTCTATTGCATGCTTTTGTAGAAGTGCTAGCACTTCTTCTCTTAACAATGTTAGATGATCCTGACTCATTGGACGCTGTTTGGGGGGGATGTTTGGTGGGGTATCTGTGAGTTCTAGGCAATAACCATGTTGGATAATTTGTCTCACCCACTTGTCTGACGTGATGTTTTCCCAGACAGGTAGGAACTGTGCTAGACGTCCCCCGACCGGTGTTATGTGGTCTGGGGGGAGTTCTATGAAGTCACTGTTTTGGTGTTGAGGCGTTGCGGTTATTGTTATTTCCGCGGCCTCTTCCCTTATTGTTGTTACCTCTGTAATTGCCTCTTGAATTACCTCTGGGTGATGTTGGAGTGAAAGATGTGGATTGCTGATTCGTTCCTGTGTTCTTTGAGCCCCCTCTATAGGTGGATCTACGAAAGGAACCTCTGTGTGTTGGCTGTTGCTCCCATTGACTTAGCCGTTTCAGTATCTTTCTTCATTTTCTCTAATGTCTCGTCTGTGCTTGAACCAAACAATGTCTTTTGATCGAATGGTTTGTTCAGTAGGGCTGTTTGTACCTCTTGTTTGAATCCTGAGATTCTAAGCCATGCGTGCCTTCTTAGCATGACGCTAGTGTTAATCGATCTTGCTGCAGTGTCTGCTGCGTCTAGTGCACATTTAATGGAAGTATTTGTTATTATTTTACCTTCCTGTATTAATTGATCTGCCCTTTTCTGATGTTCTTTTGGGAGATGTATGAGGAGTTTTTCTAACTCATCGTAATGTGCCCTGTCGTAACGTGCGAGTAGTGCTTGTGTATTGGCTATACGCCAGCTATTCGCTGCCTGTGATGCTACTCTCTTGCCTGATGCATCTATTAACTTCGACTCTTTATCTGGTGGAGGAGCCTCTCCTGTAGATAACGAGTTTGCTCTTTTGCGAGCGTTTGAGACCACTAGCGAGTCTAGCGGTACATGCCCTCTAATAAATATTGGGTCCTTTGGAGCCGCTTTGTATTTTTTATCAATTCTTGGGTTTAACACCCTGGCTCTCACTGGGTTTTCGAATATCTCATCTGTGTGAGTAAGAAGACCCTTTAACATAGGGAGAGTACCTGATGTTCTTTGTGCATTAGGTAGCGTCTCTAACAAGAAATCCTCTATTTGAGGTTCTGTATGTACATCTACCTTATGGTATTTTGCTGCCCTATTAATGAGTTGCACAAAACCTGTGTTATCCTCAGGTGGTGAAGGCTTTGAGGGATATAGCTCTGGGTCGTTGTCCTCATCTGACCCTACATCATAATTTTCCCATGGATCCTCCTCATCTGGGATAGTTTCTTCATCCCCTTGAGGTTCTCCCTCCCCCATGTCACTGTCTACATCTGACTGAGGTGTAGCTGGTCTTGGTGTGCGTGGCCTATTGTGAGGAATAGGAGAAGAGGGTGTGGCTTTAGGACGAGGAGAAGCAGGAGGAGTTATATTCGTCCCCATTGTTCTCTTTTTTGGAGGAAGAGGTTTATCTTCTGGTTGTTCGCTCTTTCTCTTCTTCGTGACCACTTTCCCCGTTTGTGGATCAATAAACAAGATCTTTTGTTTGGGATCTGTCTGTTGCTCCTGAATCGGTACCGAGGGTTCTGGTTCCGAGAGGTGCTTTTGCTTTCGATATACAGATCTTGTCGTTTTCGACACCGAATGTTTGCTCGATTCCGACTTTCTTGGTATCGAGTGTCTCTTGGGCGAAGAGTCATATTTATGCTTCGACATGGAATGTTTCGATACCGAGCTCTCCTTTGCGTGTAGCCTCGGTGCCGAAGTCGATGTCGCCCTTTTCTCGGATCCGACATGGTGGGAGTCTGAGTGTTTCGGTTTCAGTTTCGGTTTCGTTGCCGGGCCTAAAGGCGGGGCGTCGGAAACTTTTTTCAGCGGCTTGACCGGGCCCAAGGGCGGGGTCGTTACCGCACGGGGTCGGTTTTTTGGTAAGGGGACGTCGTCACTCACGGTTTGTTGCTCGATGAGTTCTTCCATCTCCGACTGGTCCCCTTCCGACCCCGACTGGTCCTCTTCTTCCTCGATTTGTTCGTCTCCGAACAGCTCCGGGATCTCCTCCGCCTGCATTCTGTAAACCTCGCGTCTTCGAGCTCGACGATTTCTAATCGTTAGCTTGGAGGAGAATGCTGCGCAGGCTTCGCAGTCCCTGGATTCGTGTTCAGGCGATAGACAGAGGTTGCACACCTCGTGTAGGTCCTTGTGTGGGAACTTAGCACCACACGTTGGACATTTTTTGAATGGAGTCCTTTCCATGGACCCCGGGCTTGACTGCGTCGAGAAAGGCATCCTGTTCTTCGACGTAGATTCAAGTTTTTCTCTTTTATTTTGAATTTGTAACGCGCCGGAGTGGAAATGAACGCGTTCGAATAACAATACCGTCGAATTGGAAAGGGAATACGCGCCGAAAATCACTTTCTTGTGAAGTTGATCTGGAGCGTCTCGATCTTCATCCGAACCCGATGGCGGAAAAAAACAATCTAAGGATGGAGCCGATGCCCATGCGCACTACCAACCAAGGGAGGAGTCACCAAGAGACAAAAGACTCTCCAAGAGAAAAACAAAGTGCAATCATCCGAGCCCAACACCAGATGGCGATCTATTCATAATGTACCATCTGCAGCCCATATGCCTCGAACATGTAAATACATATAGATGCAGAAACTTTTGAAATAAATAGTTATAGCCATTTAACATACTGTATGTTATTAACCATATTTGACAACCAGAAATATCAGAGAGCATGATCTTAGTTATACAATATAAATGAAATATGAAAGACATTTAAAATTCTAACCTTAATGAAGTAGATGCTGAAGAACAGCTTGTCCCACTGCTGCATCATCCTGCGACGCAGACTGTAAGCAGTAGTGCTTTGCGAAAGTGTGGAAATTCTTCCATGTCGTAGCATGACAGATGTTCTCCAATGTGAATCCAACAAATAAGGCTGTAGAAGCCGACATAGTTCCGGTGGAATGTGCTTTGACCTTTCTGTGCAAAGGTTTGTTAGCTTTATCATGACAAAATTGTATGACAGAAGATAACCATCTGGCTACTGTTGCTTTTGTCACGGCTTATCCTAATGTGGCTTGGCCATAAGCCACCAGTAATTGATTGGATAGCCTAATATCCTTAGTCTTTTGAAGGTAGAATTTCAAGCAACGCTTTACATCAAGAGAGTGTAAAGCCTTTTCCGTCGGTGTAATCAGATCCAGAAAGATGTTTTAGCTTTACAGGTTGGTTTAGATGGAACTCAGATGGTACTTTAGAAATTAATGTTGGATTTGTTTGTAACGTGACGTAGTCTTTAGTGAAATGTAGAAAGGGTTCCGAAATTGTGAAAGCCAGGATTTCACTAACCCTTCTGGCTGAAGTGAGAGCTAATCAAAGTGCCACCTTCCAGATTAAAAATCTGAGCTCAGCCTAGTGTATTGGCTCAAAAGGTCTCCTCATTAGTTGAGATAAAACTGTATTGAGATCCCATTCTGGAGGTGAAGGTCGGATTGGAGGAAAAGCTCGAAAAAGTCCTTTTAAAAATTGTTTGATATGCAAAGAAGAACAGAGTGATGGTCTGTTAGAGCTCTTTCTGAATCTGGAAATTGCAGCAAGATGGACTTTGATAGATGAGAACACCAGACCTGTTTTGGCTAGAGACAGTAAGTACGGGAGAATCTCTTCTGGTGGAGCCTGGAGCGAATGAACATTATTTGTTTCACACCAATGACAAAAGCGCTTCCATTTTAAGCGGTATGTCTTGATAGTACTTTGAGCACGGGCTTTAGATAGAATTTCTCGACAGTCCTGAGATATTTTGAGCTCCTTAAATTCTAGGAAGTCAGGAGCCTGGCGTGCAAGTGAAGCGATTGTGGATCCGGGTGAAGAATCTGACCTCCCTCTCTCATCAGCATCGTGAGTGTTGGTTTTAGACGAACAGGGCGTTGTTGCGATAACAGGAGTAACCCTTGAACCAATACTGCCTCGGCCCGTGAGGGGCAATTAGAACAAGACTGCAATGTTCTCTCTTCGTCTTCTGCAGCACGCTCGGTATCAATAGTATCGGGGGGGGGGGGGGGGAAAGTGTACGCATTAATCCCTGACCATCGCATGGACAGGGCATTCCCTCTTGACCTCGTTGAGGAAATCTGCCGACGTAATAAAGGCATTTGCTGTTTTCCTTCGTTGCAAACAGATCTAGAGTTGGTGTGCCCCACACCCGAAAGACCTTCTCCACATGCTCCTGTTCCAATTCCCACTCGTGACATCCTGTGAGAGATCTGCGGAGGTTGTCGGCTAAAGAGTTCTGAATTCCTTTGACATGCTCTGCTCTGAGGGTTATGCCATGTTCTATAACCCACTTGCACAGGTCCTGAGCTTTCTGTGATAGGAAGAGAGACCTCGTTCCCCCTGTTTGTTGATATAAAACATGCTGGTGGTATTGCTCGTCTGCATCAGCACTGAGGAGTTTGCGATCCTTGGGAGAAATGCTTGCAGAGAGAGAAAGATGGCTCGAAGTTTGAGACTGTTGAGGTGCTTCTGCTGATACAGGTGAGACAGGTGAGACCCTCGTCCTTGAATTTTAAGGTCTTGGAGATGCCCTCCCCAACATTCTATGGATGCATCCGTGGTTAGGACAAACTCTGGGGAAGTAGTCAGGAACGTGAGACCCGGAGACAAGTTGGTTTTAATTGACCACCAGTGAAGAGCACGTATCATTCGAGATGTCACCTTGATGCAATTGTCAAATGACCCTAAGGCTTGTTGCCATGGCCGGTGTAGTTCTTCCTGCAGAGGTCTCATCCTGAGCCTTGCTAGCGGGACTAGGTTGATCGCTGAAGAGCACATCCCCAGAAGAGAAGCGAATGTTCGGACAGAAACTGACTTTCTTCTTGAAATTAACTTTGCCAGACTTTTTAACCTGTTCTGGCGATCTTTTGACAAGAATGTCTTGCACTCTAATGTCGCTCCCAGAAATGTTAAATCTGGAGGGGTTGCAACTGTGACTTGTTTGCATTGAGAGTGAGTCCTAAATTTGAGAATAGATGCAGGCAACTCCTGACCGCTTTTCTTGTAGCCTGCATTGACGGTCCTTTGAGCAACCAGTCGTCGAGGTATGGAAAGACCTGAATTCCCGGAGACCTCAGAGCAGGAGATACCGGAGCTAGGCTTTTTGTGAAGATTCTTGGTGGCGATTTCAGTCCTAATGGGAGAACCTTGAGTTGAAAGTGGACGCCAGCCACTGTGAATCTTCGGTATTTGCGATGTTTGGGATGTATTGGGATATGAAAGTAAGCGTCTTCCAGGTCCAGAGAAGCCATAAAGTCCCCTTCATTGAGAAAGCTCAACACATCGGCGAGCGTCACCATTCGAAAACTTTGCTTTTTCAGAAACTTGTTGAGTTTGCATAAGTCAAGAATCTGGCGCCACTCCCCCGATTTTTTCCTTATGAGAAAGAAACGAGAGAAGAATCCTTTCCCTTTCTGCTAAACTGGAACTTTTTATATCGCAATCTTGAGGAATATGTTTAGAGTTTCTTTGAACAGTAAGTGAAGACGAGGTGGAGGGGGACCCTTGGGCGGGGTCGTAGGTGGTTTCTTTGAGAACTCCAGAGTGTGACCTCTTTGTACAAGGTCGAGGACCCACTGATCTGATGTGATCCGCTGCCATTGTTGGGAAAAGGCTGAGATCTTTGCACCCACAGGGAGGGGAGATGGTTTGGCTGGCGTCCGGCTGAGCTCATTGCTTTCTATTTGAGTCACGGCCCGGATTGTTCGACCGTCGTCGCCCACCCTGACGAGAGAAATTACTCGAAGACTATTGTCTGTAATTGGAGTGGTAATAAGGCTGTTTATATTGAGAGTGGTATTGCCTGTTTTGTTGATTGTGATAATTTCCTCTAGAGAAAAACCACGACCTCTTGATCCCCGGAAAGATCCTCTTTTATACTGCAGGGTACCCAGCGACTTAGCCGTGTCAGTCTTAATTGTCAGCAAGGCATCGCCTATATGTTTACCAAATAGTGAGTCGCCATGGTAAGCTATGTCCAGTATTTTCGTTTGGACCTCTGGTCTAAAAGAGGTTGCTTTGAGCCATCCCTGGTGTCTGAGAACAGCAGCCCCCGCTAGTTGCCGAAAATTAGTATTCGCAACGTCTAGGGTGCAGTCAATGATTTCTGAGGCCGCCCGTTCCCCTTCGAGCACTACCTTCAGTACTTCCTGCAGGCCATCTTCCGTTATAAGGTCTAAGAACTCTGACAAGTCTGACCACATCTGGCGGTCGTAACGTGCTAAAATCGCCAAAGAGTTTGCTGCTTTGATAAATGATGCAGTTTTGGTGGAAAACTTCTTGCCTATCAGATCCAATCGTCTACCCTCTTTATCTGGTGGAGTCGAGACTGGGGTGGCAGGATTCTTTGACCTCTGTTGTGCAGCATGTGAAATTACTGAATCCGGACGCGGGTATCCCACAAGGCGGGTATGGAGGCAGATGTCTTCATTATCTTAAGGCCTTCTTAAGTCTATGCTTGGTATTGCTCTGGTGATTTTCCTATAACCTTCCTTGAAGTCGTGTAGGAAACAGATTGTTCGATAGCGACTGACAGCTCGAACCGTGTTGCAGTCTGTTGCATTATATTATGAAAGCCGCCAATATCCTCAGGTGGAGAATCAGGGTTGAGGCATAGGAGGCGAGGGCATGGGAAGTTTGTATTCATCCCAAGGATCCCCAGTCACATTATCGTTGGGTAATTCACCTTCCACTATTTCATCATCATCAGAGGACGAAGTATCCTGACCCCCTTGTGGTATGGCTTCTGAAGGGTGTCTTGGTGAAGGAGGATCTTCTACTTGTGGTGGTGGTGTAGCCGCCGGTATTGTTGGTAAATTTGGAGTAGTTGGTGCAGGTGGAAACCGTTGCCGATAATCAGCCAAAATGGCCTGCAGATCTTGGATCAGAGTAGGGGGAAGATGACTTGTTTCTCCCGAACGTGGATCCTTATGTGACTGTCTATGATAGGGTGTAGTCACGTCTTCTTGATAAAAATGTTCTTGGCTCGCCGTCGAGGGGGCTGCCGTCAACGGGGCTCGCCGTCGACGGGGCTTGACGTCGATGGGCTTGTCGTCGATGGGGCTGCTGTAGACGTCTACAAACTGTGTGAGCAGACACTAGAGAAACAGTCTTGACCTGGGCTTTACTCACTGTTTTTGTAGTTGAAGGTCTGGAAGACTCAGAAGACGGAGACAAGGCTGATCCAGAAGGAGGAAAAGAAGACCTCCTTGCCTGTTCTGAAGCTCTATGAGAGGATTTATGGTGTTTCCTCCTCTCAGGTGAAGAGCTGTCTCAGGATCTGGCTCTTTTGCAAGATTTAGAATCTCTGTCCTCCTCATCTGTTGAAGATGATTTGAGCCATAAAAGAACCCTTGCTTCCCTGTCCCTGATGGTTTTGGCAGAGAAGGTACGACAAATCCTACAATCCTTAACAACCTGGTTAGGATGTAGACAGTAGATGCAGTCCTTATGTTGATCATCTACATGGACCCTCTTTTTGTCACAGGTCCTGCAAGCTTTGAAAAGAGCTTTCTTTTCAGACATCTTGAAGAGAAATGGAAGAAAACTGAGTAGGCACTCAGGGAGACTCCCGTCCACACGACGTGCGGTGAAGATCTGAGGATAACTGCCTCTGCAGGGAAGGTTCTAGAGGGTGCTGGCAGCTGATTGGTTGGGGCTAATTTTCAGTTCTTTTCCTACAATGAAGTAGATCGGCTACTAAGCTTTGGGCCTTTTTGGGCCTATTGTCCTGTCAGCCTACTACAGCTTCCTACTAAGGCACTGCTTTTGTATATATTGTTACCGTGGGATTCCCGCCTCGGCGACGGGGAATGATTCAGGCATGTGAACCTATGAAAGATACCCCAATACTGGATAACATTAGTGTCTCTTTAGGAGCAAAATACCTTTTACTCACACCTGAAGATTGCCAGTTAGGAGAATCACTACTTCGAAATCTTTTGAGTCTGCTTGAGGACTTTGGACTCAAGGACCAAGGCAGGCACATGTGAAGATGTAGTCGGCAGATAATCGTTCGGCCATCAGGGATCAACACTTCAAAACTCTTGGTCATGACGGCATCATAGCGCTAGGCAGGGGCAAGATTTCAAGGTTTCCATTAACTGTCTCCTGCTTGGGGACTGCTTCCTAAAAGAGTGACATCTTCAAAGGAGAACTAGGGATAGATTCACTCATACTTGAAGACTAGTTGGGGCAGTCGGGAGCAAATCAAGGATGGGCAGAGAAGAGTCCAGAAGCGCTGTTTAAGTCAAAGGATATGGGATCTGGGGCTGGTCTTTGAGCTCTAAGATGAGTTGGGAGACTATGTATGTAGGTTAGCTGGTGCTGCATTGCAAATAAAGGAAGCTGCACGGGAGGCTAATGGATCAGAGCAGAGTCCCTATGCTTCACCTTCAAGAGTCAATTCAATTCAGTAATTTATATAGCGCGCTACATACCCAGAGGGTCTCAAGGCGCTTGGAGAGGGGTGGGGAATTACTTGTCGAATATCCAGGTTTTAAGTTGCTTTCTGAATGCTAGGTGGTTCTGAGTGAGGCGAAGGTGAATGGGGAGTGAGTTCCAGGTTTTAGCCGCCAGGTAGGAGAAGGATCTTCCTCCCATGGTGGTTTTGTTGATGCGAGGTACAGCAGCAAGGGCTTGGTGGGAGGAGCGTAGCTGGCGGGGGGGGGGGGGGTGTAGAAGGAAAGTCGTGTGTTGAGGCATTCGGGTCCAAGTTCGTGTGTGCGTGGGTTAGAAGGCCGAATGTTATCCTCTTATTCATGGGGAGCCAGTGGAGGTTTTTCAGGTGACCCGAAATGTGACCTTTACGCGGAATGTCTAGAATGAGTCTGGCTGATGCGATCTGGATGCGTTGGAGTTTTTTCTGAAGTTTTGCGGTGGTACCAGCGTATAGGGTGTTTCCGTAGTCCAGGCGGCTTGTGACCAGTGCGTGGGTGACTGTTTTTCTAGTTTCAGTGGGGATCCATCGAAATGTTTTTTTGAGCATGCGAAGAATGTTGAAGCAAGATGATGAAACGGCGTTGACTTGTTTGGTCATCGAGAGTGAGGAGTCCAGAATGACGCCCAGGTTTCGTGCGTGGTCTGTTGGGATGGGTGCTTGTCCAAGGGACTCTGGCCACCACGAGTCGTCCCAGGCGGAGGGGGAGGTACCTATGATAAGGACTTCTGTTTTGTCGGAGTTCAGTTTCAGGCGGCTGCGCTTCATCCACTCGGCTACTTCTCTCATTCCTTTATGTAGGTTGATTTTGGCGGTGTTAGGGTCTTTGGTGAGTGAGAGGATCAGTTGAGTGTCATCAGCGTAGGAGATGATGTTGAGGTTGTGTTGACGTGCGATGGCCGCAAGGGGGCTCATGTATACGTTGAAGAGGGTGGGGCTGAGTGAAGATCCTTGTGGCACGCCGCAAATGACTTCAGTGGCCTCTGACTTGAATGGTGGGAGGCGGACTCTGGGTTCTTCCGGTGAGGAACGAGGTGATCCATTCCAGTGCTTTTCCTTGAATTCCGATGTTTGAGGCGTATTAACAGGGTGCTATGACAGACTGTGTCGAAGGCCACGGAGAGGTCGAGGAGGATGAGGGCGACTGTGTCTCCATTGTCCAGTAGAGTTCGAATGTCGTCTGTTGCTGCGATGAGTGCGGTCTCAGTGCTGTGTTTGGCTCGGAAGCCGGAATGTGAGGAGTCGAGGGATGTGTTGGTTTCGAGGAAGGCGGCGAGCTGGTTGTTGACAGCTTTCTTGATAACTTTGGCCGGGAATGGAAGGAGCGAGATGGGGCGGTAGTTTTTGAGTTCGGTGGGGTCAGCTGTGGGTTTTTTCAGAAGGGCGCTGAGTTCGGCGTGTTTCCAGCTATCTGGGAAGGTGGCGGAGTTGAGGGAGCAGTTGATGACATCTCGGAGGTGGGGTGCGATGATGGAATCTGCTTTGTTGAAGATGTGGTGGGGGCATGGGTCTGTGGGGGATCCTGAGTGGATGGAGTTCATCAGGCGGATGGTATCATCAGTGGAGATTGGGTTCCAGTCATTAAGGATGTTCAAGGGGGGTGAAGGTGTGGCAGAAGGTTGGGTGGGTTGGTCTCCGGGTTGGTTGTCGAAGCTGTTGTGGATGTCTGCGATTTTGTCGTGGAAGAACGAAGCTAGGGAGTCGCAGAGGTCTTGAGAGGGAGTGATGTCGTTGGAGTTGGCAGTGGGGCTGATGAACTCTTTGACGATGTTGAATATTCCTTGCTGTTGTGAGCGTTGTTGTCAAGTCGGTCTTTGAAAGCGGCTTTCTTGGCAGTTCGGATCAGTTGGTGGTGTATGCGGGTGGCGTTTTTGAAGGCGTCTCTGGTGCTGGTGTTTGGGTCTTTTTTCCAGGCCTTCTCAAGGGTGCGACAGGATTTCTTAAGATCATCGTTAAACCAGGGGGCGTTTTTGTTGCCTTGTTTGGTTTGACGTTTTTTCAGGGGTGCTAGGTTGTCGGCGCTGTTGGTTAGCCATTGAGTGAGGTTAATGGCTGCCTGGTTGGGGTTCGAAGAGTGGGCAGGGGGGTTTTGAAGAAGCGATGAGGAGATCTGGTCGATGGTGATTTTGTTCCAGTTTCTTCGCAAAGTAGGTTGAGGGTGGTTGTGGGTTGTGGTCTTATTGTAGATAAAGTGAATGCAGCTGTGGTCCGTCCAATGGAGAACTGTGGTGTGACTGAAGGAGATATGTTTGCTGGAGGTGAAGATAGGGTCGAGTGTGTGACCTGCGTAGTGAGTGGGGGTATTAACAAGTTGTTTGAGTCCGAGGTTGGCGAGATTGTCCAGAAGGGCGGTAGTGTTGCTGTCGTTGCTTTTTTCCAGGTGAAAATTGAGGTCTCCCAATAGAATGTAGTCCTTGGAGGGGAGGGCGTGTGGGGTGATAAAGTCAGTGATGTCTTCACTGAATTGTGCTCGAGTCCTGGGGGCCTGTAGAGGAGGGTGCCTCAGTGTGGTCTTGGGGTTGGTGTGGATCTGGAAGTGAAGGTGTTCGGTGCTAGCGAGGTTGACGTCTGAGCTGGTTGAGATGCGGATGGAATTCTTGTGGACGATAGCGATGCCTCCTCCTGTTTGCTTGTTGCGGTCTTTTCGGATGATCTTGTAGCCTTCCGGGATGGCAATGGTGATGTCTGGGGCTGAGGAGGCGCTCATCCATGTTTCAGTTAAGAAGGCGACGTCCGGAGAGATGGTGTCTAGTAGATTCCAAAGGTCGATGGCGTGTTTGTGGACCGAGCGGGTGTTGAGCAGGATGCATTTAAGGTGGTTGGTGTCAGGTCTCTGTTTGGTGTTAGTGGAAGAGGAGTTGGTCTTGGTCCCGTCAAACTTGCAGGAGTTGCATGTGAAGGGTCCATGGGTGTGTCCAGGGGCGGCTTGGGCGCAGTTGGAGAGTCGGCCGGGGTTAAGGGCTAGGAGGGTGGAGGCGGCGTAAGTAATGCGGGTGGAGTGGGTGGGACGGGGGCCAGGGGGTCTAGCGCTGGGCGCGGGCTTGGCGCGGACAGGCGTAGACGGGCTTACCTTTGGCGCACCTTCGGCGCGACGGTAGCGCGTGACCGCTGCGCGTTGGGTCATCAGTCTTAAGTGGAGAGTGGAGGGGGCGGAGCGTGGGAGGGGCAGCTGGGAGGCGGTAGTGGGGAGGGTAGGCGGGCCAAGGGAAGCACAATCACAAGATGGTGGTCGGGGATAGAAACCGAAACTGAGGCGAAGTAAACAATCAGCAATGGCGAGTACACAGTTAAAAACAAGAGCAGGCTTTTACAATGTCTCTGGGCAGTCGCGCTTAAGAGCCAATCATTAAGGTGCGGCGCTACGGTGAAATGCGCTCGACCAGCTGACAATGGAAGTATAAAAGAAGAAATGCAGCAGGCTACGATACCAAGCGCCGATGGCAGGGCAATGCTCTTCTGGTGTTGCAGTAGCGGAGAGCAGGGAAAGCGCTTCAGGGAAGGCGCTATGAACGGAATCATGAGGCTTGGGGAGCGACCGCTTTGGCACAAGTCCAGACGGTCACAGCGGAATGTAGGAGGAGGAGGTGAGCTATCTATTCGTGGGTGGGAGGGGCAGCTGGGAGGCGGTAGCGGGGAGGGTAGGCGGGCCAAGGGAAGCACAATCACAAGATGGTGGTCGGGGATAGAAACCGAAACTGAGGCAAAGTAAACAATCAGCAATGGCGAGTACACAGTTAAAAACAAGAGCAGGCTGTTACAATGTCTCTGGGCAGTCGCGCTTAAGAGCCAATCATTAAGGTGCGGCGCTACCGTGAAATGCGCTATGACCAGCTGACAATGGAAGTATAAAAGAAGAAATGCAGCAGGCTACGATACCAAGCGCCGATGGCAGGGCAATGGGCTTCTGGTGTTGCAGTAGCGGAGAGCAGGGAAAGCGCTTCAGGGAAGGCGCTATGAACGGAATCAGGAGGCGTGGGGAGCGACCGCTTTGGCACAAGTCCAGACGGTCAAGAGTATCTGGAAAGGAATTTTAGTTTAAGATGGAGGGCAATACTGAGGCAATGCCTGCACTTCTGCTCAAGAGAGATGGCTTTGGCACCTCTTGGGACCATGGTTCTGTCTGATCAGTCTACAATGAAGTTCACGTTTCCAAAGAGGGTGCAGCCAGAGGAGAATCTCAGTCTACAGAGCTCATCGTCTACGGAGCTCATCGTCTACGGAGCTCATCGTCTACGGAGCTCATCGTCTACGGAGCTCATCGTCTACGGAGCTCACCGTCTACGCGGAGCTCACCGTCTACGCGGAGCTCACCGTCTACGCGGAGCTCACCGTCTACGCGGAGCTCACCGTCTACGCGGAGCTCACCGTCGACGAGCCTACCGTCGACGAGCCTACCGTCGACGAGCCTACCGTCGACGAGCCTACCGTCGACGAGCCTACCGTCGACGAGCCCACCGTCGACAAGCCCACCGTCGACAAGCCCACCGTCGACGAGCCCACCGTCGACGAGCCCACCGTCGACAAGCCCACCGTCGACGAGCCCACCGTCGACGAGCCCACCGTCGACGAGCCTACCGTCGACGAGCCTACTGTCGACGAGCCTACCGTCGACGAGCCTACCGTCGACGAGCCACCGTCGACGAGGCCACTGTCGACGGGACATATCGTAGACGAGTCAGAGGATACATAGACCGTATCGTCAACAAGCTGGCACATTTTCACGTAGAAAAGTGCGCAGTGTGAGTCTAGACGCCTGAGAGTAAATCTCGTGGGCGTAGATGTGGGAGGCAGACTCAAAGAAGGCCAGAGACCTCTTAATTGTGATGTTACTTCAGCTGGTGAAGTAGAGTAGAAGCATCACTGAAAACGTGAATGTGCAGGACAAACAACAAAAATTCCTCCCACATCAGAAGGGGGGTACAGTCTAAGCACAAGAACAACCCCTTCTCCTCTTACCATGTCAGAGACAAGCAGAGTGTTTCCATATACTCTTCATGAGGGTTCACAGGAAAAGGTCACAGCTTCCTACAAGTGACACAGGGTCTGAACGTAGACTTCATGTAAGAAGACAGTACAAAACTGTGATATTAAGAAGAAAAATTGAAGAAAATTGAAGAAAAACTGAGCAGAGCTCAGGGAGACTCCCTTCACACGACGTGCGGTAGAAAATCTGAGGTGCTGAGCTCTGAGGAGAAGGTTCTAGAGGGTTGCTGGCGCCTGATTGGCTGTAGTTTGGACCAACATAATGACAATGATAGACTGCAAATGGTTTTTTCCTTTTCCATGCATTCCTATGTAGAAATATGTGTAGGCTTGTTATGGCTTTTTTCTATTACATATTTCAGGTTTTATGTTACATATTTATATATATATAGTATATATTATTGCTATTTTATTTACCGTGGGACTCCCACTCCGACGACGGGGGATATTCAAGCATGTGAATCTATGAAAGACACCCCTAATACTGGAGAACTTACTCAAACTGAAGAAAGAGGACAGATAGGGAACACAGTAAATACAAGCTAAAAAAATTAATAAGTGTAACGGGGTCAATCCACTGTTTCGGAAAAGTGATTAAGTGCAAGTGACAGGTTTCCCCTTTGCACCATTTGACAGAAAAAAATAAAACTGGAGAGGGTGTACATATGCAGGGTGGTGGGGGACAAGAGTCACAGGACGCAGGTCTGTGTGTGAAATAAAGGTGCACCTTGATCTGAATTAATGGAGTTTCTAACAGCGTCTGGTTATAATGCAAGGATAAGAGTGTCCACAAAGTTGCCGATGGTAATGAGAGAGGAAGTAATAGTGTTTCCATTTCTTTTAGGGAAATATGGCACTTTCCATTTCTCTAGGATGAGCATAGGTTACCATTGTTCCTTGAAAGGCACACTGTCCTCCGTCCCATTCCAATCAAATCTCTACAATTATTTTTTTCCGCAATAACCTTAAAAATGCTGAAGGCAGTGCTGTGTACCCAATTAAGAGTACCACAGAATCATGCAGAACAGGCTTTTAAGTCGTGCCCAGTGATATTTAAACACAGGGTGTGGCTTCTGGTCTCTTGCATCAATGGGCCATAGGGTTTGTATGTGCCACTCAAGTTCTGAGGATAAGTTCTGGAACGTAGCCTACATTGCAACTGTTTACAAACAGACTTGAAAATGAGCAACCATCTGCAGCTTTATTGATAACATTTATTTTGTCAATGGTGATGAGATTCACACTGGAACCATCGGTTCTGGTGTAATTTTGAACATCGATGTATAAAGAAAATAAAGGCCGTCAAACAAACAAGAGCAAAGGTCTGTACCTAAATTGATGTCAATGGTGATCTGCAATGTCACCAGTGAGATCTTCTTGATGTGTATATAGATAATAAATACTATTTAAATGCATTATGAAACAAAGCCTATTCTCAAACACATCCCTTGTAGTTGTAGTGCAACTCTGGAGTAACATGCTCTGCAAGTAGCTCTTCTTAATATAACTATAAATAGTAACAAGACTGCAGTTCCTATGTTACAAAACGTGGAAACAGCAGATTTTGATTTCTAAATGTTGAGAGAAGTTTCCTCATGGTAATGTCATCTTCAAAATACAGCTTGGTGACAAAGAATCTCATATCACCAAAGGGCCCTCGAAGCCGAGGCAATCAAGAGCGACTACCTTCATGACAGCAAAGATAAAACAGACCTGTGAAAGGTAACACTGAATTTAAGAAAAAGATCCCTTGCAGTATCAAAAGATGGGGAAGGAAGGGGCTCATACAAATACCTTCCGGGTCAGAAAAAAGACAACATGGTGAAACAGGATCACAGCCACAAGAAAGGAGTATGGGGTAGCTCATACTAAAGGGACAGACTTCAAATTACAGCTTATTTCTAAAGAACATACTGCATGCAGGAGGCATCCCTAGAATCTTCTAAAACTGATTAAGCCTCCCAAATTATGGAAGTACTCTGACAAGTAGGTACTCAAATTCAATCATGGACATCAGTAGAAATGGAAATATACTCAGATTTGTTATTTATATGCCAAATGGCTGGCTCAAACCTTGTCATAACTGATGAGTGAGCCAAGGGTAGAAGGGCCAGTCATAAAATTATTATCAGGATCACAGATTTTATGAACCAACAAAACCAGGTGCCAGACAACTAGATTTAGCTTTGGTTCCTCATGAGGCTTTTGTTTCTCCTAAGGACAAAAATAATGTAAAAAATGACTCAAAGGTCAAGAAATATGCCAACATAAACTAATATATAGAAGCCACTCAAAACGTAATAAATAAGTAATTAAATCATGACAAGCAAAGGCTGAAACTTAGGCGGCCACAGAGCACTGCCTGTTATCTCGGCCTTGTGCATGTTCATGTCTAAAAGTGATAGAGGTCCACTTTGGTTTGTGAAGTTCTCAGCTGTAATCATATGGAGATTACCTGTGTGGATTGCATAAATGTTGTAAATGAACATCATATAATGAGCACATATGGTTATTTAGAGGTGACAGATGGATAAGCACAGGTGTTCGGAATCTGACTTATAGATGGAAGGCTGGTCCAATGTAGAGTTCAATGAAATCTAAAGCATTGCAGATTCAAGAGAACTCATTACCTGTGGCTGCATTCTTATGCTGGAACGTGGTAAGGTACAAATGCATTCCTTCCCTGAAGTTCTGAAAACAAAATAGTAATGTTTTATTAATATGTTGGAGAAATCAGGATGTGTTTCTTTGCTAAATCTAATACTTCCCAGCAAGTGCGGACATGTGTAGAAAAGCAGTGTGATAAAGACAGCCTGGGATTGAGATGTTGGGCTACTTAAAAAAAAAAAACCACAGCAGATCAAAATACAGAAATGAAACTTGCTAAATATATACCGCACGTCATTAGTCCAAACAAATGTAACCACACAAGTGGTATATGCTCCACCGCATAGCTACATGAACAGGAAGGAAACCATAGTGACTACGCCCCTTACTTGTAATCCGATTTCTGCGCCATAGGAACCATCATCGAACACACACAAACAATTAAATCTAAAAATCAATTATTAAAAGCAGATAAGGCCTCTTGGGGTTGCAGTTGCTCAGCTTTGTTGCAACTTCAATAAAAAAAATAATTGATCCATAAAAGCAGATACAACAAGAGGGTCAGGTCTTCACAAACTGGTGTAATGGTTACATGTTTTAAAAACACTTAATTGCTAGCACATGCAACTAGAACAGGCAAATATAAACATAACAGCCTAGCTTTGGTGGCTAAACGCAAAAATATTTTCCAATTAAAAAATAAAATTATTATGTACAATTTTACTACAAAAGTACAGGCCCTCTCTAACTGGCAGACTACTTAGAACAGGTTTAATTCGTTTTATCCTCCTCAATAGAACCTATGAAAGCCTTTCAAATGAGATGTCCTGTGAATACAACTTTAGTTGGTAATGCGCTTCGGCACAGACGCCATGCGAGATAGCTTTTAGCACAGCAGGTAAGAGTAGTATGTAGAAGCTGGTGAACGCAGTATTGTGCACATGTGTACTGTGAAAGCAATTAAGTTCATAAGGAAGAGATCTGCAAGTAAAGACAAGCTTTTGGGGAGGCGAATGGGTGCATGAGAATCTACAGAACTACATGCTATGATTTACAGGCCAAGTTTCCCTTTAGTAGCATGTGTTGCTGTAGATAAACATGCTTTGCATGGACTGTAAAGCAGTACCGCTCTACAAGCGGTGACTAGCGTGTGAATGATGCCTGAAATAAAGTGTCTGTCTGGCCAACCACTGCCAGCTGAAAATTACAGGCATCCACACAGCAGTTTTTGGTAAAAGTGTGTAGAGCTGACCAAGCAGCTGCCTTACATATGTCAGCTAGTGGGATGCTGACTAGAAAGACTATGGTTGTGGTTTTTGTCATGCAGTGTTCCCTGGAGCAACAAGGAGGTCTTTGCAACGGCTACAAACTACTCACCAGTCTTAAAGAAGGGCTTGGTCCTGGTGATGTTCTAAACGGGACTTGTTTGACTACTAGGGTGTGAAGGGTTCTCTCTGCCACCAACTGTGGTTGAGGGGAAACAAGACTGGAAGCTTTATCGTTTGCCTCTAACTCACTGATGTGTCAGAGCTGTTATAATAAGGAAGGCTATTTTCCAAGGGAGCAACTGAACAGAGCAAGCCACCATGCCTGCAAAAGATGTACTCCGAAACTCCGGTCAGACAAACCCTGCTGGTGTGGGTAAGAGTGAGTGAAGAGCCAGAAGGCCCAGGTCGAACTTGTCTGAGCTGGAATACTTGCCTTTTCTAACAGAGTTGGAGTGGGACTCCTGGAGTCAGAGTGCGAGTAGGCCCTTACCTGAATGTTGCCTATAACCAATGAGAACTAACCACTACATTAGTGAGAGGAAGTGGGACTCAGGGGGCTGACTATTAAACACCAGAGCTTTAACTTCTATTTTGTGTGTCATATTTCACTTTGTGATCACATATAAATACTCCTTTTGCCAGAAAAGAAAGTATTTGACTAGGCAATCATTTAATAATGCTGCAAATGAAGGTATGTTGAGTTGTGAGCCTGCGTGCACCCCCCTGTGTCTGATGGGACACCAGGAGTAAAAGGCTCAACCACCAGTCCTCTGAAAGGAGCTCTGACAGAGTGAGATGTATAGCAAGAAGATCATGAAGATGGAGGTAGTTAATGTGCCGTCTCTGGTGTTAAGGGCCCCACACGCCCTGTTGGGTCACTTGGTTGAAATGCGCCCCATAGCCAAAGAGGGAGGCGTCAGGGTGATGGTGATTTGCTGAATGGGGTCCACGAAAGTCCTGCACAGCAAATAGCATTCTTGTAGTGGACGCATATGGAATTTGCCATGGGATACAATGGTGATTGAGTAAGCCATCATGCTAATACTCTCCGTGGGCTCCGATTGGATTTCCCTTTTACCACCTTGAGGAAGTGCCATTTACTGTGAACCTCCGGCTGCAGAGCAGCACACTGGTAGTATGGGTATGGGCTAAGCACTGGGGCTTGCCTGTGCTCTCGATAAGCCAATCATTGAGGTAGTGGAAAACGTGGATGTCCCCCTTATATAAGTGGGCTGCTACCATTGCTAGGGAGTTTATAGGTGTTGAATTTGAATGATCAAAGGAAATGTGGAAAACACAGATTCTCATAGCCCTATTTGTACACGTCTAAATTTAATGGCAGAAAAAAAGATATCAATACACAAAAAAGTCCTGGAATATGTCTACGAAGGAATGTTCATCAATTCAATTTGTGAAAATCCTTAAAAAGATATACCATTGAGTCGGTGCCCATGCAGATTGTCAGCTACAGGTGTAGTCACTGTACATTCAGTGACTCAAAACCCTTTCCTCGAAGAACAACTTGCAAATATCTTAGCTCAACACTAGATGGCAGGAGAATGCAGAACATGGGTATCTACAGCAACACACTGTGTATGTGTGTGTATATATATATATATATATATATATATATATATATATATATATATATATATATATATATATATATATATATATATATATATATGTATATACACATATATATACACACGTACATACATACAGGCGCACACGCATTTTATTACAAGAGCTTAGCAAGACAGTTAAACCTAAAAACCTGGAGTCCATGTAAGGCTCAACTTCCGTTCTAAAGTAAGATCATTACAAGACAGAAGAAAATGCACCCAGATAGGCATCAGCCATGAAATGCTGGGATTGCTCAATTAAGCAACAGTATGCATTTATCATCATGCAATGCACTGACAGGTACTACAGTACGCTGCTTCATTTTTTATATGACTATTTGATTCTCACTGTACACATAAAAAATGAAGAATCTTGTCAGGGAGGTGACTGGGATGAAGATTCCTCTGATGTAGAAACAGACTTACAAGTAAGCAATATTTCCTTCTCATAAAAGGCTCTTTACTAACAGTTACAAAAAATTGAAAATAGGTCCACTGTATCAGATCATAGTTAGTATCTAACAAAAAACAAACAAAGGTTTCTATACACAGTAGCAACTTTCTAACCAAACACGTTCCTCAACATGGCCTTGCCCATTTGAGAATCAGCTCTTTAATCTGAGTTTAGACAGCAGTGTCTAGTGAATGATTTTATAGATCTCTATAAAGCCTGCAGCCACTTTGCAAATATTCTAAATTGGGGATCATAATAAAGACTGGGTGACGTCTATCTCTTATCAAATGAAGCTTTAAATAGCCGGTTGACCTTTTTGCTAATAGTAACATAACGGTGTACAAAACAATCCACCCAGAGATGAACTGTTTGTATCTAGGCATCTAAATTCTATTCGTGTCATAGCTGGCAAATTGTTGCCTAGGCTTTCAAATACCCTTGCTTTTGTCCAGGCAGAAAACCAGGACACACCGGACATCCAGATTATGTAAAGACTGCTATCAATGGAGAGAATAGATATTTTTAAAATACAAGCAATGAAATAGATTGTTTCACATCGAAATTTACCACTACCATACAAGTATGGTGATAGGAAACTTAAAACCTCCATTTAACCTAAATGAGGTGCCCAAAGAAGGCAATGGGTGCCTAAGTTGTACAATCATAGGTTACTTTGCATCCGTGATAGAAGATTCTGGGTGCAGAGCAGTTTCCGGGTTCCTCCTAACATGTGAAGCAGCACTACCACTTTCTTGGCTAGACAAAAGCACTGGGCAGTGCTCTGGTTTGGAATGCCTAACATTTTATCATGAGCCACAGAATTATAACTATTGGTAGAAAGTTATAGGGAGATCTTGTTGACCAACTTATCAAAAATGAATTTTTAGTGGAATCTTGATTCAAGATACAACATTTGGGAATTAACTGCTTACTGATACTGCACAGAGGTCTGTTTATAGACAGGCCAATTCATAGACATCATCTAGAACTCATCGGTTGTTCTTATTGTATTTCCAGATATTCTGCTGTTATTAAAGATGCCTGGAAACTACCCATTTCCAAATTGCTTATGCTTACAGATGCGTCCTGGATTAGAATTGTGGTCTTGGTTTAGATAGTAAGTGGTTGTGGTGATGTCCATTTCAACCACCACTCTTATCCGCCATCAGAGACAGATGCCGTGAGGACTAGATGCGTCACTCTGAACTCCAATAGGTTGATCTGGGCCAGGTTTATTGTATTGGTAACATCCCACACAAGCCCCAAAACTTGTTTAAGATGCACTTGTGCCAAACATTTTGTTAAGGAAATCCTGGTAAAACACTCTCTCTACTGTCACGTTGGGGATAACTTAAGTATTACCTTCATTTAGTTTGTGAACTGTAAGAGAGAAGCAAATTCAACAAACCACTGGCAATAGCTCTTGTTTTGCACACACAAACTACATAGTTTCCTGATAAATTCTCTGATCAAGGGGCCTTTCATGGTCTAGTGTTTCAACTCGGGAAACCAATGACACAACGTGTTCAACATTTGCGTTTCTACTGTTTTAAAACTACTGTGCATACTTGCGAAGGATTAGACTGATTCCGCACACCTCCTCCTGATACGGGTACTTATGAAATTGTGCACGAGGTCGTGAGAAGGCACAGGAGAATGGCATACAACAATGAGTCTTCCACAAGTAGTTTCTCTTTCTTCTATGTGGAACCATGATCTGCTTTATAAACCTGTAAATCAGAGGCCCCATGTGTGTTGGACTATCAGGGATGATAACTTCAACAAACCAGTTTCACTAAACTGTTGCACCCACCTCTAGGTTTTGGACTATGGCAACATGATAGAACAACTGCAGGGCTACAAGTTAATCTATTGTCTTACAAATTGCTTTCCAAGTGACTTAATTGATTTCTCATACACTACTGAAATAATCCTATTTAGCCACGTATTTTGAAAAATGAAGGACTGGTCCCATACATCCTAGCTAAGAAATAGAACGATATGTAAGTGTAAGGTCTTTTTTAGGAGCTAGCCCGTCTCAATTCCCAATAATCTGCCCTGATTCATCAAAATAAGGGGCTGAGGGGAGCAACAATTAGATGTGTGGTAAGTTTTCCTGCCTAATAAATGTGATACAACTATGAATCTTCACACTTTTTTTGACTCAAGGAGTAATTCCCTACAAATTGTCTATAGTGTTTTTTCACTGAAAGGTACATTATATTACTTGGTATTGTGCAAAAAAGAGCAAACTCAATTGCACAAGGTGACATCCTTCATCAAAAAGTAGATCGTTAAGTTAGATGCAAGTTCAAGATGCGAGCCATTTAGGCCCTTTTTCCTTCTACCTAGATGACCATGCTCTAAGGCTTTCATCTGATGAGTGCTACTGCCAGAACCTGAATCTTTTGTTATCGGGACTTTTAGCTATTTTATACAACTTCAATACGTTCAAACTGATTGACCTGTATGAATGGGACCAGAGATATCAATGCACGAATATAGACCTTCAATGCTCAATTGTGTTCAACAGAGTGTGGAATCAAGCAGGTGCTCAAGAAACTCCGTAGAGAATGGGATGAGAGAAAGAAAAAAGAAAGTTGCCGGTTATGTCTCTTCTACACCTGGCAATAACCGGATTTCTTTCACTCTACACGCAATATATTGGTTTTGATAGGTATCTTTTTTTCAAGTCTAGGTAGTGCTTGTATCAATCTGACAAACCAGGAACGATTTTCTAGCACAAGATTAATTTCAAATTCGTTTTTTTTTTACTAAACTTCACGAGTTAGATCTATTTCCTATGTCACAGTACTCGGTGTGATCTCTCAATTTAGAACACAAGTTCATTCAAGTTATTATAGTTCTCAAAATGATCAAGGTTCTTTCAATCGCTTGCACTTTGTAAACAAATCATTAATTATGCACTTTGGTATTGTAAAGTCATACTGTAATCTAAACAAACAAGTTACTTACCTTAGGTAACGATATATCTGTAAGAGACATATTAGTTATGGATTCCTCACCTTAGAATTGCCCCCAGGCATCAGACTGGATCCGACGCGTTGGTAGATGGTGTCAGTCGACTTTGCGTTCGTCGGTGGCATCATGATCGCCAGAATGACGTCGGAGTACCTTAGACGCCGCCCCTGCGCACAGACGCCCGCTTTTTCAGTCCACACCAGAAGCGCAGAGCCATGCAAGACAAGGACCACTGGTGCACAAAACTAGGGCCCTGAAAGGGAATCCTTTACACTAGAAGTCAGTTCGCAGAACGGGGAGGATGGGTGGGTTGGTGAGGAATCCATAACTAATATAGGTCTCTTACAGATATATCATTACAGAGGTAAGTAATTTGTTTATCTGAAAAACCATTAGTTATGGATTCCTCACCTTAGAATAGATACCCCAGCAATACCAACCCCGGAGGGGGGTTTGCGAACTACGTTCACACCAGAAAGTCCTGGAGAATTGAATAGCCGAAGAAGCGGTCTCCGGACTTGGCTGCCCAGGCAGTAATGTTTGGTGAACGTGTGCAATGAAGCCCACGTGGCTGCCTGGCAGATGTCATGAAGAGGAACTCCACGCCTCAAAGCAGTAGTGGCTGCCGTCGCCCTGGTGGAATGAGCATGCTGCCCGACTGGAGGTGCCTTTTTCACTAAGTAATAACAAATTTTAATGCAAAGAACGACCCATAGAGAGATGGTACGCTTTTGCACGGCGCAACCTTTCTTGGCGCCCACAGCCAACAAAGAGCTGATCATCTACCTGGAAATGTTTTGTGCGATCCAAATAGAATGAAAGCGCACCTTTTGGATCCAGGCGGTGGAGCCTCACCTCCTCTTTAGAAGGATGCAGGGGCGGGAAGAAGGTGGACAAAGGGATGGTCTGTCCTATAAGGAAAGAGGTAACCACTTTGGGAAGGAAAGAAGGCGTAGTGCGAAGGACAACCTTGTCCAGATCAACAGCCAGGAAAGAAGGTTTGAAAGAAAGAGCCTGAAGCTCACTCGCCCTGCGAGCAGAGGTGATGGCAACCAAAAAAGCAGTGTCAAAAGTTTGAAAGGACAGTTATGTAGCAGCCTTAAAGGAGCGAACATGGTGGTCAGAACCAGGTTCGAATCCCACTGGGGCATTATGAAAGGAGTAGGAGGAAACAAATAACTAGTAAGGCCCTTAAGGAAATAATTTACAATAGGGGACTTGAAAAGAGAATATTGACCTGGAAGGCGAAAAAAGGCCGAAATGGACGAAAGATAGCCCTTGAGAGTGCCGGAGTAGAGCCCTGCTGGGCCAAGGAAAGAATGAAGAGGAGAACCTCTGAAAGAGGGGCAGAAAGGGGATCCACTGCCTTTGCTGCGCACCATGCCACAAATGTGTTCCATCTACAGGCATATACCATTTTTGTGGAGGGACACGTGGCTGCCAAGATAACGTTACAGTCTTCAGGAGGAACGGAGAAAACGGTCAACTGTCGCCGCTCAATCACCACCGGAGGTGGAGGCTGGACAGGTTCAGGTGACAGACCATCCCCATCTGCTGCGACAGAAGACCAGACCAAAGGGGCAGTCTGATCGCAGGATTGATGGCCATGTGCAAGTGCTCGGGATACCAGACTCTTCATGCCCAGTCCGGGGACACAAGAATGGCTCAGGGCAGAAGTGGTATAGGCGTTTAGAAAACCTCAATTCCACTTGTGACGAAAAGCGTCGCCTAGCGAGTGACTCCTTGGAAATTCCAATGTGCAGAACAGCTTACACTGTGTGTTCTCTTCGGTGACGAATAGATCTAACCAAGGCTCTCTCCACTGCTGAAAGAGACCTTAAACCACCTCCGAGTGAAGACGCCATTCTTAATTCATCATGCACCGGCGGTGGAGTTAGTCTGCCCTGGCGTTCAGAGAACCTGTCACGTGTTTAACCACCAGGGACATGCTGTGATGTTCCAGCCACTTCCAGAGACGAAGTGCTTTCTGACATAGGGTCCACAACCCGACCCCGCGGTGTTTGTTGCAGTACCACATGGCGGTTGTGTTGTCAGTGAACACCTGCACTACTCTTCCTTTGACAGAAGGAATGCCTTCAGTGCAAGACGAATCGCCCGGAGCTCTAGAAGGTTAATGTGGAGTCCGGACTCCGTCAGAGACCAGTGGCCTCTGATCTCCGCCTCCCCCATCTGGCCCCACTCCAGAAGTGATACATCACTACTGTGAACTCTGGTTGGGGAAGGGAGAGGGGCCTGCCATTGAACCAATCCTGGTTTGTTAGCCACCACTGCAATTGGTATGTAGTGTCCTCCGAGATCTGGATGCAATCGGAAAGATTCCCTTGATGCTGTGTCCACTGGAACTTCAGGTTCCACTGCAGAGGCCACATACACCACCTGGCATAGTCCACAAGCAGGATGCAGGAGGCTATCAGGCCCAGTAACCGCAGGGTAATTCTGACTGAAACCCAGGATAGAGGCTGAAAGATCGGAATCCTATCCCGAATATCCCGGACTCGCTATTCGGGAGGATAAGCACGGAACTGCTCTGTGTCCAGAACCACTCCGATAAATAGGAGCTTCTGGGAGGGAATCAGGTGTGACTTTGGCACGATGATGATGAACCCCAGCGAATGCAGGAGGTCGTCCACAGTCTGGAAATGGGAGACGACAGCCTGGGGCGAGCCAGCCTTCAACAGCCAGTCGTCGAGATAGGGGGAAGACTGGAATCCCCCTGATCTGCGACCATCACTTTCGTGAACACCTGAGAAGCGCTGGTAAGGCCAAAGAGGAGCACAGTAAACTGAAAGTGCTCGTGGCCTACCCTGAACCGTAGGTAACGCCTGTGGGCTGGCAGAAAGGGATGTGAAAATAAGCATCTTGCAAGTCCAACGCTACCATCCAGCCTCCAGGGTCGATGGCAGGCAGGACCTGAGCCAATGTCAACATTTTGAACTCCTTCTGGCAGAGGTGGTTGATGTTCCTGAGATAAAGATAGAACGCAGGCCATTTTCCTTTTTGGGCACCAGAAAGTAGTGGGAACAATAACAACACCTACTTCTGGGGCAGGAACTCGCGCGATGGCTTCCTTGGCCAAGAGAGACATAACTTCATGGTGGAGAAGGGCCAAGTGATCCTCTGACATGCGGTGGAATTGAGGTGGCATGGATAGAGGGGTAGTCTTGAAGGGGAGGGAGTAGCCCTGTCGAACTATCTGCAAAACGGGAGGTGATGGCGAATCCTGCCGCCCACTGGTAAATGGTGGCCCTGAACGGTCGAACAAGGAGGGCTTGGAGGATGCTGCAGAGGGGGTGCTGGTGGACTGTCACGACCGCTGGCCACCAGACCCACGACGGTGGGTCCCACGTTCCCGGCCGTGCAGAGGCTGAACAGCTTGGGCAGGCTTGTGGCTCTGGGTGGAACGTGACGGGGCACCCCTTTCAGAGCCCCGAAAGGGGTGAAAAGCAGACTGCACAGGGTGGAAGCAAGGCTAAAGGATCGGACCGTAGCCTTTGAGTCCTTAAAGCTCTTGAGCACGTTGTCTGATTTGTCGCCAAACAAGCAACGGCCATCAAAGGGCATGCCAAAAGCGTAGCTTAGACATCACCCGAGAAGCCAGTGGAGCTCATCCAGGTGTAGTGTCTTAGGGGTACTGACATTGAAATTGTCCTGCCCAGCGAGTCGGTGGTGTCCAGTCCACATTGTATGGCGAACTTCACTACATCTCTCCCTTCGGCAACTGCACAGGAGAGCACGGCCCGGGCTTCCTCCAGGCACTGTGGCAGCACCTACACGACTGTGTCCCACACCTAATGGGAGTAACGGCTCAAGAGACAAGTGATGTTCACTGACCGCAGTCCTAAGCTAGAGGAAGAAAACATTTTCTTCCCAAGATGGTCCAGCTTCTTAAATTCCTTATCAGGTGGAGTTGTAGGAAATGCACCCTTGGAAGTAGAGGATTGGACCACCTAGCTCTTGGGGGTAGGGTATTGGGAGTGGAAAATGAAGGGTAGCCTGGAGTCGGGAAGTGGCGTCGGGCAATCATCCTATCTTCAGGGGCCCCTGTGTTGGGCTTGGACCAAGTGCCCAAAAGGATATCCATGAGGGCCTCACTGAACAGCAGCAGGGGCTTCAAAGAGGCTACCGCCGGTTGAAGCACCTCGGTCAGGAGGTTAGTCTTTGTGGTCTTGGTTTAGATAGTAAGTGGTTGTGGTGACAACTGGCCTCACCCAAATCCTCTCTCCAGTCCAGTTCTTCTAACCGGTCTGCCAAAGGGTCCACAGAACCCCTCCCAGCTCTCCTCACTCTCCTATGGTAGCCATTCAGGGCGATAGGGAACACCAGGGGAGAACAGGGGTACAAAAGTACGGGTTGGCGCTGGTACAGACATCGGTTGATGCCGGTCCAGCTGTGTGTCTGTGTCGAGGGGGAGGCTGGGGTCGACTTCTGCTTGGACAGAACTGGCGTCGGAGGGGGCGGAGGTGTCACCAATGGATTTGGAACCAGGGGAGGGGCCGTAAGGTTAACTGCCGCTGATCCAGATCCAGGCTGGATTCCTGGGGGCCCTGCAGCGATGGAGCCGAAGCCGCCGGCATTGAAGGGCTAGGACCCCCAGCGGAGAGGAGGGCTTTGTAAAAGCTACAAAGTTGGGCAGAGTTCACTCAGGCTCCTGGAAAGGGAGGGAGGCTTGGAGCCGACCAAACAGACTTCACGGGAGGAGCCAGACTACCTTCCACATCCTGCGTCGGACGACAAGACAGGGAAAACACTAAAAGTGACTGTGCTTCTTCGCCTTCTTTTTGTGCTTCGACTTACCAAAAGATGAAGACTTCGATCAAGAGTTGTGGTGATGGCTCCGCGACCTTCCTCTCGACCAGGACCTCAAGCGGCGCGCAGCAGACTGCTGTGCCTCCAGAAGCTTTCTGGACCGCACCCACAAAGAATTCGGGGCATGGCCTGGCAGCTGAAGCACGACTTTAGGTCAATGACGCGCTTCAGGCACCAGAGGCACACAAGATGGGGGTCCGCCACCGATATCAGCTTGTGGCAGTAGCCAAAAGACTTGAAAACTGCCCGCTGGGAGGACATCCCTGTGCACCAGAAGCCGGACAACTCGAAAAGATGTAAATACAAACAAAAAAAAAGTCAAAAGGTGACTCAAGGTACCGATCTGCACTGGCTGGCGCGGAAAAAGAAAGAACTGACGTCAGCGCGCAGGTACAGCGTCTAAGTAGACAGCGCAACGTCATTCCTTTGATCAAGATGCCAACGACAAACTCTTAGTCGACCAACGCCACCTACCGATCTGCAGTGGTACTGCTGAAGAAAAATTCTCTGGATCCAGTCTGATACCTGGGGGTAATTCTAAGGTGAGGAATCCATAACTAATAGTCTTTCAGATACAAAATATTTTGGGGGATTATGCGCACAAACTAGAAAAAACGGATTGCTGTTCTCAGCTCTAGTATTTTTATCTATTTGGCAGGTTTGATTGAAATAACTGGGCAAAAGCACATGACTGACTGCCTTTGCGCCATAGATTCAAATTTTCTTTAAAGGTAGATGCTGCTTCTAAGGCTGCACATAGATTGTGTAACAAGGGTATGGCCCTTGGGCAAGGTAGTTATACTCCCAGTTCCAAAATGGTTGCAGGAATTTGGAAATTTCAAATGCCAATTTACTATGTTACAAGTTTCAATATTATCCTTTGGTATCCAGTACACTCCTGATGGTTTGCTCTGGAGCAAAACACTGTTATCCAGGATAACATTACTTTTTTACTGAATATGTTCGGAAATGGTTGGCTTTTGTCTGTGTGCGCCCATCTTTTTTTGTCCAGCCACAATAAAAGGCGCTGAGAGTGTGTTTGCGAACCTTAGGTGGGGGGGGGGGGGAACTTTGAGTCTTTCTACTTTTATACTTGATTTGGGTTATCATGCCAGTTACTTGCAAAGGGCCATGTCTAGTAGAATTGCGTAGTGGTGGGTATATGTTTATTTTAATTACACCTACATTTTCAAAGCCAAATACTGGGAATGAGTAATCAATTCTGCCAATGAAATACTAATCATGAGACATATGTAGAGTAACTCCGCTGTAAGTCATAACCTGAAGAGGGTTTGCTGTAGATTCTTGGAGGCTGACCTAAGGTCCAAGGAAACAGAGTGGCAGCAGCATAGCTTTTAAGTAAACAGACACTTTCTAAGGTGAGCAGGTCACAAAAAAGCAGTAGTAGATGTTCTGTCTATTCAAGTGAGAGTCACTACTACTGTGCAATTAGTTAAAGTTCAAAGAGTGGTGATAGAGTAGGTGCAATAACAAAGAAGGCCTAGTTTCTTACCGTGAACTTCAGTTCTCTAGTAGGGGAATTTCCATTATAGTCCTAAGCAATGAATAGTTCAGCCCACGTGCAGGGACCCTGGAGCACGTTTTCACAATATACCTTCTTAAGTGTAGATGTTCGCATTTCTTCAGGAAGGCATGCAGAGTCACTTAAGACAAATAATTTGCTGCCTATAGGAATAGGCTAGAATGGCTCAATTCTTAATCTTTTACTTACAAAGGGTGCCAGGAGAATTCTATATGTGAATAATTTCATGATGGTTGAATATAACAGTAGGAATTTATTTCACAAACCCTTTTTTTTTTTATAGAGCATCCTGAGCAGGTTGCAGTTGCTTCAGCTTTTTGGAGGAGATACTTGATGATACTTAGGTCCCATAGGTATCTCTGTCGACCCCCCACCCCCGCCCTCTGCCCCCCCCCCCCACCATGCCCCCATCAACCCCAGGGGAGGAGGGAGGGTTGCTTATGACTATAATGTAAATTTCTCTAGGAGAGAACTGGAGTTACAGGTAGGAAACTATTCCTTCTCTTGTAGGGGATTTCAATTTATAGTAATAAGCACTGAATAGAATAGCAAGCCCATCCCTACTAAGAGTGGTGGAGAAGACAGATGATGAATAAAGGTAACCATTTAAGTAAATCTGTTTCTGAGGGAGGCCTGTGCTTAATTTGTGCCGGTGCTTTCCGGTGCTTAGCACCGGCACCTAATTATCAGGGCCGGGTCTACGCATGTCACAGCTTTAGGTTTTATAAAATTTACATTACTATACTCAGCGTGTGATTTCCACGTCTCCCGAGTAACTAACGGCGGTTAACAGTGTTGCGGGCGGCTCTGAGACTTCTTAGTCACTTAGCCTGCCTGTGGCTGTGCTCAAGAGAAGATTCATATAAATAAATATTTTTAAATAATAAGTTGAACATGGCGGCCGCAGCCCTTAGTTCCAATCAGTCAGCGTTGCACTGTTGCCACTTGCAGGTGGGCGGGCAGGCAGGACTGACATTGATTTATTTGGTTCTGATGGGGGCAGGGGCTGTGTCCGTGGTAGCTTGCTTGCGCAGATTTTTTTTACATTGCCACGCCCCAGCATCGTCTTTCAAGTCAGCCCGAGTACCGACCCGACCGACCAACGACATTGAGGGCAGGGGAGCCTGTGCTGTGCGGGCATCGATCAGCCACAGCAGTACAGTACTGTCAGCAAGCACCAGGCCGCCTAATCAATCCTAATCACTCAGGTAAGAAGTTAAGGAGTATATTATGCCGTGCCTAACGTGCCAAAACCAGCACTGTTTTTTTTGTGCGAGTGGTGGTGACGGCCCGGTTGTCAGATCACCGGAGTGTTGGGAGGCAGGCAGGCAGCTTGCCTCCGGTGGCTCCATAAGATGTTATTCATACCAGATGCGAGTAATATGATGTGATTCAGATTCACTGAATGCTGGCCTAGTAGTAGCTGCCGCACGGCGCCCTTAGCTGTACACTGACCTATGTGACTGGAGGATATCTCGATAGGGCCAGCGCTACAGTTCTGGCCTGCCGGGTTAAAGTTAAAAGACCCCTGGCAGGATCACTGATTTGTCCAAACATGGCGCGCAGCCATGCACGAATTTGGTTCCCACAGTTTGGTTTCACTTTCTCAGGTATGGTCACCATCGTCTCACAGTTAAGTCAACTGCTCAGAGTAACTCCGGGCGTTGTGTAAACGGATAGGCAAGCAGATGCATTCCCTCTAACTTCCATCAGGGTACCGACAAACACTTATGAATAGTATGCGTCTGCGTTGTTACTAAACTCAAAACATTAACTGTAAAAAACGCTCCGTCTGAATGTCTGAGGCGTCACGTCACACACACCTTGACTGCTGCAATAATCAACTTGAGCGCATCCAAAAGAACTTTATTTATGAATAGTTTGCCCTCACTCACAATTCGCTCAAATGCTTGGTGGCATCCTGATTCCTGGCAGTTCTCCTGACCGGTCATATTCTAGACTTAATAGTTGAACACTTGTGCAAGGACAATGCACGCACCAGCAGTCTGACACCCCATCGTTGTGAAAGCACTTCTTCCAAAACGTTTGTAAGCATGGGACTGACTGAGCATGGATGAAATGCAGCACAGACACAGTACTGGTGCAACAGCAACTATTGTGAGTACACAGCAGCAGAATGCACTCCGAGCTTAGTATCTTTGCAGTGGAGCTCATACTAGAGAGTTTAGCAATGTTAGCATGCATATTTTTGCAATATTTAACGCGGAAAACTGATCTCATGAACGGGTTTATAAAACAATTTGACAAATGATACACGTCAGTGCAAGAAAGGCAGGTACTTCAAAATGTGAAACTGGTGAAAATAAAATGTCTACAGAGAAAGTAATCCATTTAATAAATGTTGTAATGAAAATGTACAGTCTTATAAAGGTTTGACAGGTGTTGAGTCTTTGTGAGTTTGTAAGTGGCCCGCCCATGATTATTTGCTACGAACACTTATTTTGAGTTAAATGTCCATTTTCAAGAATATCACACTGGATTACCAACGATCCCATTAAAGGATCTAATAAGAAAGTTAGGGAGTTTCTAGTGCACATGGGGCATAGCCTTGGCACATTGGCACGTTTTGAAGAATGCATTTCAAAGGAGCAAATGCACTCTTTTGAGAGTTTTCTAGTCCGTTAGTAGGGAAAAGAAATAGTTTCTATTGACAAGCTACCTGCAGGCCATACTCCAGTCCATGCGCACTTCTCGCCCACAGACCGCAATTCCACTGTGCCACGAGACCTAAGAAGGCAGAGGACAACTTGCAATATTGGGGCCAAATTTCATCAATTTGAGACAGGAATGGCAATTTTGCTGGAAATTTGCAACAATTAAAAAGTGCACTAAAAGACATTTTCAACAACCGACTGCTACAAAAATAAATTTCCCTCTGGCCGATCTTTAGAAATGCAAAACCTAAATTGCCTACCACTCGTGCACATTAATGCAATCTACCTCTAGCCTGAGCCTATGAACAATTGAATAACTGAATGGAAAGCCTTGGGATGGGAAGGAATGTGTTATCTGTATCACACTGATCAGTTTTCCTTTCCAAAATGATGTTTTCCCCCACATCATAAGTTCATATCCCGGACCAATGCCATGCCATCCAGTACAGGTGCCATCATCCAGACTCGCTGCTCTGGCAGTCCTGGCTGGAATGCCCACTATCGGAAAAGGCACAGACAGGAAATTAGAAACTCTAACTGTGGGTGATGGGTGACGGCCATGGCTCCATTGCCTGACATTTGAGCAGTTGATAGCTTTAGTATGAATCCACATATTTAGGTTCTTGTATTAAATCAGTGAGAGGCCTGTAGACTAACGGATGGAGGTTCCTGCTTGCACTGCCTTGGAAGACTTTTAGCTCCAGCTTCCTTGAGTATCATGAAAAGCAGGATGTTAGATTAACTGGTGGCCTTTTTTTCTACCTGCAAGTAAGTAGTTGCACACCTAATGAATGAGCCCATAGTCTTAAAGGCTCTTTAAGTGTGCAGCGTGCCATGGTTTGTGCTTGTAAATTTGTAATGTAATTGTGCCGTCCCTTAAGTATGTATTAAAGATTATGTGCAAAAACAAGTGACAGGGGTAGGTCAGCATCAGCCGCCCTCGCAGTATCATCCATTAATTGAATTCGAACTTCGAAACAATCTATTTTGTGCTTCGCACATAACCTAAGCATTTGATTAAAACAGGCGGCCCGTCCAGTAGACTCTTCCTGCCACTGGCTTTCTTGAGTAGTTTGTGCGGATTTAGTTTTCCTTAGAATTGTTTGCTTGTATTTATTGCGGAGATCAGCAGAGCTGCAGTATGTGTCTACTAAGGAAATACCTTGGGCTTAATGACGTTTATTTATGCTTCTACTTTCTTCACTTCATTATTACTACCAACCGCAGAAGCATGGTAGCAAGAGGGAGTTGAGGTGAAGAATAACTTCGAAGAGGGTAGGGAGGAAATGGTAGGCAGCAGAGAGAGACACAAGTAAAGAGGGGTGAGCCGCAAGGTCAGATACCAAGAGAGAGATGACGGAGCAAGAGATGGGTGAGGAGAGAAGGAAAGATACATAGGAAGACAGGGTGTTGAGGGAGAAATAGGTAAAGAGAAAGTAAAGACAATCCGTGTTAAAGGTAGATAGAGGGTGTGGGGGTTAGAGAGAAAAATACAATCAAAAAAGAGAGTGGAAGAATACAGAACGTTACACGTCTGTGATTGTTCAACAACTTTGAGCGATGTTTGTAATGTTTAGGACAACAAGGTTGTGGTGAAAATGGACTCAGTTTTGCTGCACAGAAAAAATATTACTCTAGTGTGGCCTGCTACAAAACCCTAATCCAAATTATCTATAATACTTTAGGCCTTGGATTCCCACTCCTGAATGTCATTACATTGAAGTTTATTTTTCAAATGTGCAAGTTTGATGTGTTAAATTAGTCTGCACAGGTGCTCATGCCCAAACATAGATGTAAAGTTATCCCTCACTGATACACACCTAATAGTAGCTACAACACACAGCTGTTGCAGGAAGCTCAGCAAAGAATCCCTGCCAGCACTGCATCTCTGGGATAGGCTCAGGAATCGGGATAGCTTGCAGTTTCACTCTTCTTATCATTAAACACAGGCCTGGACAACATGCTGCCTGCAAAGTGCCCTTGAGGCCTCCCAAGGCATGAGTCTGCTTTTCCGATCTGGGTAAGTGAGGTTTCCCCATTTCGAGGGAGGCCAGCTGAGCTCACCTCGCCAGTCCATTCCTGTGATTACTTGAAGTTTAAGTACGAAGCCCTAGTGGTACTAAAGTAAATATACTGAATGTGACGGCAGTAGTAGGGTCCCTATACAACCTGCCTTGCTCACAGGACTAACTTTGCTTCACTTCTGTTTCATAGAGCTAGCCTATTCCTACATGCATATCATTAACAAATATCAACTAGCGATGTCTGGTAGCTACTCAGCTGCCCAAAGCATCAGCGGATATGCTGGAATTGTACCACAGCACTGGCTAGAATAGGATGTTGAGGCACTTGGGGTTTGTGAGTTTAGGATTGTGCAAAGATTTGGTTCATACAGTTCACCAACACCACAACAAGCAGTGGGCTTCAAAATGCTCAACTGCAACAAACCACACTCTCACCACCTCCGCCGGAATGGGCAAGGCTAATTTGCTATGTTTGTCTTTAGTGTGATGTTTAGATTTTTCACAATCTTATGATTTCTTCAGTGATGTAACATTGAGGGCAGCACCAACACTCTGAAAATTGTTCGTGCTACAGGCTTGGGTGCCTTTCTTTGACATTTTCATGCTTTCTGGCCTGGGTGCCTTTGTGCGACGTTTCCATGCTTCCTTGTCTCGAGTATTTATGTGAGATTTCTATGCTTTCTGGCATGGGTGCTTATGTGTGACATTTCCATGGTTTATGGCCTGGAATGGATGCTTATGTGTGACATTTCCATGGTTTATCGCCTGGGTGCTTATGTGTGACATTTCCATGCTTTCTGGCCTGTACCCCCGTTCTGAAATTCAGATCAGGTATTACATCAGACTTTTAGCAGTGCCAGTTGAAGATGTGGGTGGAGCTAATATAGTAAGAGGGTGGAGCCAGTCGAGGGGGTGGGTGGAGCCAGAGAAACGTAGGTGTGGCCTCCGACAAACATTTTAGCACCTGCACTTCATAAAATTAAGCACTGCCTGTCCTACTTGAGCATCTGCTCCAGCATCAGAGTCTAGGGAAGAAAAGGACGCCTAAAGGGAGGAAAAACCTTCTTTAACCCTTTTAGAAAATCCATAATTACGGGACTTTTGAAAAAAAGGTTTGTGAAGGACATTTTCTGTAGGCAGTAAGAGCTGCCAGGTGAACATTTATAGAAAAGAATTGCAAGCTAGATTTTGCCAAATGGAGCGAGTATGGAAAAATGTCATCTTCCTGACAAGACGTAGGGTCCACGTTTTTTGAGGAACGCCATATGCAAAATCTCTTCCATTTGAAGGCATATGCATAATGTGTGGAAGGCTGCTTAGCCTCTTTCAGGATGTCCATGCAGTTGTGTGGCAGATTCAAGTGTCCGTACTGCACTAGCTCAGGAGCCATGCCGTCAAATTCAAAGGGGAGCGATTGGGGTGTACCATCGGGACTTCAAACTTTGTTAGTAGGGCAGTTTCTTGTGTGGTCTCTTAACATGTGAAGGGGCACCACCACTTTTTCGCTAGACAAGAGCACTGGGCAGAGCTCTTGTCTGCATGGCAGCTTGAGATGTGGATGGTTGGCCCAGTGAAGGATGTTCGTTAGCCACCACTGACTTGGCCACTCGGGAGCTATGAGGAGATCATATTGATTCTCGATTGGGACAAGTTTATGAAATCTGTTAGCATCAGGTGAATCAGCATAATAGCGTTGTCAAATGTGTTGGACCGATTGAATAATAGGGCACTCCCAGTGTCTCTGGCTGGAAGTATACGGAGGCGAAGCTTCAGCATTTTTGTTTTCTGCAGTGGCAAACAAGATGATGGCAGGAGTACCCCATAGTTGAAAGCGGTTTTAAACTAGGTTGTTGTTTAAGACCCCACCTGAGGTTTTCTTGCTGGAGTCTGTTTAATTATTTTGGACATCTAGAAGGTGAGTTGCCGTGATGGTAAGATCCATGGCTAGAAGCCATTTTCATATTGTCTGGGCCTTGTGAGACAAGTGCCTGGACCTTGACCCCCTTTGCTAGTTGAGGTAGTACATGGTTGCCGTACTGTCCATCTTAAGCAGGGAGTGGGGTCTGAAAGATGGATGCCAGATGGACTGCGCGCAGTTCGAGAAGACTGGATATGGTACGGCGATTCTCTCTGCGACCAGCTGCCCTGGATTTGGAGGGGACCCATGTGGGCTCCCCATGCCTGCCAATTGGTCCCACTGGTCCTCAAGACATTCCTGTAGAGGTCGCATGTGGAGACAGACATTCAGTGTGAGAAAGATGTGGGAAGCCATTGAGCCAAGGAGGGAGGATACGGTTCTCACTGTTGGATGAGAAGCTTACATGAGAGCATGACACTTCCAAAGGATTGATAAGCGTCTCTCCTCTGAAGGACGCCACTTATTCATACAGTGTCGATGGAAGCTCCCAGATAATGTAAAGTTTGAACTTGGACAGAGGTAGACTCGCTGTGGTTGACTTGAAGGCGTAACCGTTGTAGGATATTGCAGGTCTAATTCAAATGAAGCCGAGCTTCCAGAGAACTGAACACCTTGATAAGCCAATCGTCTAAACATGGGTAGATGAATATTGTGTGCCTCCTGACGTGGGCAGTCACTGCTGTCATGCACTTGGAGAATATCCAGAGCGCAGCCTTCAGGCCAAATGGAAGTACTTGGTATGGATAATGGTCCTGCCCCGCTACTGACCTTAAGAACTTTAAATGCTTTCAAGTGATTGGTATATGAAAGTATGTGTCTTGAAGGTTGATGGAACAGAGCCAATACCCCTAGTGTAATTGAGCATAAATTTGGTGGAAAGCTAGCATCTGAAGCGACTAAAAAGGAAGGGTGCCGGCCCGTGTCAGTTGCTCAAGGTGCAGTTCTATGTAATCTTCGTTTTGGGGCAGAAATGTCCTAGTTGCACGCGTGTGGAGGCGGCAGCCGCCGCACAGGCTCGTAAGTTCTCTACAGAGTTTAAGGGACGCCGCGGTCCGGCACCCGACGAGTTCTGGAAGACAGCTTGTTCGGCCTAGCAATTTATTATACTAGGCTGCGCACTACTGCATAAACTCAAACTGCTCGGCTACTGTTTTGTTTATTTCTCTTTATTAGAAGGCACTGTAGAAACGGAAGCAGTGGCATATTGCTTTTTTGCCGCTGCTACAATCACAGAATCTGGTGTAGGATCTATTCGGAAGAAATCAGGATTTTGCTCCGGAGAGCAATATTTCTTTTGAAGCCTTAGTGATGCTGGCTTAACAGAGGCCGATTTCAGGAAGAGGTCCACAGCAAGTTCAAAGGGACCTGGCACTACAGGCAGCAAAGGTCTTGATGCAGACCTGTGCTGTAGAGTCTCAAAAATGACTTAGATCTACATTGGAATGTTAAGTTTTGCTGCACCCCTTACCAGGAACTCTTGAAATGTCATGATATCATCTACCGGTGATCTGCGTGGAGGTGGAGAGTCTGAAAACTTTGGGGGGTATTGTACCCTAGAAGTACAGGACGTGTCTGTGTGATGTCTTGACCGAGATCTTCATGGCAAATGATGATGGCGAGAGCACCGGGAAGAGGCAGAAGTGTGCCTTGGGCTGAGTCAATGGCGTCTAGAATGATGGCGCAACTGGACCGAGATCTGGGTCTTGGAGGGACCGGTGCTGGTGTATTGCAGACAGTGGTGGAGGAGGCTGTGGAGCAGGAGACAGTGCTGGTAGTGAACATGGTCGAACCCTTGAAGAAGGTGAAAATATTTGAGTAATCCATATCTGAGGAGAAGATTTGTCTTCTTTTCTTTCTTGCCTGCTTTAGCCTAGACTATGTTGAAAGAGTTTGACGCTTGTCGATGGTGATAGTAGCTGGAGTCTAGACATCGACCTTCGATAGTGCCTAGACATCAATCTGGATCACGAAGGAGACTGCCTTCAATGCCTCGTAGCTGATGGGCTCCAGTACGTCTGCAGGTCAGCAGTTTAGTTATTGTTGTCGATACACCGTGCCTTGACACTGATTTGCAGTGCTTCCTTGATGCCAATCCATGGATAGATGGTTACCTGGTCGGTGCCATGCCTCTCCTAGATATCGATCCTCTTGACGCCGACCGGGACCAATGGCATTTTTGTTCCGTTTTCTTTCTGGCACACTTTTGAGACAGATGAGAGCCCTGGTAGAGGTCTGACCCTCTCCTCGCCCTGGGGTCCCATCTTCAGACTGCATCCGAGTCATTTTCGGTTCTCAGTACCATGAAGGCAAATCTTCTCTTGGTCTCAGGGTGAACCTTCAAAAGCTCCTGCAGTGATGGCAAGACTCAGGAACATGATCTTCTGAGAGGCAGAGCATACAAACCTCATGAAAGTCTGTCTTAGCGTTTTTTCTCCCACAAGCTGGGAAATTGTCAAAAAGATGCCATTTTTCTGTCCGGAAAAAATAGAAAAAGCCAGGGAGAGACGAAAGATGTGAAATGAAAAGGTTGTCAGCAAAAACCAGTTGTGAACTTTTGAGAAAAGCCACATTTTGATCATGCTCAGTGCTCCAGGGGCCTGTCAGCTGGAGCCAGAAAAAAGAATTTAAGCAACTACCACCTGCTCAGCCTGATGGGATACCGGTAGTCTCTAAGTTTTTATAAGCACACCCTCTGTCTTTAACTCTATAATGTTTATGGAGCTACTATGTCCTGCTTTCCTTCACCTTTATGCTCTATCAAAAATAGGCTTGTGAAGGAGATATAGTCATCAGCAACTCTCCCTCCTACCCAGTGGAGTGGACAGAAGTAACCATGGAACCTAACAATCCTCACATACCACCTAAAAAAACTGAAGCAACTGCAACCTGCTCAGCAGGATGGGATACTGGTGGTCCCTGGGTTCATTATGCGCTGTCAAAAAAAGGGTTTGTGAAAGATTTATGTTGTTATATTAAAGCTTCATGAATTATACCCATATATTATTCTCCTGGCCTCTTATCAATACAAGATGACGAACTGGGCCATTGTAGCCCAGTTCTAAAGGCTCCATAATATTTTTCTTTCTTAAGTGACTCTGCAGGCCTTCCTGAAGAGAGGTGAACATCTACACTTATGATATATTTTGAAAATGTGCTCCAGATTACCCGCAATTGTGCAGCACTATTTAGTGCTCATGACTATAATGAAAAATTACCCTACTAGATAAGAGATTTTAGTTGCACCCAAGATGCATTAACCCCTCCCATGCTCATGAATAGCTCAACTCGTCATGAGCCACGGTGGCCATGTGCTCATGACGAGCTGAGCTAGTCATAACGGTCATAACGCTCGCACGTGGGGCTAATTCCCCTGCTGTGCTGAACGTTGTGAAGAAACGGGTGTGGCCATGACGAGCTGAGCTCGTCATGAGCACACGGCCACCGTGGCTCATGACGAGCTCAGCTTATCATGAGCACCGGGGCGCTGTGTGTGCCCCCCCACGCCCCACCACAGCGGGGGAATTAGCCCTACAGGCAAGGGGTTAATATGACATCAACTATTTGTATTCGTGGCTCATACACTAAAAAACAAAATGCTGCCTCTCAGACATTAGCAAATCTAACTTCAAGTGATTAACATGTTTGTGGTTTTTGGAGTTAGAGGTGTTGTCTGTTTATTTGGTAAAGCCGATACGCGTTTTGTCACAAAGGACTATTTCAAAGCTCAAACTTATTGGCGAAGACGTGGCAGGAGTTTGCTAGGGACGCACAATAAATACTTGCAGTTTGATAATTGTAGTGTAAGACACTATGTGTATGTGTGATACCAGAGTAGAGTAAGTGTGATCACAAGTCCAAGTCATTTTGTTGAGCACAGCAGTTCAATGCAAACTGTAAGTTATCAGTGGTAAAGACATGACGAGAGTCTGCTCAGTATGGCACAATGAATTTGTGCAGATAGTTGTCTTGTGCACACGAAAGAAACAAGCATTGGAATGCAATAGGTCTCGCATCTGTTAGAGTCATTTGCTTTGCTGATGGTATTGTTTTTCAGCTATGTGTTAGAGTGTATTTATGTGATATGTTGTTAATTTATGTTTCAATTGTAATTATCTGTGTAGCAGTTCACAGCATAGTGTGAGGAGAAGAAGAGCGGTGCTTTAGATATGGGAAGAAGAGTGAGGAGGAGAAGAACAGCATGAGTGACAATGAAGTAAAGTGAGGAGGAGAGCAGCATGAGGCAGAAGAAAGGGGAGCGAGGAGAGTGGTATGAGGGAGACGGAAGAGTGAGGAGATTAGTGTGAGCTTGAAGGAAGGAGAGTGTGGAGAGCAATATGAGGCATAAGGATGGAGAGAGGAGGAGAGGAGTAGTATGAGAGATATGAAAGGAAGTTGAGGAGGAGAACAGTGGTGTGAGGTAGAAGGTAGGAAAGTGAGTAGATTAGTATGAGGCATAAGGAAGTAGATAGGTTTAGAAGAGCAGTGTTAGGGAGATGGTAGGAGAATGAGAAGTTGAAGAGCAGTGTGATGCAGAAGGACAAAGTGATGGGGAGAAAAGCAGTGTGAGGCACAAGGATGGAAAGTGAGGCGGAGAAGTGCAGATCTGCATACAACCTGCAAATCTTACATGCACCGTTCACAAGTGTCACCCTTCTAAAGTCCCTCAAATGATTACCGTCGGGCTACAACGCCTATTGTTAACAGCGCCAAGAAGCAGCTCATTCTGTAATATGATCTGTGTAAATGGACAGTCCCAAGATCACACATTTAGTGCATAATAGCTGGACAATGTGGGGGAGTGGCAGCATTTTTCATGGAAGGAATGGCCTGCATTATCGCATGGTGCTCAACAGGGGGCAAGGTTTGTTGGCTTGGCGCACAGCTGGTGCTTTGTAGCAGTTGATAGTTAAGATTGTGGCGTTTGTCAAGAGAATTTAATTTGGGTTTTGGGTGCTCCACTAAGTGGCGTAACCGTCCAAGTACGCCGGATTTAGTTACTGGTTGAGTGCGTTATACACTGTAAAACGCATCCTTGGAGTTGGGCACGACCATTGGGTTCGTCAAAAGAAAGACAGACTCCTTGTAAGTTGATGAATGATCAGTTTATTTCATCACTGATTTGTAATTTCTTTTTTATGATCAAGTTCATATACATCAGTTTTTCAAAAACTAGTTTTATTTCAAATGAATTTTTTCCAAATGGTTTTTACCATGCTCCAATGCATTTCGGGCATTGTTAGCCCTTTTTCCAGGAGCTCTGAAAGCATAATGAACACACATTTACAATTTGAACCATTACTTACATGGTGTTACAGATGCTGCACATCATACAGTCGATGCATTGTTTCAATAGTTAAAAGAACATCATGTTAGATGGCATGGGGGGGATAATGTTTCCCTTATAACCCTGGGTGTGTGTAAACCGGTTGTGGGGTTGGGGAGGGTAACAAGATGCACTTACGTGTCTTGTGTTGGGCTTGCGGTAAAATAATCTATGTAAAACAAAAATGGGTAAGAACGTTGGTTAAATGCAGTACGACCCGAGTTTGAAAGACAACGCGGGTCAATGACGGAGCTCCGACTTACTTGGTTAAACGAGGAAGTTCAATTCAAAAGGTTCCGCGGCTTCGCAGTGGCGGAGTTCCGCGTAGTTGGCTAAGTATGTGTCAAGGGGTGGGTCTAATGACCGGATAGCCAGTTGCGGTGGCGGTCACGGAAACAAACGATGGACTGGGAGGATCGGTGAAAGTGGCGGCCATTTTGAAAGGGAGCTGGTGTGCGTGTGAAAGGTGAAACAATGTTCGTAAGAGGATTGTAATGTGCCTTAAAGCATAATGTACAAAAGAAACTATGAAACAAAGCGCCAGGTCGGCGTTATAAAAAGCTGCTGAATTCAATGCAGTCACTGAGACCGTGCGGTTTCATTGCCTGGAGTCTATATATCCAGGTAGTCTCTCGTTGTAACAGTCTTTTGTTGTTGTCAGTTCCCTCTTGTTTCCTCACAATTTCAAGCACCAAAAATTTCATCTGTGCTACATTATGGTGAAAGTCATTGAAGTGTGTGGCTACACTGGATTTTTGTGTGGATATTTGATTTATGTTCGTTAAGACGAACTTTTATTGTTCTGGTAGTTTTGCCCACATATATCATGCCACATGGGCATTTAAGTAGGTAGATGAGATTCATTGAGTCGCAAGTGGCATGGACCTTTAGTTTGATTTGAAATCCTCGCATGGGATGATTGATGATTTCTCTTTATAATGTTGGTACAATTATTGCAATTAAGGCACGGCCTTGTGCCAGTGTAAGATAATTGTTCTGTGGATTGTTTGGATAAAATTTCTTTCAGGTTTACAGACCTGGTGTAGGCGAAGATGGGAGGATTCTCAAACATGTTGCCAAAGTCAGGTTCAGACGACAGTATGCGCCAGTGTTTAAGGATGATGCTTTTATAGGTTTTGCTGGATGTAGAGTATTTAGATACTAATACAGTATACTGTATGATGTGCAGCATCTGTAACACCATGTGAGTAATGGTTCGAATTGTAAATGTGTGTTCATTATGCTTTCAGAGCTCCTGGAAAAAGGGCTAACAATGCCCGAAATGCATTGGAGCATGGTAAAAACCATTTGGAAAAAAATCATTTGAAATACAACTAGTTTTTGAAAAACCAATGTATATGAACTTGATCATAAAAAAGAAATTACAAATCAGTGATGAAATAAACTGATCATTCATCAACTTACAAGGAGTCTGTCTTTCTTTTGACGAACCCAATGGTCGTGCCCAACTCCAAGGATGCGTTTTACAGTGTATAGCGCACTCAACCAGTAACTAAATCCGGCGTAATTGGACTGTTACACCACTTGGTGGAGCACCCAAAACCCAAATTAAATTCTCTTGACAAACGCCACAATCTTAACTATCAACTGCTACAAAGCACCAGCTGTGCACCAAGCCAACAAACCTTGTTCTCATATTCACTTCACCGCCCAAAGGGCTGGCAGCACGCAAACACAAAATGCAATACGACGAGATATCCAAAACAACTGAAGCAAGAGCCAGTACACTCGCTTTTGGAACCGAAGAAACTGAACGCATATATGCACTCATAAACGAAGATCTTACTCAATCCACTTCCAACCGTACAAAAGAATGTGTGAAACAATTACTCTATCTCTCAAAACTACGCATTAACCAAAAACTTCACGCAAATACGCTCATCAAATATCACAAAGCACTGCGCATACCCAGTGGACTACGGATTGCATTAAAACCATCACTCTGCAAAAACTCCAAGTCATTCCAGGATAGGTGGAACGCAATCTTAAACAAATGCAGCCTTGATTTAATACTTCTCATCGTGGAAGAACTCTCCACAATCCTTTTTGAACTAACCAAAGAAATCGCCGATTTAGACAATGAATTAAAAGATCTAATTTCACCAGAGAAACTTACCAAAACACTTGATGACATCAACAATCAGCTAGATAAGCACACCAAGGAAATAAATGAACCAAAAATTCGCAAATTACACTGAGACACTCTCGACTACAAGCTAGGAGAGGTGTATACATGGGCAGATGTATATGCCCAACGTCGTCGCAATAGACCCTATAATCAAAACACCGATACATCATCTTCAGGGAGCGAAAGCACTAATCGCCCACCAAGAAAAACTACTGGTGAACCAACAACATCAGGTACATCTCGAGACACCAGACAACAAACCAACCAAACCAATGAAAACCTCTCGACGACAGCCTTTTTTAGAAGTAGGATTGGACGAAACCGACGACCCCGGCGGGGAAAAAGATCAGGAAAAAGATCCAGAGGACGCTCGCCCTCAAACCACCAAAAAACCAAAAGGGAGGAGGAATCGTTAGTTATCAACATCTCTGACACCACACTAACCAAACAAGAAAGGAAACTTTTACAAAAAGGAACATCGTTCATTCCCACCACCTCCACAAATCTTCTTGAACTTGAAGTACCTTTAAACTTACCCAGAAGCTACGCCTACGACATTTCTTTGAAAATGTACTTCCACCATCCACTAAACCAAAAATTGACCAATTACTCGGCTTAAAAACAACCAGCTCATATATGCCACCATGTAGCCATAAAAGTATCGACACGTTTGAGACACTTGTCAGACATTTCTAAAATCAATTTCTCTAAAAAACTCAAACAAAACATCCCCATGAAGGACAAAACCATCCTCCAAAGAATTGCCAGCAACAAAGCCTTTAAATGCGTAAAAGCAGACAAAGGTGGCGCAATCGTCATTCTCAACACCAGCATGTATGATGCCAAAATCATGGAACACATCACCGACCCAACAACCTACATGTTACTGCAAAACAACCCAACAGACCAATACAAAATTGAACTTACAGAACTCGTAAGCAAAGCATATGAAGAGGGCACTATCGACAACCGCACCAAAAAATACCTCATCGTTGAACATCCCAAAAGTCCGACCATAACCCAAAATTCACAAAGATCCGGTAGACCCCCCGTTTCGACCCATTGTGTCAACGAGAGGATCGCTCCATGAACTGATTGGCAAGTTCCTAGATCGCTACTTACAACCGATCGTAACTAGTCTCAGCAGCTTCATTAAAGACACCACCGATTTCCTTAAAAAACTGGCAGATATAAACATTGATCCTGAAGAGTCCATCATCTTTTGTACAGCTGACGTCAAGTCTTTACACATCCATTCCACACGATGGAGGAATTGAAGCCATAGAAAAAGCCCTCATGAACAGCAACATGACCAACTTTACAAATTTTCCTGATGGAACTCATGGTATTTACTTTATACCACAGTTACTTTACACACAACCAACAGTGGTACCTCCAGATGTCCGGCATGTCTATGGGCAATTGTGCAGCACCGACCTATGCTAACATTTACATGTCAGAATTAGAATCTATCAACATCTATACAGATCCCAAATGGACAAACAACCTGAAACTATATGTCCGTTATATTGACGATCTATTCCTAATATGGAAAGACACGAGAAAACCTTGACAGCCTTATCTGACATCAATACCAAAGACAATCGAATATCCCTCACATGGAACATAGATGAACATACCATCACCTTCCTAGATGTTGTGATTAAATTGACAGAAAATGGATTAGAAACAGACCTTTTTCGAAAACCCACCGACCGCAACAACACAGTTCATCACACAAGTTTCCACCAGAACTCTCTTAAAAGAAACTTACCATTCAGCCAGATGTTAAGAGTCAAACGAATTGTTTCTAACCCGGATAAACGCAAAACACAAATGGATGAAATGGCGAACAGATTTTCACAAAGAGGCTATCCACAAGATATCATAACCGAAGCCATCACCAGAGCATCTATCACCACCGCCAGGAAGCCTTGACAGTTACCTCCAAAAAAGATGACAAAAGAACTATATTAGTATCTAAATACTCTACGTCCAGCAAAACCTATAAAAGCATCATCCTTAAACACTGGTGCATACTGTCGTCTGAACCTGACTTTGGCAACATGTTTGAGAATCCTCCCATCTTCGCCTACACCAGGTCTGTAAACCTGAAAGAAATTTTATCCAAACAATCCACGGAACAATTATCTTACAATTATTGCAATTAAGGCACAGCCTTGTGCCAGTGTAACAACATTATAAAGGGAAATATCATCAATCATCCCATGCGAGGATTTCAAATCAAACTAAAGGTCAATGCCACTTGCGACTCAATGAATCTCATCTACCTACTTAAATGCCCATGTGGCATGATATATGTGGGCAAAACTACCAGGAAAATAAAAGTTCGTCTTAACGAACATAAATCAAATATCCGCCCAAAAAAACAAAAATCCAGTGTAGCCACACACTTCAATGACTTTCACCATAATGTAGCACAGATGAAAATTTTGGTGCTTGAAATTGTGAGGAAACAAGAGGGAACTGACAACAACAAAAGACTGTTACAACGAGAGACTGCCTGGATATATAGACTCCAGGCAATGAAACCGCACGGTCTCAATGACCGCATTGAATTCAGCGCCGACCTGGCGCTTTATGTTTCATAGTTTTTGTACATTATGCTTTAAGGCACATTACAATCCTCTTATGAACATTGTTTCACCTTTCACACGCACACCAGCTCCCTTTCAAAATGGCCGCCACTTTCACCGATCCTCCCAGTCCATCGTTTGTTTCCGTGACCGCTACCGCAACTAGCTATCCGGTCATTAGACCCACCCCTTGACACATACTTCGCCAACTACACGGAACTCCGCCACTGCGAAGCCGCGGAACCTTTTGAATTGAACTTCCTCGTTTAACCAAGTAAGTCGGAGCTCCTGCATTGACCCGCGTTGTCTTTCAAACTCTGGTCGTACCGCATTTAACCAACGTTCTTACCAGTTTTTGTTTTACATAGATTATTTTACCGCAAGCCCAACACAAGACACGTAAGTGCATCTTGTTACCCTCCCCAACCCCACAACCGGTTTACACACACCCAGGGTTATAAGGCAAACATTATCCCCCGCATGCCATCTAACATGATGTTCTTTTAACTATTGAAACAATGCATCGACTGATGTGCAGCATCTGTAACACCATGTGAGTAATGGTTCGAACTTGAAATGTGTGTTCATTATGCTTTCAGAGCTCCTGGAAAAAGGGCTAACCATGCCGGAAATGCATTGGAGCATGGTAAAAACCATTTGGAAAAAATTCATTTGAAATACAACTAGTTTTTGAAAAACCGATGTATATGAACTTGATCATAAAAAAGAAATTACAAATCAGTGATGAAATAAACTGATCATTCATCAACTTACAAGGAGTCTGTCTTTCTTTTGACGAACCCAATGGTCGTGCCCAACTCCAAGGATGCGTTTTACAGTGTATAACGCACTCAACCAGTAGCTCAACAGGGGGTGCCACGCACTAAAAGGAACAAGGTTAGAGTCTGTGAGACCACCAGACAGAGGAAAACTCTTCCCTGCTCTTCCCACCCCCCATATCTCCCTGCCCTGCCTCCAGCCCCCGTCTCGGTTTACCAAGAAGCAGAGGAGAGGATGTATCTCGCCAACCTGGCAATAAAACAGCATAGCTATTAGGCGAGATCAAATGGTTGTTAGAGGCCTAAGAAACCGGTCTGACAATGGAAGGAAATAATTACTTACCTGTAATCCTAGTTCTCTTCCAGGGGATCCTCATCAAAGTCATAAGTACTGAATATTCCCGCCCACGTGCGTGGACCCCGAAAATATTATAAAAATATATATGTAAATTACATATAAATAGCTCCACAAATATGTATGCACATATATAATTTTTTCTCACACCAATGCAGCCCCAAAAATGAGGCTAAGCAATGTAAATAATCATACATATACCGAATTAGCAATGAAGCCAAAAAAACACATTAGGCCAAATAGCCCTTGAACTCTGTGTTTTAATGAGCAAAAGACTCATAAATCTTGTAAATTGCCAATAAATATACATGGTTAGCCACAGGCTGCATTGAACAGCATTAGCATAGAAAATGAAAACATTTTCAACATAAACTGGCACTGTGCCTTCAAGGCAGCCATGACCCCTGGCTTCCCATCATGCCTCAGGGGTGACCGTTAGGTTAGTTGTTCTTTCCGGCTCCTTCAGTCAGGACCCTGGTTCAACAGCTCCCTTTCATTTTGACTGTCACAAAATACTAGAGATTTTCTACAATTTTTACTTTCACTCGACGTCTTTTGGGCATAGAGTGTTAGCGCTACCTTTTATGTATCTGAAAAAAGGAATTTTTCTGTCAAAAATGCCTTCTCTCTTTGACAACTGCCCTTCCTGTGGGAAGAAGAAGGCCAAGACTGACACATATCCTGTGTGTATCCTATGCCTCCCTGACTCTCATTCTGCGAGTTCTTGTGAACATTGCAAGGCTTTATCAAATAAAACTCTCAAGGAGAGGGAGAGAATTCGTATTTATGGTCTCTCTCAGAGAGGTAGGTCTCCTAAGAGGTAGAAGCAGCGCAGGACGCGATCGAAGTCGAGAGAAGTCCCAACTTCCTCTCCTTCGGCGTCGGGATCGGCGTCGAAGAAGCAGTCGACGACGGCGAAGACGATAAAGACTTCAACGTCGAGAAGTAAGGTACCTCCGTTGCAGTCTACGGGGCGTGCAGCGTCGAGAGAAATGTCTCCGTTGGAGCATAGGAGCTCGACGTAGAGACAGCCCGCATCGAAGCATCATCACCAGTCTTCGACGTCGCGGCTTCCTCCGTCGACGCCCAGTCATCGGCGTTCGACGTCGATGCATCCCCAGTCACCGTCACACCATCAACGGTCGACGTCGAGAAGATCCACGTTGATGTCACAGCATCGACGTTAGACGTCGAAGCAGCCTACGTCTATGCCGGGTCAACGGCGTTCGACGTCGAGAGGGTCCCCGTCGTTGTCGCAGCAGCGTGGGTCGACGTCAAAAGATATATCTTCGAGGCAAGTCTCTTCTCCAAGATCTCAGGGGAGGTCACCTTCGGGGCAGACTGCTCAGGAAAAAGCTAGTCAACCCTCGAATCAGGTTCATGCCTTAACACCACAGCAGAGGGCTCCAAGATTGGCTTCAGCTGCGGAGGTGGAACATTTCTCAGTGCATAGGAGTCCTCCGGCCAAGAGGAAAAGAGTATCGGACGAACGTGCTTCAAGAAGTCGCACAAGGTTTAACTCCGGACACTATCCCAGAGGGGGGTCTCCGGTGAGTTTGTCATCATCCTCTTCGGGCTCCTGGTCTCACCGTGGACGATCTTCAGATGTGATCCTCTACTGCTCGGATAGTGAGAGGTCCAGACATTCTCCTGCTCGTTCGCAGCATGGGCAAACTGATTTGCCTCCTCCGGCACGTTCGCCAGTGAGAGAGAGCACCCAGAAGTCTCCTTCCATCAGGCTATCTCCAAGATGGTGTAGGCCTCTGCATCACTGGGCTCCGGACAAAGACAGCAGTAAGGTTGCAAGCTCATCGGGACCAACAAGTCTCCCGAACCAGGGAGAGATCGCGCTCCCGAGTCGCTCCAGTAGGTGACGATCGAGGTCTAGGAGACGGGCTCTCAGATCTCAGACTACTTCTTCATCTACGACCCGTTCTCACAGGGATTATTCTCTGACGGACAGTCCTCCATCAAGAGTATCCCCTATAGAGGACATTTTTAAGCTCCTATAGTTCGCCGCACCTTATCAAAATAAGTTTCAAATCTGTGCGTCGCTGACAATTGAAATCCTACCAGAGGGGATAGCAAATGCACAAGTTACTTACATTCGGTAACGATATATCTGTATGAAACAGTAGTTAGTGTTAGATTTCTTACCTTCGAATATTCCAAGGCGTCAGACTGGATCCGGAAAGTTTGTCAGCAGTACCCATGCGCGTAGGTAGGCGTCTGCGGCTCCGCGTCAGTCGTCGTGATCGCCGGGATGACTTCGGACTACTTGGACGACGCTCTCACGTGCGGATGTCAGTTCAATACATAGCTTTCCGCGCCAGGAAAGCAGAGCCATGATAGAAACCGACACTGGTGCCATGAAACCAGGACCCTGAAAGGGATGTCCTTAATCCTAGATGTCTGTTCGCAGAACGGGGAGGAAGGGTGGGGCAGTAAGGAATCTAACACTAACTACTGTTTCTTACAGATATATCGTTACCGAAGGTAAGTAACCTGTGCATCTGAAAGAAACAGGTAAGTGTTAGATTCCGTACCTTAGAATACATACCCCAGCAATACCAACCCCAGTGGTGGGTCTGCAAACCAAGATTACACCAGAAAGTTCTGGAGAATGGAACGGCCGAAAAAGCCACCTCTCCAGACTTGGCTGTCCGGGCAGTAATGTCTAGCAAACGTGTGCAGAGAGGCCCGCGTAGCTCCCTGACAGATGTCCAGCAAGGGTACTCCCCGACCCAGGGCAGTATTAGCCACCGTGGCCCGAGTGGAATGGGCGCAGCAGCCCAACAGGAGGCTCCTTTTTTGCCAAAGAGTAGCAAGTGTTGATGTACAAGACGACCAACCGAGAGATAATCCGCTTGTGCACCGCCCATCCGTTCTTAGCACCACGTAAACAACAAAGAGCTGGTCATACAACCGGAACTGGCGTGTGCAATCTAGATAGGAGAGCGCACATTTTGGGTCCAGACGGTGGAGCCTCTCTTCCTCTTTCGAGGAATGTGGAGGCGGAAAGAAGGTGGGCAAGGTGGCGGACTGCCCGATATGAAAGGCTGTGACCACCTTGGGCAGGAAAGAAGGACGAGTCCTCAGAACAACCTTGTCCGGATGGACAGAGAGGAAAGAAAGTTTAGAAGATAGTGCCTGGAGCTCACTCACTCTCCTGGCAGAGGTGATGGTAACCAGGAATGCAGTTTTAAGAGTCAGAAGATAAAGAGGACAGTTATGAAGTGGCTCAAAGGGAGCACACATCAGATAAGTTAGAACAAGATTCAAGTCCCACTGAGGCATCACAAAGGGAAAAGGAGGAAACGTGTGTGATGCCTTTCAACAATCTATTTACAACAGGGGACTTGAAAAGAAAAGGCTGATCAGGAAGCCTTAAGAAAGCTGAAATGGCAGAGAGGTAGCCCTTGATAGTGCCCAGAGCAGAGCCCTGCTGGGCAAGAGAAAGAAGGAAGAGGAGAACCTCTGAAAGGAGGGGCAGAGTGTGGATCCACAGCCTTTGCTGTGCACCATGCCACACATTTGTTCCACCTGCAGGCGTATACCGTTTTTGTGTAGGGACGCCTGGCTGACAGAATCACATCACAGATTTCAGATGGCAAGTCAAATGGCCTCAACTGTCGCCGCTTAATCTCCACGCACGTAGGTGGAGACTGGACAGGTTCGGGTGGAGGACTGTCCCCTGCTGCTGCGACAGAAGGTCCTCTTAAAGAGGCAGATGAATCGGGGGATCGAGTGACATGATGAGTAGCTCGGGATACCAGTATCTTCGTGCCCAGTCCAGAGCCACAAGGATGACTTTAGCCCGGTCTCGCCTGATCTTCTTCAGCACTCTGGGCAGAAGTAGTATAGGCGGAAAGGCGTACAACAAACCGCAGCTCCACTTGTGACGAAAAGCGTCGCTGAGCGAGTGCTGCCTTGGAAACTCGAACGCCCAGAACTGATAACATTGCGCGCTCTCTTCGGTGGCGAATAGATCTAACCAAGGCTCTCCCCACTGCAGAAAGAGACCTTGCACCACGTCAGAGTTCAGACGCTCTTCGTGACCCATCATGCACCAGCGGCGGAGTTAGTCTGCTCTGGCGTTCAGGGAACCTGCCAGGTGTTGAACCACCAGGGTGACGCACTGATTCCAGCCATGTCCAGAGGCTCAGAGCCTCCTGACAAAGGGTCCATGACCCCAGTCTGCCTTGTTTGTTGCAGTACCACATGGCGGTGTTGTCCTTGAACACCTGCACTACACTTCCCCGGACAGAGGGAAGTAATGCCTTCTGTGCAAGTCGGATCGACCGCAGCTCCAGAAGGTTGATATGGAGCCGGGACTCCACCGGAGACCAGAGGTCTTTGATCTCCGCCTCTCCCATTTGGCCCCCCATCCCAGGAGGGACGCATCAGTCACTACCACGTGCTCCGGTTGGGGTAGGGAGAGGGATCTGCCGCTGACCCAATCGCGGTTCGTGAGCCACCACTGCAACTGACTCGCAGTGCCCTCCAAGATCAGGACGTGGTCGGATAGGTTGCCCTTATGCTGTGCCCACTGAAACTTCAGGTCCCACTGCAGAGCCCGCACCGGGCATGATGCACCAGAAGGATGCAGGAGGCCATCAGCCCCAGGAGCCGCAGCGTCAACCTGACCGAAACTAGGGATAAAGGCTGAAAGATCAGAATCAGAGCCTGAATATCCCGAACCCGCTGTTTGGGGGATAAACCCGAAACTGCGCAGAGGCCAGAACCGCTCCGATGAAAAGGAGCTTCCGAGAGGGGCACAGGTGTGACTTCGGCATGTTGATGGAGAACCCCAGCGAGTGCAGGAGGTTGGCCGTAGTCTGCTTTTTGAAGGCGGGCTCGCCCCAAACAATCGTCGAGATAGGGGGAAGACTGAAAACCCGGATCTGCGCAGATGAGCTGCGACCACCGCCATCACTTTCGTGAACACCCGAGGGGCGCTGGTAAGGCCAAAGGGGAGCACGGTAAACAAAGTGCTCGTGGCCTACCGTGAACTGCAGGTAGCACCAGTGGGCCGGCAGGACAGGGATGTGAAAATATGCGTCCTGCAAGTCCAACGCCACCATCCAGTCTCCCGGGTCCAGGGCAGCTAGGACCTGAGCCAAAGTCAGCATCTTGAGCTTCTCCTTCCGGAGGTAGCCGTTGAAGCTCCGAAGGTCCAAGATAGGGCGTAGGCCTCCTTTGCCCTTCTTGGGTCCCAGAAAGCAGTGGGAATAGCAACCACGTACTACTTCTGGTCCAGGAACGCGCTTGATGGCCCCCTTGGCAAAGAGGGCCATAACTTCCTCCTGCAGAAGTTGCACGTGATCCCAGACATGCGGTGGTGCTGCGGTGGCATGGCTGGAGGGGTCGCCTCGAAGGGGAGGGAGTAGCCCCTTCGGACGATTTGCACACCTACCTGTCTGACGTGATGGTACGCCAGTGGAGGAGGTGATGGCGAACCCTGCCCCCCACTGGCGTCGAATGGGCCTGAAATGCTGGACTAGGAAGGCTTAGAGGCAGATGCTGCGGGAGCTTATGTAGACTGACCCTGCCGTTGTCCCCCAGCACCGACACGGCGGTAACAACGTCCGCGACCGTGTTGAAACTGGTTCTGAAGCCTGTGGCTGGCTGGACGTGTGGGGGTGCCCCTTCCTTGGGCACGAAAGAGGCAAGTTTGCTGGTGCTGGCCAAGGCCGAACTACTTGGCCATAGCCCTGGAATCCTTAAAACGCTCTAGCGCACTGTCCGCTTTGTCGCCAAAAAGGTGACGGCAATCGAAGGGCATGTCCATGAGCGTGGCCTGGACATCCCCCAAGAAGTTGGCAGACCTCAGCCAGGCATGGCGACAAATCGCCACAGTCGTGGGAATCGCTCTGCCCAGCGAGTCCGTGGTGTCAAGTCCACATCTAATGGAGTACCGTGCTGCATCCCGCCCCTCCGCCAGGGCTTGGGCAAGCCATGTCCGGGCCTCCTCTGGACACTGTGGCAGCACTGCTGACAAAAACTTTCTGGATCCAGTCTGACGCCTGGGGATATTCTAAGGTAAGGAATCTAACAATAACTTGTTTCTTTCAGATCTGCAGTTTATCAAAATTATGGAGACTACTCCGCCCTATTATAACAGAAATTATATTTTTACTTGCACACGCGTGTACAATAGATTGCATCAGTATAACTGCTTTCATATGGAATTATCAGTACTGTATCTCGAGCACACTGTGCTCGCCGTGTATTTTAAAGATGAATTGGGGAAACACACAATCGTGCATGAAGAGCTGTTTACAATTAAAACGAGGACACTCACAGCACACCTCCGGACAGCGAGCGTAGCCAATCAAAAGTATTACCTAATCATGAACCCTAAATAGTGAGATCAGTTTTGAAGTAAAAAGAATAATGTGACAACCAGTGAACCCATCACCGACGTGCCTGTGAATTGAGGAGTGACATCATGTATCATTTGAACACCACGCCCTCTAATGGCAACAACGGAAGTAGCCCTGCATAACCACTGAGCTCCTCTGATGGCATCACATGAAATTAACTTAAACAACCTTTGACCTTTTGACATCACAGGAAGTGGCACCACACAAGCTGAGCCAGAGCAATCACTGACGACATGGACCGCAAAATAAAAGTGAGGCAGGTGTTAATTCCATGCACAGAAAATGATCTCCCGAATTTTGGGTGATAAATTATCCCAAACAATGTCCATTATTAGCAAGGGAATCTGTGAGAAATAGTTTCTCAACTCAAATCTTGCATGGTTCAATAACATTAATGTAATGATTGAAAATTACTCAAAAGAAATTAAAAAAAGAACAGTTGCGACCTTTTGTAACTGTTTGCAACAGCAATGTTTTTGAGGTATGCCAGAGATAATATATATTATTTTTATCTGCTGTAGTGAGGATTATGCAATAACGAGGTGAAAGGGATTGGTGGATATTGGGTTAATGGCTCCAGGTACAATACATTGAATCCTTTAGGGGAAACAGAAATTTGATAGTAGAGCAAAGGGGACAAAGGGACCAGACTCTTCTGATGGTCCACACATGGAAATCTAAAAGAATTGTTCACCCTTGCTTACTCTGATAAACACTTCTATAGTACTTCCCAGCATCTTAAACCTCAAAACCATATGAGGGTTTTGGCTTCTTGCCATTTCAACACATCCGCCAAGGTGGTCACATTTAACTGTCCTTATTGCAACACAATGCATGGGCTTTTCCGTAATACTGTTAAGACAGCTGCATGAAAACTAAAATGTTAAAGTTTGGCCTCTCTTGAGGTAGAGTGCCAGAATTCACTTCCACCCGCATCTTTACATTCTTTTATTTGATGCCAGTGGTTAATAGAGTACAGATTGGTGCACATTTCATCATGTATTCTATATGCTTGGCAAGTTGTTCTTCATTCCCATATCTTGAAAACACTCAATCATATTTTTGGGCATCCGTTAAAGGAAACGCATTACTGTGCTTACTGGTACAGAGGTAGTTACAACATCGTCTACCCCACCAATGACCTCTCAGGAAGTAACCTCACATGAGCGGGGCGTCCATGCTTATAATACCAGAAATTACACCACATAGCATTTGACTATGGTCAAATCAAAGCTGCTGCTTCAAATCTCTACAATAAACATAAAACCAAGCATTAAAAATGCAACAGGTCTCGCCTTTGGTGAAGTTAAAGCCTTTTGCTTTGCTAATGGTATTGTATAGCAAAGCAAATTGCTTTAACTTAATAAAAGGCGAGACCTTTTGCATGACCACCAGAAATGGTTGTTGTTTTTTTCGACTCAAATCAAATCTCCTTCTTCTAGGTAAAGGTAAGCTTTCTTCTCTGTAGTCTTCCGAGTCACCCCTCCGTGGCTAACTGGCTTGCCATCTTGTAGGTTATAAGAACCAAGTATGCATCAGACTTTTATCAGTTCTGAAAGTGCAGTGCGATGAAAGGACGTCTTGAGGGCCATGCCTGTACACTTTGCCCCAAGTATGATGACTTGTGTTATGCGGCATTGCGCTTGTGCGATGCTCAGTAAATACAGTGCAGCCCATGCCAAGATAAAGTTGCACAACACAGTGCAACTTTTATTCATGCAATGCAGCACCAATTGACTATTAGTTAACCTTGCCCTGAGTATCTAGAATGCCTTAGACCTGGACCATTGCAAATAGTTCAAATACGAAAACAATTATTGGCACATACCTAATTTTCCATACCACCAGTACACTAAAATATCTGAATAATAGCATCTATCTCAAACCACTTTATCATTTCTATCCCTACCACAAAAAGCAGTAATAGCGGGCACGCGTCAGGTGCCTCTCCCAGTGGGGAACTGGAGCAACAGGATCCCATTCAGCAAAGCCCTAAGCAGGGGTTGATTGTAGCAGAACTGCACGTACTTCAAGAACATAGGGTCTAAATGTATGTTTTCGAATGGCAGTGAACAAATAATCCCACTCCAACTTAGAGGTCTTTAGATATGCCGGGTGCTCAGTCTGAGATGGGGAGAGCTGGTTGTTGCTGGTTATAATGTTCATTAATTCGGTCATACAGTGTCTGGCTAGTATGATGAGAAGATGAAAGGGTTAGGTTAATTTATTTACTTGCAGCCTTACCTCTGAAGGACCCATTGACATATCTCCTCAAATTGTACCACCCTCCCCCCGCCCCATCTTGGCCTCTTTATACTCCGACGATATGCAAAGGAATCACCTTTATGGTAAAACAATTAAGATGATAATATGTCAAGGGTGTTGGACTGAGTTTGTTTTTGTGCTCGCATTATGCCCTTTCTTGAATGTTAACATACTCCTACTTTGTAAATCCATTAGAACAAGTTCCTATTTGGGTCAACTTGATTTGAAGGTTGAGAGTTTGAATACTCGATCCCTCCATAAGCACCACCTAGAAATATTTACCCTTTTGCAAGAGGGAGATATAGATATTTTAACCCTAACCGAAACATGGCTAGATGATAATTCGGTACCGGATATCTTAGCAGCTCTTCCGGAACAATATGAGGCGGTATGGCATAATCGTGCAAATGGGTCACGTGGCGGAGGAGTTGCAATCTTATTCAAAAAGTACCTGAGAGTCGAAAAGCTTATGGCGGAATCGGTGGATTTGGCAGACCTTTTGGGAATAAAGGTGATTTCAAATAACTCATGCTTTGCGCTTTTTACACTATATCGGCCCCCAAATACCACTGTAACATTCAACGATCTTTTTGCCCCCATTCTATCAGATATCTGTACTAGATACCAAAAGGTAATAATAACTGGTGACTTCAACTTACACTGGGAAAAAACGCCTAAAGACTCGATATCTCAACAACTGGAGCTTTCTATGTCCATAAGTGGTCTGAAGCAGCTGGTAGAAGGTCCCACGCATAATAGGGGACATACGCTTGACCTTGTCTGGACATCGGACCCGGAAGTGATGATTCAAGACATCCTACCATGCGTTTGGTCGGACCATTATCTGATCAATTTTGGTATTTCCATCAAAGGGAATTCCATAAGCACAGTCCCAGAAACGAAAAAAGTTCGTCAATGGAAGAAGGTTGATTTGCAAACCTTGACAGTCACTCTTCCACACCGTATTAAACCCCTCAGTGGCAATCTAGATCAGGACTACATGAACTTAACTAAAAATTTAACTCAGGCGATCGATCAGATTGCCCCGGAAAAGTTACAAAAAGCCAAAGGGCTCAGGAAAGGCGCTCCTTGGTTTACCCCTCCTCTGAGAGAATATAAGAAAGAGCTCCGCCGTGTGGAAAGGCATTGGAGGAAAACAAAGGAGGAAATAGATCGTGAACACTACAAAGCCAAATTAAACGCCTACAAGAAATGTTCAGAAGGAAACGTCTACTATTTTGAATGAATTGACAAAGATACCGGTCAAAATCGAGACAAAATTTGACAGCAACACCTTTCAACAGTAGTTCTCAGAAAAAGTGCAAACTATTCTTTCTGAGATTAAAAATAATACAGTTAGCGGTTCTATTCCATTGCAGAATACTGCTGTCTCTCAAGAATGTATTATCTCATGCTTTCCTGAAATAAATTCTACCAAGCTTGAACAATTGATGAATAATATCAAATCTGGCTCTCCTGCCGACCTCTGTCCCCCTAGGATTTTCCGGGCGGCACGTCCTATCTTGGAGAAACATATCCTCTCTTTCCTTAATATGTCACTGCAGAAGGGATACCTTCCACCTAGCCTTAAGGAGGCTCGGGTTAGACCTTTGTTAAAAAAAACAGGAGCAGATTCATCCAACGTAAAAAATTATCGACCGATCTCCCAACTACCATTTCTATCAAAAATTCTGGAGCAACATGTGCTGCAAGATCTATCCTCTCTTCTGGAGTCTCACAATCTGCTCCATGGACGTCAGGCGGGCTTTAGGGCACATCACAGCACCGAGTTAGTGATGCTCTCGGTGCTGGATGAGCTTAGAGGCATGGCTGACAGTAGGAAACCAAGCGCCCTGATACTTCTAGATCTGTCAGCGGCGTTTGACACTGTCAGCCATGACCTGCTCCTGGAAAGAATGGCCAGTTTGGGAATAAAAGGTGTAGCCTACAAGTGGCTAGAATCCTTCCTAACTGGGAGACAACAGAGGATTCAACAGGGAGATGATCTCTCTAATGTAGGCATGGTGGAGTGTGGAGTCCCGCAGGGCTCAGCACTATCCCACTACTTTTTAATCTCTACCTAAAACCCCTGATTGAGTCTTTAGTGCAAAAGGGCTGTCGAGTGTTTAATTACGCAGACGACACTCAGCTGCTTTTTAGCATTGAGAATTCTACTGAAGCCCAGGCGCATATGCTAGAAGTTCTTAGGTATACAGTCAGCTGGATGACTATCAATCTACTGAAAATCAACCCTGAAAAGACAGAAGTCCTGGTGATATCTACAGGAACATCACCCTGGGGTGATGGATACTGGCCACAAGAACTTGGTCCTACTCCAATACCAGCAGCAAATGTAAAAAGTCTCGGCATAAAAATTGACAGTGATCTGTCAATGTCTGCCCAGATTTCTACGGTAGTTGGCGTGTGTATCGGTCTTATTAGGCAATTGCGTAAGCTTGTCCCTCTCCTTTCTCAGTCGATGCTCCGCACGGTAGTGTCAGCCACGATTATATCACGATTGGACTATGGCAATGTCCTTTATTTAGGCCTGCCAAATAGTCTGATCAAGAAACTACAGGCGGTTATGAACGATGCGGCACGCCTGATTTTTAAGCTTCCCAGGAAAGACCATGCCTGCCCCCTATTACATACACTTCACTGGCTCCCGGTGAAGCAGAGGGTGGAATTCAAGAGCCTGTGCGTTGCACATAAGGCAATATATGGACAAGCACCGGTCTACATCAAGGATCGTCTGACGCGTTACAATCCGAAACGATCACTTAGATCCTCGGATGCTCAACTGTTGGTTTGCCCTCGCTTCAAACTGGCAACAAAGGGTGGAAGATCCTTTTCCACACAAATCCCACAGCTGTGGAATAAGTTGCCAGACATGCTTCGTAAGGAGGCCAATCTTCTACAGTTCAGAAAACAACTGAAAACAACATTATTCAGGGAGGCTTTTGGCCCTTCTTAATTACAAGGTATTCTATTCCTTCGCTAGCCTGGAAAATTTGTTTGTGTTTCTTGGTCTGAAAGCATCTTGAGACCGGTGGGTGAGCTGGCGCTATACAAACTAAAGTAACAATAACAATCGGACAAATACTTGGTTTTCTAACAATGCACTCATTTAGCATTTAGACAGGCTTCTATCCCAGTTTTCTCTTTTTAGATCTTGTATACAGCCAACAGTAGATTTCTGCTTGAAGCCTCATGTGACCTACACACCTACGTACAAAGAAGATTGGGCTTTTGATCAGGTCCCTTCAGTAATTGGTTGTTGGCATTTCTTAAACTATTCCATTGGCTGGATTATTGTCCTCAAAGGCATGACATTTTGTAGAAGTTTACAAGGGCTCTAAGTAATCTCCTGTGCTAGCCACTCCACTGTTCTGCTGCTAACCTGACCGACTCTGTCCCACTCCACACCCCTAACTCCCAGCCCCAGTGTAGGGTGTGCAGTGCTTGATTTGTAAAATAATAATAAGTGGCAAGGCTCTTCTTGTTAGGAGGCAATTGCAACTTGCCTCACTCCTTGCCCCTGCCAGCGCTGCTAATGGCAGTAACACCACAACTACTAACCATTACACTACTACAGGTGTGACAATTCTGACTATTTCAAGCCTCCATAGCTATAAGAATGGCTTTGGCAGAAGGTAATAGTCATTTCTGGTGTAAATTAAATTAATAATTACCTGTTGTTGTGGTCATCTCTAAATTAGCCAGACAGCATCACCTTGTGCAGACTGTCACAAGCATCGATGTTGACCATTAGGTGGCGATGCCAAGCACCTGAAACCCCTGGCTCAAATTAAGCACTGATGGAAGTGCCCCTACTTTATCTCTGCTGCTACTTGCTATCAGGAACCAGCGCACTCGGCCTTTTGATGTTGACAATGCTTGAAATGCAATTCAACAGGCATTGGTGATACTCGACCCCTGAGGCTTGAGCCGGGTGGTTGCTTTTTAAACTGCTTTTAAAAACCTTGATCACCCCCCCCCCCCCTTGTGTCCTTCCCACACCAGCTACAGCGCTCCACGCTGCTTGTTATTTCGGCGCTTTCACTCGTGCTTAAAATTGGAGTTTCAAGACTCGTTTTGGTCTCTTAGTAATTGCAATTTTTGACTCTGCTCGGTTTTGGCAGATTACGTGCCTCCCCCTCACCCTCTGGCCGACTTAGGGCCGTCATTACCGAGGGACCGAGAGAAAAGCTCAGTGGCGGACATCTTGGAGTGGGCTTTCCCTCCTGTCACTCGGGCGCCTATAAAATCATTCACTCATGGCTCCGCGCAGCGGACGCGTTCAGCGGGCGCGCCGGTCGCGCGCCGGAGTCAAGCCAGAGTCCTGCCCGTCTGCGCCCGTCCGCGGCCAGACGGGCCCAGGGACGCCGCCACTGCTATTTCTTACTCCCCCTCTGCTCTTATGAGCCTACAAGCCTCTGCTTGCCCCCTATCTCCCGATACCTGGGCCAGGATCTCTTCACTGGGGATCGCAGGAAACTTACACCCACCCCCCCCCCCCATCTGGGGCTGGCGTTACCTCTCATTGCACCTGCTCTTGTTGAGTCGCAGATCCGGGTATTATACCTAAACACTCGATCTTTGGTCAGGCATCAAGCCGATATTCTTCACCTTCTCATGACGGAGAGGCCATACGTTCTCTTACTATCTGAGACCTGGCTCACCGACAATTCCCTTCCTGACATCCTCGCTGCGTTACCCCCAGATTACTTTCTGTTGAACATCAACCGTCCAGGGGGCCGCTCCAGAGGTAATACGCAAGAATCTTAAGATTATCGCCTCCGCCTCCATGACCCTCCCTGAAGTGGATAACCTGGTCCTCCGTCTTGGGACCGAGGTAGGGGCAGTTATCCTAATGGTACTATACCGCCCCCCCCCCACCCCATGCCTTCCTTCCCCTCATCTTTTATTGAACAGTTGACTAATCTTGCCACCTCCTCCCCCCGCACTGTCATTATTGGTGACTTCAACTACTGGTTCCAGCACGAGGACGCTGGCCCCCATGCCTTTGAACTGTTCGAAGCCCTCTCGAGCCTGAACTTTACTCAATTAGTCAGGTCCGCCACTCACAGTGGCGGTCACATCCTTGACCACATTTGGGTCCACGGGGTCAAGTCCTCCTGTCCGCTTATAACACCTTGTGTGTGGTCCGATCACTTTTTGATTGACACCACTTTCTCGGCTGTTGGGCAGATTAGGATCCCACTGCAGGAGGGCGGCACCGCCCGCAAGTGGAGAGCCGCCGATTCCTCTAAATTTCTATCTCACCTCTCTGTAACCCGACCCCTGCTTCCCAATGATTTAAGCACCGAGCTTCACGGGCATATTTCTGACTGGCTCAGAAAGCCAGCGATATTTTTGCCCCTTTAACTAAGTTCCCCCGATCCCGACATTGCAACTCCCACAAATGGTTCACCCCCCATCTCAAGACCCTGCAATTGGAACTCCGCCGATCAGAGCGCAGGTGGAGGAGAGACTATTGCTCGTCTAGCAGAGGCGTATATGTGGCCGCGCGCAATAAGTACAAAACAGCCATCTCCGAAGCCAAAAAAGCTTACGCCTCAGAAAAAATCTTATCCGCCCCTTGCAAGTCCAAAGAGATTTTTAAAGTTCTTAACGAATTCACTTCCGATCCCAGGACACTTCCGACTCAGGCCCCCACACAGGAATCTTGTAACGCGCTAAGTACTTTCTTCATTCAGAAAATTGCTTTGATTAAAGACACCATGCCGGCTACTCCCCCTGGCGCTGGTTCCGTCTCTCCCCCCCACAATGCCCTCTCTTTCACTCAGTTTCCTCCCTTAGACCCCACTTCCTTAGCCACATTGGCTACCCGTACTAAGTCTGGATCTCCAGACGACTGTTGTCCCCCCACCATACTACGAGAAATCTGCCATTCTCTACCCGACTGCATCCTTCCCCTGCTGAACTCCTCTCTCTCGTCCGGTACGGTGCCCAGCTCCTTCAAGGAGGCCGTTTTGGTGCCTCTACTGAAGAAGCCTGGTGCTGATCCCGCCGTTCCGGCGAACTACCGCCCCATCTCCCTCTTGCCCTTCTTCTCCAAAATCCTGGAAGCCCACGCCACCGCCTGTCTCTCACAGTTCGAGAGCTCCAACTTACTCGAGGCCAACCAGGCCGGCTTCAGACCCGGCCACTCCACGGAGACTGTGATCTTGGCCGTGTTGGATGCCTTGAGAGACGGCGCTGACAAGGGTACCCCCCCAGGCCTTGGTATTATTAGATCTGTCAGCCGCCTTCGACACGGTGGACCACAACATCCTCCTCCACCGTGTCGAGCAGGCTGGCATCTAGGGCCTGGCGCTGGCATGGGTCAAATCCTTCCTGACCGGGAGGTCTCAGACCCTCAGCCTGGGTACTTTCAGAGCTCCTAGGGAGCACTCGCCCTGCGGGGTCCCCCAGGGCTCCTCCTTATCCCCTCTTCCCTTTAACCTCTATCTTCGACCCCCCCTTTTTTCTCTGAGGCAGTGGGACGTCACCGTTTTTAACTACGCGGACGACCTGCAACTCATCTTTCCTCTCAATTCCCCCTCTGCTATTCCTAATTTCCAAGCAGCTATGTCCCACATCCTCCAGTGGATGTGTCAAAACCAGCTCAAATTGAACCCCGGAAAGACGGAGCTCCTTCTTCCTGGCAGGAGCTCTACCCACTGGGGTCCGCACTTTTGGCCAGCAGAACTTGGCCTCCCCCCCACCCCCGTGGCCTCGGTAAAGAGTCTCTGGGTCACTATTGACTCCGGCCTTTCTCTCGGGCCCCAAGTGGGGACGGTGGTCTCCTCCTGCATGTTCCAGCTGCGCAGGATCGGGAAGGTGGCCTTTCTCCTCACTCCTGAAGCCCTTCTGCAAGTTATCATGGCCCTCGTCCTCTCCCGCTTAGATTTTTCGAACTCTTTTTACCACGGTCTGCCTAAAACATCTCTCTCCAGACTACAATCTGTTCAAAATCAAGCGGCGAGACTGGCCCTTGGGATCCCGAAATGGCAATCCGCCAAACCCCTTCTCTCTAAACTGCATTGGCTCCCTGTCATCTCGAGGGCAGCCTTTAAGATCGGCTGCCTCACCTTTAAATCTTTATCTGGCTCCTGTCCCGTCTTTCTGAAATCCCTCATAGGGCCCTACTGCCCTTCACGGAACCTGAGATCTTCCCACCTTCACTTCCTGTCCATCCCCCCTATCAAACTCTGCAGATCTGGAGGCCGGAGATTTGCATTCCTGGCCCCTAAACTTTGGAACTCCTTTCCCCTCTCTCTCAAAACCTCTAACTCTCTCATTCTTTTCCGTAAATCCCTAAAAGCCTGGCTTTTCCCTCAATCCAGCTAAGTCCCTCGGGTCCTTCTGCATCCAACCAGCGCCAGGAAACCCACGGTGTCAGTGCGCTTTACAAGTTCCCCTTACAATACAATACAATTGGCAAAGTCAAATTATTTCAAAATGGCCTTGGTGCATGCGGCCATGCGCAGCAACACTTGGCCAACAAAAAAGACCGATTGCCTTGCCAATGCTTGTTTCTACTTGGATTCCCAGACAGGAAGACAATCGGACTTGTGGTGTATTAGGTATACAGTCCATATTGGCAACTGCAAAGGCCAAGTGACGTTTCTTTCCCGGCGTAGCACACCTGGGAAAACAGCCCCAGCATCTGCTTCACAGAAGCCCCCACAAAGTCTTGCTTCCTTTGATCAGTGGTTACACCCCAGGGCCCGCCCCTCGTGTGATCACTGGTTACACCCCAGGGCCCGCCCCTCCTGTGATCACTGGTTACACCCCAGGGCCCGCCCCCGAAACATGATAAAAATCTGCGTATCCCATGTTGCTGTTCTACAGGCAACCTTTTCATAGACACAGGTGCTAGTAACCCGCCACAAATGTTTAACCAACACAGCCTTGATTTGATTACAATTCCATTTTCAAGTGAAGCGTGGAACTAGTGCAAGTGATGCGCTGTGCTTTTGCACTTGTTGCGGTTAGTCCCCAGTGCCTGTGCACATGGTACAGTCAGTAACTCTGTTGTGAAGGGATTCTTTTTGTATCAGTACATCATTTGTGGGTAGTCCAATGTCTTCCAGTACATGTGGCCATGGTACCGGAAGCCTGCATGCCTCTTTGGAAAGGGTACAAGTAGTGCTGCTGTGTGTGTGTACACATGCTGCGTATAGTCGCGCATTGGCAGTGGTACTGGTAGACCTGGTGCACCTCTGTACAGAGAGGACTATTGTGCCAGGTGAGACTTGTATTCAAAGTGGCGCAGGTACAAATGGTTTGTCCTGATAGCATTGCAGTGCTTGTGCACGTGGTGCAGCTCATAGCATTGCTGTCCGGGGAGTCATGCTGACTCGGGACACCTTTTGCAGGCAGTCCTGCCATCTGTGTCCCCGGAGCAGGTACGCTTGGACTGCCACGTGCACATGTTGTAAGCAGCAGTACGTCTCTACCGTCTCACGGTACTTGAGGCAGGTATTCTGCTGTCTCTGTGCATGTGGGGGCGATGTTTTGCAGTGCCTGTCAGTCTAGTGTCTGATATCTCTGCACACGTCACACGGCTTCTGCACTATGTTACAAAATATGCTGCTTTTGTGCAGGCAGTACTAGTGTTGTCACTGCAGGCGCTCTTTAAATTCAAACTGCCTTACTGCTAGCATAGTAAACTAGAGCCTTCTCCTAAAGCCGATAACTTAAGCGACATTTACTCGGATAAGTGATAAAACTGTATTTACAATAGTACCTGCTGTGTCCCTACATGCAGTACTTAAATCGCATTATGCAAAAACAGTGGCTTAGAGAGGCAGCGCATTTCAAGATAGTGCTCTGCTTCTTATCACCCGGTTAGTAAACATTCATGCGACATAGCAGAGTTCTCTTTTACGTGTATTTCCTTACATCCGTTTTCAGGTACAGAAAGCCGAGCTACTCAACACCAACATTCGTCGCTGCGGCACAGGTTCCAATGCGAGCACCATCGGCTCACCTTTTCAACATTTTCAGACAGTTATAACGGGTGCCATTTAGTTGAGATACAGTAGTATTTATGACTGGCATTATGCGCCTGGAGCAGTGTTGCCCACTTTATGCGTTACATTTGGATGCGTGCAGCTAGTAATGGGACACTCGGTCCTGAAACTCTCCTGTACGCAGCAGTACTGAAGTTGCAGCTGGTAGCCCTCAGGCGCGCAACGCCCATTGGACTCACATGGCTTCAGCCCCCCCGTCGTTTTTGACCCTAGGGCTGTGCCCTGGTCATGCTATTTGACAAGGGGGAGTGTCTGAAAGGAGCGGGTTTGCTACTTCTGCGCTGATATATGTTGCATCAAGGAAATACGCGCGCGGCCCAGGAATCGCTCAATATCACCGCACCTGACAACACACAGCAATGCCTGTCTGTTTTCAGTTGTGTGTAGGGATGCTGAGCGTCTGTGTGAGGCGAGAGAATCCGCAGCGGGATGCTGTCATATCCCTCCACCGTAAAGACGTGAAATTGATGCACTTCAAGATCTGAGAATAAGCGCTCGCCAGGCAGCTGACGACTAATTTTCTCTATTTCCGCAGTGCCACTTGGACAGCCTCAGCCTGCTGACGTAAAAGGTTTTTATTATCTTTATGGGGCCATGTGTTTAGCCCCATTAAGATAACAAACCTTTTACGCCAGGAGGAAGACAGGCCAGTCCGTCCAAGTTGGACGGCAGAAAAAGAGAAAATGCACGTCACCACAAGCTCTTTCCCAATGGCTGGCTATCGTTTAGCATAAACGGTGACGCCGGGCAATGGGAAAGAGTGGGGGGGGGGGCTTAAAGCCAGTTACTGAAACCTCCTGAAAACACTAAATCTCGCCAGCGAGACTGCGCATGTGTGCAGTCTAGGCTTCGACCTAATAAAGGGCACCTATAAATCTCAGTCAAATAAAAGTCAGGCATAGGAGTCAAATGTGTGAGCTGAAGGGACACAGTTGTGACCCATAATTACCAATGAATGAATGATAACTCAACCACCAGTTAGCAAGGCAACACATTTAAGTCACACAGGGACGTTAATGCTGCACTCACACGGACACGCTGGTGAACTGTGAAGAGTGACAAACATGTGTAAATCCTGGTTAGAGAGCCAGCGTATCCTCAACCGACCGGAAATTTAGGATTTAAGCGAAGAACCAAAGTTGTTTGGGAAAAAATGCAAATATAATTGGAATGCAGGGAGCAGCAGTGTTAATTTATATTCAATAACACAGAAGCACAAGTTACTACTTGTGTAACGATATATCTGTAAGAGACATTAGTTAGTGATAGATTCCTTACCTTCGAATATCCCCAGGCATCAGACTGTACCTGGAAAGTTTTGCTTAGCAGTATCCCTGCGCGTCAGTAGGTGGTGTCCTGCAGCTCCGCATCCATCGCTGGAGTCTAATGCGCCGAGATGAGGTCACGGAGGCTACTTAGGCGCCACCCTTGTGTGCTGGCGTCAGTTCTGTACATGACCTTCCGCGCCAGGAACGCAGAGCCATGCAAGAAACTGTCCACTGGTGCATTGAAACTAGGGCCCTGAAAGGGACGTCCTTAACCCTAGTAATCCGTTCACAGAACGGGGAGGATGGGTGGAGCGGTAAGGAATCTATCACTAATGTCTCTTACAGATATATTGTTACCCAAGTAGTAACTTGTGTATCTGAAAGACTTTGGTGATAGATTCCTTACCTTACAATAGATACCCCAGCAATACCGACCCAGGTGGTGGGTCTGCGAACAAAATTACTCCAGAAAGTCACGGAGAACTGAACGGCCAAAGAAGCCGTCTCTCAGGACTTGACTGACAAGGCAGTAATGCTTGGTAAACGTGTGCAGCGAGGCCCACGTAGCTGCATGACAAATATCTGGCAAGGGAACGCAGCGTCCCAAGGTAGTAGTGGCTGCTGTCGCCCTGGTAGATTGGGCACGCATCCCACAGAAGGCTCCTTTTTTTTTTTTATAAGTAAGTAATTTAGCGAGTTAAGGCTAATTTTTACAAACGTTTCTTTGTGCGTCACTATATTGTAATTTTGTAATTGCACCTCACCTCCAGGCTGATTTCAGAGCTTGGGAGACCACGCATTCCGCCCACTCCCGCCCCGGTCCGCCGCGTCCATTCATGGGCGTTTGAAGCGGAGGGTGAGGAGGAGCCTAGCACTTCCGGGCTCAGGGCTGACAGGTCAGCGCTCTAGCGGCCCCTACCTCCCCTATAAATGTGTTTTGGTCAGCGACCGCGCAGCGGACGCGTGCAGCGGCGCGCCGGAAGCGCGCCGAAGTCGAGCCAAAGTCAAGCCCGTCTGCGCCCGTCCGCGGCCGGACGAGGCGCGGGGCCACAAACTCTGGCATTTCTAAGTCCCACGATTTACGGTATGATAGACAAGAATTGTTGGATCTATGTCCTATCACTATCCTTCCATGTAAACACTCTATGGAGGCTATATCGCTACATAGCTACTCCATATGTCCCTTTACTCATGAAAACACCCTTACTACATCTAACACGAAAGGGCTGCTAAAAGCGGCACTTCTGAATTGCAGATCCCTTAGGAAACATTGCACTCAAATCTATCATCTACTTGAGGATGAGGCTCAACATCTTGTTTCTTACCGAGACCTGGTTAGGTGAACATTCTGACACTGATATAATAGAGGCCATGCCACCCGGCTATTCCCTCTCCAGACTCGATAGGAAGGATGGCAGAGGTGGGGGAATTGCTATTGCAACCAAAGCACCCTTTGAATGCTCCTGATCTCCTCTCACGATAGATCATAGTGAAGCCGGTTCCTTCACCATCATAATAGGGCCGAAATACTCCCTCTCGGGTGTCCTTGTATATCGACCCCCAGGAAGGTTCACGATTTTACATCTAGCCTTATGGAGGCAGCTACTCATTTAGCACTAAGAAAAACCAGATTGCTAGTGCTGGGAGACATGAATGTCCACTTTGATGATCCCCTTGATAATGAGGCCTCGGACATAAAGTCTGAACTGCTCTCCTTACAGCTAGAGCTTAAGAACCAGGACCCATCTCACCAACTAGGACATTTGTTGGACCCCATATTTGGGAACTGGACTGGAGTGCACCCTCTGTCTCCACAACCGGTACCCTGGTCTGATCACTTCGTAATTCCGATGCAAATACAGATAGCTGAAACCGAACTCAACACTGATAGTGCTCAACGCTATCAATGTAGGAAATGGAAAAAAATTTCCCTTGACACCTTTATAAAGTCACTTGATAATGCTGGACAGCCTATAATCAGCTACAGAAATGCACCATAACTGCTTTAGATAGCACTGCCCCGATTCGTACGCTAGCCAACACTAAGAGGGCCAGGAAAACTAACCCGTGGTTTACCCAGGAACTACGTTCAGCTAAATCTGCATGCAAAAAACTTGAGCGGGTATGGCGTACTAATTTTTGCCCAAAAATCAAAACCCTTCACAAAAAAGCACAAAAAGACTATAATAAAAATATTCGAGTCTCCAAAGCATCCCACTATAACAATCGCATCGTGGAAGCAGAGTTCCTCGAAAGAGCTCTTTAAGATCTTCAAAGAAATTTATTTATTTATGCAACTTTTAAAGCGCTACAATTACCCGAAGGTGTCTCGGCGCTAGGAGCTATGTATGCTACCAGAATCCTGAGAACAAGTAAGTTCTAAGTCTAAAGGGCTGAGGGCTCATTGAGAGAATAACCACGTCTTAAGTTGCTTTCGAAAAGTAAGTAATGTAGGACTAGATTTTATAATGAAAGGAAGGGAGTTCCATAATCTTGCTGCTGCAACAGTAAAACGAATGTCTCCCCAGTTTACCTTCCTTGTTCTGGGGGTTTGAAGCAGATAGGTCGTGTTAGAACGAAGCGTTCTGCGAGTTGGAAGGGGCTTTAAGGAATTTCTGAGAAATTTGGGTCCCATGTTGTGTAATGCCTTGTACACAATACACAATGATTTAAACTTAGTGCGGCTTCTGACCGGGAGCCAGTGTAGTTGGACCAAATGTTTTGAAACAGAAGCGAATTTTGGAAGGCCTAGTAGAACTCTGGCAGAGGCGTTCTGGATCATTTGCAATTTAGAGATGACTTTTTCCTGCGTATTGAGGAAGAGGGCGTTACAATAGTCAGTGCGAGAAAACACCAACGTTGAGATAAGAGTTTTGCCTGTTGTAGCAGGGAGGTATGGCAAAAGCTTCTTAATTTTCCGCAGGATGTAAAATGACGACGAAACAACAGAATTCACATGGTGATGAAAAAGAAGTTTGTCGTCAAATGTAACTCCCAGATTCCTCACTTTGTCCACTGGTTCAGGTGGAGAGCCCATTTCTTCCGGCCACCACAAAGGGGACCAGGCAGGCTGGACTTTGCCGAACAACATCACTTCAGTCTTAGCAGAGTTAAGTTTTAAGCAGTTGGAAGCCATCCAACTGCTAATAGCTCGCATACCATCTTTAAAGTTGGCCGCTATCATCGGTCCGTTTTTGTGAATAGATAATACCAACTGAGTATCATCAGCGTATGTAGTCAGGCTGATGTTATGCGCTTTTATTACTCTCGCCAAGTCCGACACATAAATGTTAAAGAGGGTCGGACTTAGCGAGGAGCCCTGAGGAACACCGCAAGGAAGTTTAAATGTTGGTGAGGTAAATGGACCCATCTTCACTGCCTGTACGCGATCAGCCAGGAAGGAAGCTATGAGGTCCTTCGCCTTGTGTTTGATACCAATGGCCTCGACACGGCCGATCAAAGTAGAATGATCGACCGTGTCGAAAGCCGCTGATAGATCCAACAGTATCAAAATAGCCTGACCATCGTTGTCCATAGTAGTCCTAATTTCATCAGCAGCCTTGATCAGGGCCGTTTCTGTCCCATGACCTTGTCGAAACCCAAACTGAGTGTCATCCAATAGGTCATTGGCTTGAATGTAGTCAGATAGTTGTTCATTCATGACAGATTCGAAGATCTTAGCTGGGAAAGGCAGTGAAGCAATGGGACGATAGCTGGAAGACTCAGATGGATCAAGAGATGGCTTTTTAAGTAACGGTTTTATTATGGTATTTTTCCAAATATTAGGATATGTGCCAGATGCGAACATAGTATTACAGATGTAAGTCAGAGGTGAAACAATGGTGTCTGGAATGGAATGAAGTACAGAGGGATGGCAAGGGTCCAGAGGAGAACCTGATTTGGTAGACAGAATAAGTTTGTGAATTTGGTAAGAATGTACCTGGGTGAATTCCAAAAAATTAGCTGGGTTCAACTCAGGTTGAGTGTTCATAGGTGACATAGTGTTTGAATTGGGAGTGAATTCCTTAAATATAGAGGTGACCTTATCTGAAAAATAATCAGCTAATTTGTTACATAAACTTTGTGAAGTTTCAGTGGGAGGGTGAGCTGGTTCTGCAAGGTGATTCACTACATCGAAGAGCTTTTTCGTGCTGCATTTCGCCTGATCTATTTGGAAGGTGTAATAGGTGTTTTTTTCCCTGGCTATTTTCTGCTTATAGTCAAGGAGTGCAGCTTTATAGATTGTTTTATCTGGTGTTTTATAGTGTTTACGCCAGTTACGCTCTAGGTTGCGGCAATATTGACGTTGTAGCCTTAGTTGTTCTGTGAACCATGGAGCCGAAGGACTTTTTCTGTAACGTTTGAGGATTCTGGACGGTACTAGAGTTTGAAACGTCCTTTCCAGAATAGAAGTGTAGGCGACAGCTGCGGTATTTGGGTCAGTTTCCCCCTCTGCATGTACAAACGCATCGGTGAGAATCAGATCAAGATGGTTGTGATCCAAATTTCGCCAGTCTCTGGTAGTAGAAAGGGAGTTATGTGAAGCATTTTTACCTGGCTTTGGTTTGATTTTGATATCAAAAAGTATAACAGAGTGGTCAGACCAAGCAAGAGGTAATACTTTGTTGACGGTAATAAAAGGGTTATTGGAAAAAATACCGTCAAGCGTGTGTCCTGCCTTATGTGTAGGAGTCGTTATCAGTTGTTCTAATTCTACGGCAGATAGGTCCACGATAAGCTGGGCTGTGTCTTTGTCCATCTGAGATTCTAAGTGAAAATTAAAATCACCCAATATAGTAAAATATTTATGTTCGACAACTAGTTCACTGATTTGATGAAGTTTGGACAAAAAAGCGTTGCGAGAACCTGGGGGGCGATAAAGTAGTGTGCCCGTGAATGATTCATTGGTATTGAGCAAGACAGTAAATACCAGGGCCTCACATGTCGCATGTTTAAGGTCAATAGCTTTTACTCTCAAAGTATTGCGATAAATTATTGCGATACCACCACCTTTTTTTGGTGCCTTGCGGTCTTGTCTATAGACGCAATAATCCTCTGGCATAGCGGCTTTAAAGTCTGGTCCTGAGGCTTCATCTCCCCAAGTTTCGGTCAGGAACAAGAGGTCGATAGCATAACTGGCAAGCAGTTCCAGTATTTCACTCTTGTGGCAAGGTAGTGAGCGCGCGTTCACTAGTGCTGCCTGTATTAGTTTGGGAAGTTTCTGTGTATTTTGTATGATGTTTTTGCACAAAGAGCACATGAAAGGACCTCCAGTAGGATCCACATGGATACACACCGGTGGATCGTGTGTGTTTTGGAAAGTGTTGTTTAATGCATGTAAATCATATGAGGAATACACCAACCTTGGTGCTCTTGGTGAGACAGGGGGGGTGGCCCTGGGCTCGGTCCAGGCTCGGACGGGCGCAGACGGGCTTGGCTTTGGCACGGCTTCGGCGCGCGCCCGGCGCGCCCGCTGCGCCAGCCCGCTGCGCCGTCTGGTTATGACACACATATTATAGTATGAGGAGGGTGGGAGTCCTGCGCGACTAGAGCGCTGACCCCGCTGCTCCTAAGATGGTGCCCACCGCCGGCCGACGCCTAAAATGGTCTACGTCGGTGGTGGCAGGAAGATGGTACGTGAACGAGTGTCAGTGTGCCTAATTATTGTTCCCAGTTATTTCTAGTACATGGCCCCCCAAAATACAATTTAAAAATACGATCCAACAATTTTCCTGTCTGAAGTTTAAAAACGATTAAAATGGCTAATTCGTTGTTCACAAGCACTGGTAATGCAGCGTTAGCTCGCAGCCCCTGCAGCTGTCACGGGGAGAGCTTCTAAGGCAGTGCGGCCTCTAAACCATGAATTTAAATATCGTCGGAGGGCGGGAGTCCTGCGCGACTAGAGCGCTGACCCCGCTGCTCCTAAGATGGCGCCCACCGCCGGCCGACGCCTAAAATGGTCTACGTCGGTGGTGGCAGGAAGATGGTACTTGAACGAGTGTCAGTGTGCCTAATTATTGTTCCCAGTTATTTCTAGTACATGGCCCCCCAAAATACAATTTAAAAATACGATCCAACAATTTTCCTGTCTGAAGTTTAAAAACGATTAAAATGGCTAATTCGTTGTTCACAAGCACTGGTAATGCAGCGTTAGCTCGCAGCCCCTGCAGCTGTCACGGGGAGAGCTTCTAAGGCTAAAATCTCTGTAATAACCTCGAACAATACATCCCATAATGATTCGGTGGATACTTGCAACAAAATCGCTAAGTACTTTGCCGGCAAGATCACTGACATCTATGCCAACTTCTCTGGTAACAAAATCAGGCCACGACTTTGTTGAGAGGGAAGATGCCGATCCCACAGAATCATGCCTACGTAATTTTACTGTCCCTCCCCCGGAAATCTTCATGAAAACCTGCCAAAGCATTAAATCTGGCTCCCCTCGGGATCCTGCTCCTCCCAAAGTATTAGTAGCTAGTCTAGCTGTCTTGGAGCCGTATTTTAGACACGTGCTCCAAGTTTCCTTTTCCACAGCCTGTCTGCCTGAAGACTGAAAGAAAGCAATCGTACTTCCTATAAAGAAAAAACCCAATGTGAGCCAGGACACCCTAGAGAACCTACGACCTATATCTCTGCTACCCTACCTAGCAAAAGTTGCGGAGAAAATAGCCAACACTCAACTCATGGCCCACCTCGAATCTCACAAGGCTCTACATAGCATTCAGTCTGGTTTTAGGTCGGGCTACTCTACTGAGACAGCGGTCTTGAGAGCGACCGAAACTTTACGGGAAGGAGCAGATGAGGGTAAGACCATGGCACTCATTATGCTGGTCCTCAGTGCCGCGTTTGACACTGTAGCACACTCCATCTTGCTACAGTGTCTAAACAAAGCTGGGGTCACCAGGGAGGCATTGGGTTGGCTGAAAGCCTTTCTAACCAACCGGTGCTTTCAGGTTCAGAGAGGCAATTTTCTCTCGGACAGCATAGCCTTAGAACAGGGGGTACCTCAGGGCTCTGCCATGAGTCCCACCCTGTTCAACCTCTATATGGCCCCGCTGGCAGGGGTGGTCCAATCGTACGGCGTAGAGCTAGTCTCTTACGCCGACGATACCAAACTGCTGATCTCCTTGTCCCAAGATGCCTCCTTGGCTGCTGACAACTTCAAAACCTGTATGAGCGATCTTGCAGATTGGATGACCCAACACTGCCTCAAACTTAACGGCTCTAAAACTGAGGTGTTAATAATAGGAGGTAAGGACACTAGCTGGACCAAAGATTGGTGGCCACCCTGTCTGGGGCCTCTACCCACTCCTGGTAGGGAAGCGAAGAACCTAGGTGTCTGGGTGGATACCAAACTTTCATTTGACAGCCATGTAAATAAAATCGTAGGGAAGTGCTTTGGGGTCATGAAAACTCTCAACCGCACCCTGGACCTCCTCCCTTTGGAGGCCAGGCGTACCATGACTCAGGCCCTAGTAACCTCTCGAATGGACTATGGCAACGTGCTTCTTCTTGGAACTTCGGAAAAGAACGTCAGGAGACTGCAGGTGTTACAAAACTCAGCAGCACGGCTAGTGCTGAGACTGCCTAGAAGAGCTGCTTCTAAACCCACCCTGGCAACCCTACACTGGCTGCCTATTAGGAAGAGAATTCTATTTAAAGCACTCCTCATGTGCTATAGAATTATCTCTTATAAAGCACCGTCCTACTTGTCTGACCTAGCCGTTCCTTACGAGCCTAACAGAATCCTTCGCTCCATGGGAACGGGCCTTCTCAAGATCCCCCGTATAAATAAATCTAGAGTTCATTGGCAGCCAACAAATGGAACTCCTTTCCCACCAATATTAGGCTAGCGAGCAATGAATCCACATTCAGAAAACTGTTAAAGACTTACCTATTTGCCCTTTAGTCCCTCTCCCTCTTCCTGTACTCTGACCCTTCTCCACAGCGCGGGGATACGCCGGGAGGCGTCACCAGGCGCTTTATAAACCCCTTTATTATTATTATTATTATTAAAGTAATTTTTATTGTTTTAGGTTAATTAAAACCATTACAAAAATACATTGATAGCTCAAACCTTCGGATAAAAGATTGCAAGAAAAATATATTATTCTTAGCAAAGGAGTAACAGGCTTAGATGCAGAGAACGACCCACAGAGAGATGGTCAGTTTATGCACAGCCCTACCTTTTTTTGGCGCCCACATATTTATTTATTTTATTTATTTATTTTTTCAATTTGTAGGGCGCAACAGCTACCCAAAAAGGGTTTCCCGGTGCCTAGACTCAGCTAGTTAGAAAGACGGAAGAAGGGTTTTGGCTATTGAGATTATTGTTCAAATAGCCAGGTCTTAACATGCCTTCTGAATCTGGCATAATTTTCCTCCTTTCTGATGAATGGAGGGAGTGTGTTCCAGAGGGATGGTCCCAGATGGGCGAAAGATCTGCCACCTACTCTTGCCAATTTGAATCTCGGCACACAGAAATTGGTCGCCGATTGCGAACGCAGGTTGCGCTTGGGAGTGTAGGGGTGGGCTAGAGCTAGCAGGTATTTGGGTGCCATGCCCGCTTTAATTCTGAACATATAGTTCAGGGCTTTGAAGCGGATTTTGTTTTCGACCCTGAGCCAATGGAGTTCCCGGCGGTGGCTCGGGACGCCAGAGTTTTTAGGAATTTTGCGCAGTAGACGGACTGCTGCGTTCTGGACCAATTGTAGTCGGCCGACTACTGATTTGTTAGCTCCCAGATACAGAATGTTGCCGTAGTCAATCTGCGATGTTATAAGGGCATTGACTACGCTCTTTTGCGTGGAAAGAGGCAGTATCCAAAGGATTTTCCTCAACCATTTGACTATGGTGAGGCATAGACCAGTGACTTTACTGGCCTATTGATTCATGGAAAGGGAATTGTCTAGAATAAATCCCAGATTCCGAACATGGGTCACCGGGGTAGGAAGAGCGCCCATCTTGTCAGGCCAGTGTAAGGGATTCCACAAATCTCGATGTTTTCCCAGGACCAAGATCTCTGTCTTGTCACCATTGAGTTTTAATTGGTTTCTCGTCATCCAATTAAGGATGTTTTGGAGTCCCACTTTAAGTAGAGAAGGGGAATTTGAACAGGATTCGGATAGGGAAAAAATGATTTGGGAGTCGTTGGCGTAGGTCATAAGGGTGCAACCAGATTGTTCCACAAGGTCGGCCAGGGGTCTAAGATATAAATTAAAGAATAGAGGACTGAGAATAGATCCCTGCGGCACTCCATGGGGTGCAGACAGGGTATCCAAAGAGGCTTGTGAGGAAGTAATTTGAAAGGTTCGTTCCGCCAGAAAAGACCGGATCCATTCAAGGGCCTTTCCGCGTACACCATTTTTGTGCAGTTCTTTGATGAGAGTTTCGTGGGAGATGGTGTCGAAGGCCGCGCTTGGATCTAGTAGCACAAGCGCGACCGTCTGACCTTGGTCTAGGAGCTTTCGAATGTGTTCAGTGACTCCAAGCAGGGAGGTTTCTGTGGAGAAACCAGCCCTGAAACCAGACTGTGAGGGGTGCAGCAATGAATTTTCTTCGGCAAAATTGGATAGAGCTGAATGCACGTGCCTCTCCAGACATTTGGAGAAGGCAGGGAGTAGGGATATAGGTCTGTAGTTGGCAAGGATTTCCGAGTTTGCTGTAGGTTTTTTTAGAAGAGGCGTGACCATGGCATGTTTCCATTCTGTCCATCAACTGTGTTTTTTGCAATTTTCACCCCGAGTGGGCTGGGTATGCTCAGACGTGAGTCCCAGGCATTCCACATAACTGGAGTCAAGCTATGGAGGCTGAAGAAGGCTGATAGCCAGAAACCGGTCCTTGGATGCTTGATTCCGGTCTAGGAAAGACATGGCTTGGTAGTTCGGGCTGGACTGTTCCCATGAGGCACAGGGTCAAGGCTGATTAGCATATAGCCATTGTCTGACCTAGGGTGGTGTGGAGTGCAAAAAAACGATTGATTTAGGCCCAGGTCTTTGTACTGGGGTGAATGTAAGACCTTGTTCTGCATTCTGTCCATCAACTGTGTTTTTTGCAATTTTCACCCCGAGTGAAAGAAGGAACAGTAGTACTCCACAAAGAGGGGCAGAAAGGGGATCGACAGACTTTTCTGCGCACCATGCCACAAACTTGTTCTACCTGCAGGCGTATACCCTTTTAGTGGATGGACGCCTAGCTGCCAGATTGACATCATGGACTTCAAGAGGAAGATCGAAGGCTGTCATCTGTGGCCGGTTAATCTCCTTGCATGGAGGTGGAGGCTGGACACGTACGGGTGGAGACAGTCCCCTGCTGTTGCGACAGCAGATCCTCCTGAAGAAGCAATCGGATCGGGGGATCAATCAACATACTGGTATCCCAAGCTACTCAGCATCTTTGTTCCCAATCCGGAGCCACAAGGATGACTTGGGCCCGGTCGCGCCGATTCTTCTTCAGCACTCTGGGCTGAAGTGGTATAGGCGGAAAGGCGTACAACAGACCGCAGCTCCACTCGTGACGAAAAGCGTCTCCGAGCGAGTGCCGCCTTGGAAATTCCAACGCGCAGAACTGATGACATTGCGCGTTCTCTTCGGTGGCTAATAGATCTAACCAAGGCTCTCCCCACTGAAGAAAGAGACCTTGCACCACGTCCGAGTTCAGACGCCATTCGTAATCCATCATGCACCGTCAGCTGAGTTTGTCCGCCCTGGCATTCAGAGAACCTGCCAGGTGTCGAACCACCAAGGTAACGCCTTGATGTTCCAGCCATGTCCAGAGGCGCAGAGCCTCCTGACGTAGGGTCCACGGCCCCACCCCACCCTGATTGTTGCAGTACCACATGGCGGTGGTGTTGTCCGTAAACACCTGCACTACATTTCCCCAGTCAGAGGGAATGAATGCCTTCAGTGCAAGTCGGATCACCCGAAGCTCCAAAAGGTTGATATGGAGCCGGGACTCTGCTGGAGACCAGAGGCCTCTGATCTCCGCCTCTCCCATGTGGCCTCACCAACCCAGGATGGGCGCATCTGTCATCACGGTGTGCTCCGCTTGGGGAAGAGAGGGGGATCTGCCATTGACCCAATCGCGTTTCGTGAGCCACCACTGCAATTGTCGTGCAGTACCCTCCGAGATCTGGACTTGATCAGACAGGTTACCCTGATGCTGTGCCCACTGGAACTTCAGGTCCCACGATGCAGGAGGCCATAAGGCCCAGGAGCCAGAGGGTCATCCTAACAAACCCGGGACAGAGGCTGAAAGATTGGAATCATAGCCTGAATATTTTATTTATTTATAAAGTTTTATAGAGCGCGAACTTGATCCCGAAGGATATCAGAGCGCTTTACAATTATAGCGAAAGATAACAAATCAAAAAATTAGTCAAACATGGGGAGTATAATAGGCATTGAATCAAATAGTGCACATCCTCTTTTTACTAATTTCCACACAGATGTAAAACAATATTTTTCTCAGGATTTATTTCCAAAACGTAAAAGTATAGTAAGTATGTTTTCTGTAGGGTGACTTTTCAATGCTGTCAACAATCGCGGTTATGCCATTTGTTGTGTATGTACACAGTGTGGTGGAGGGGGCTAAAACAAGGGAAGAGATGGCTTTAAACATAGAAGACAGCTTACAGTGCTAAAACCAAACAGGCGTTTAAGTGTAAGGGTATATCTATTGGTTAGATCAAAGTTTAAATATACACTAGTTGCAACTGTATAAAAAATAAATTGGGATCTAACCAAGAATATTACTATCAAGCAATTATAGATAAATATGGATGGAAATGCTGCAAAAAAAAAAAAACATAAGACAAGCAGCCTTAGTCATAGCTAACTTAGCAGTGCTGAAGATGGAGAAACTCAGTGCCAAGTCACAGGAAGCTGAGAAGCATATGGCCAGAAGAGTGGAGGTGCCGCAATGAGGCCTAGCTGGTTGCATCTTTGCCCTCTTCGCCAGGGGTATCTTGGAGCCCAGCTCTCTCAGGAATGAAAGTGCTGACTGCCTGACTCAGTGGTATTTCTGGGTTGGTGAACCCTGGCAAGAACATGGCTCCCGCACATCACCTCTCGCCCTGGTTGAGGGCTGAGGTTCAGCATATCTTCTGCTGTCATTTGCAATGATGCTAGGTGTCTCTTGGCCTTACTCTGTGGCAACAATGAGGACGTCTTCAATCTCGTTCCTCTTAGCCTGGAGTACCCATTTACCCAACAGATGGATGAATGTCTGGGTTGAAGTAATCGTGCACCTGGCCTACACGTTTACCGCTTCATTCCTCAAAGTTCTTCCATCAGCACCCTGCTTTTGAGCTCACCAGCACACTGTTTCTATTTCTGGAGAGCAACATTTCTTCCATTAGAAATTAAATACAAAACAAGGCAGTCCAGTACAGGCGACATCAACGGTGTCCAGGACTCGCTGCTCCGGAGGATAAACCCAAAACTGCATCGAATCCAGAACTGCTCAGATGAAGGGGAGCTTCTGAGAGGGACTCAGTGAGACTTCAGCACATTGACTGAAAATCCCAGCAAGTGCAGGAGGTCGGCTGTAGTCTGAAGGTGGGTGACAAATGCTTGGAGCGAGCCCTTATCCGGCAGAGCCGTGGTAAAGGCACTCAGACGAGGAAGCCTGAATGACCAGACTTTCGGGTGCAGGATGAGTGGTCAGAAAGCCAGGGTCACCCGGCACCGGGCGACATTCTTATCCACAGAGGCCCCTGTGGCGGGCTGTGACCAAGTACCTAACAAAACTTCGGTGAGAGCATCATTAAAGGGCAGCAGCGGCTCCGATGAAGTAGACGCCGGCTAGATCACCTCAGTGAGGAGATTTGTTTTCAGGGTCATCATGGGGAGATCGAGGTTAAGGACCTCAGCAGCCCAACGGAGCACCACAATATACAAGGTGCTTTCTTCCATAGTGGGTGGAGGAGAGGCAAGCCCCGGATCAGAGGAGATGTCAAGGCCCACGGTCTCCTTTAAGTTGTCCACCCAGTCGTGCTCAGAATCACACTGACGAACAAGCAGGTTCTCAATACCTTCCCAGCCATCCTCCTCCGCCGGCGCCGTAGGCACAGGCCTCGGCGGCGGGGCAGGGCCCGGTGAAGGAATAAACTGCAACGGGAACGGCGCTGGACGGGGCCGAGCCGGCGCCGGTTCCCAATTCGGATCGCAGGAGGGGACAAATCCTTCTGGGAAACTGGGGCAAAGGCGGAACCAGCGGTATCTACTGCGGCAGCGCCAGAGCGGCAGCATGGTCCCACTTGGTGCGAGGCCGGAGCTCAGGATCCTGAGGTGCTGGGGTCGGAGCCGCTGGTAGTGCCAGGGCTGGATCTGCCGAAGGGAGCCCGGGGCCTAAACAGGTGGTCCATGGCAGCAAGGAATTCTTGCATTTGTGCGGGAGTCGCAGACAGGTAAGGCGGGTAGGCCGCGGAACTCACAGGCTCCTCCTCGTCCGCATCCGGGGACCGACAAGGGGGACGCCTGAAGGGGAAGAGGAGTGGTGGTGACGACTCCGCGAGCGGTCACAGGAACGATCCCTTGATCCTGAACGGCGCTGGGACGAGTGCCAAACTTCAAACAACTTCCGGCACCGTTCCCTCAGGGCCTTCTGGGCCATAGCCCACAGTGCAGACAGGACCGGGAGTCATGGTCGTGCTCAGGGCAGTAAAGACGGACGTCATGAGGATTAACCACCTACATATTGTGACTGCAGGTCCCGCAAGACTTAAAGAACAAGTTACTTAACTTCGGTAAAACTTTTTCTGGTAGATACAGTATCTGTCTGTGGATTCCTCACCTTGTGAATATCCCATTGCGTCAGCAACATTCGGAAATTCTTTTTGTAGCTTTGCGCCGACGTGGGCGACGTCACAGAGGCACGACACCGCGTGCCACTCCGCTGACGTCACCGACTCCATAATAGGCCCACGCCGGCGTGATGACGTCAGTTCCGCCCTTTTTCGATGCCTTCGAGGCACACGGACGGACCAACATCAGTAGATATATACACAGTACACAAATGTCAAGATAACACACAGTGTGAAACCAATGCAGAAAAGCAATTGAAACAAAACTTTTCCTTCAACAATAAAAACATTAGCATCCCAGTTACTCCGGTATAGAAGAGTGGACAACGGGGAGGCGGGTGGGCATGTGAGGAATCCACAGGCAGATACGGTATCTACCAGAAAAAGCGTTACCAAAGGTAAGTAACTTGTTCTTCTGATAGATACATCTGCCAGTGGATTCCTCACCTTGTGAATAGAGTCCCACAGCAGTCCCCACTCCCGGAGGAGGGTGTCCATTCTCCTATACCAGAAAATCCTGGAGGACAGATCGCGCTAAGTGGCCCACTTCGGTATCCAAGCAGTAATGCTTCGCGAAAGTGTGGAGGGAGGACCAAGTTGCTGCTTTACAAATGTCCTCAATGGGTACACCTCTAGACAAAGCAGCAGTAGAAGACTTCGCTCTAGTAGAGTGGGCTCTTATACCCTACGGAAGTTCCTTACCGGCCAGGGCGTTCTTGATGCATAGAATTATCCATCTTGAAAGCGTGCGGTGTACACAGCTCTTCCTTTTCTGCAACCTGCGAATCCAACAAACAGCTGGTCATCAAGTCCTTAGTCCTATCAAGATAAAAGCTCACCGCCCTCTTAGGGTCCAAACAGTGAAGCCGCTCCTCCTCCTTGGAAGAGTGAGGGGGAGGATAGAAGGTAGGAAGGGTAATGGACTGCCCCATATGGAAGGGAGTTACCACCGTAGGCAGAAAAGCAGCCCTGGTCCTAAGAACCATTCTTTCAGCATGAATGGACAAGAATGGAGGCTTTGAACTAAGAGCTTGAAGCTCATTTACCCTCCTTGCCGAGGTAATTGCAACTAGGAAAACCGTCTTTAAAGACAACAACCTCAGGGGACAATTATGAAGAGGTTCGAAAGGGGAAATCATTAGAAAAGTAATCACCAGATTCAAGTCCCATTGAGGCACAATAAAAGGAGTAGGTGGAAATTTATTTGTAAGGGCCTTCAGAAATCTTAAAACAATAGGAGATTTAAATAAGTACGGCTGATCCGGCAGGCAGAGAAAAGCCGACAAGGCCTAAAGATAACCTTTCACTGTAGCCACAGCAAAATCTTGCTGCGCTAATGAAAGAGCAAATAGGAGTATATCTGACAAACGAGCCCTCAAAGGGTAAATGGACTTCTCCCCACACCAAGTCACAAATTTAGACCATCTGTAAGAATAGATTGACTTAGTGGAGTCACGCCTGGCCGATAACATGACATCCACCACATCATGTGGGAGAGAAAAGGATTTCAGGTTGCCCCGTTCAATCTCCAGGCATGAAGGTGTAAGGTCTGGAGGTGGGGGTGTAGAACCTGCCCCTCCATCTGAGAGAGGAGATCTCCCTTGAATGGGAGACTGAGCGGCAGGCACGAGGAGAGGTGGAGAAGATCTGTGTACCACACCCTTCTTGGCCAATCCGGGGCGATCAATATTACTTGTGACCGGTCTTGGCGAATCTTCCTCAGAACCAGAGGAATCATGGGTATGGGAGGAAACGTGTAAAGGAGTCGTGAGTCCCAACAACTGAAACACGTCCCCCAAAGCTCCCTGTATCTGATACTGGAGACTGTGTAGTCTGACGGGCAGTGACCATTCTCGCGAGTGGCTAATAGGTCCACCTGAGGAGTCCCCCACTTCCGAAAGACGTGACGAACTACCTCTGGATGAAGCCTCCACTCGTGGTCGGCTGAGAACTGCCGACAGACTGTCTGCACGTACGTTCCGAACTCCGGTCAGATGATTTGCCGTCAGACAAATCCGATGATCCTGGACCCAGGACCAGAGACGCAGAGCCTCTCTGTAGAGACACTACGACCCTACTCCTCCCTGCTTGTTCACATACCACATTGCGGTGGTGTTGTCTGTCAGGAACTGAACCGACCGCCTGCGAAGGGAAGGGAAGGGAAGGGAGGAAGGCCTTGAGCGCCAGACGTATCGCCCCGCAATTCCAGAAGGTTGATATGAAGCAACTTTTCCTCTGTAGACCAAAGACCCTTGATCTCCAGATCCCCCAGATGAGTGGATGCATCCGTTATCACTGTGGCCACTGCTGGAGGAAGTTGGAAAGGCTTTCCTTGAGACAGATTGCCCTCCACACTCCACCATGTCAGATCCGCTGCAGTTTCTCTGGTGATCCTGATCGACTCCCTGAGATCTCCGTTGTGTTGATACCACTGCTTGTGGAGGCACCACTGGAGTGCCCTCATATGCCAGCGTGCATGGTTGACCAGCAGAATGCAGGAAGCTATCAGACCGAGCAGACTAAGGACCTTCAGGACTGGAACGACCGCTCCGGTGGAGGGAATGCAGACATACAGTTGTATCCAGTACGGCACCCATGAACAGGTTGCACTGGGAGGGCACCAGGTGAGACTTGGGTACATTTATTGAAAAACCCAACCTGTACAACAACCGAGTTGTGACTTGCAAATGATGGAGCACTCGCTCCGAAGATTCTGCTTTGATCTGCCAATCGTCCAGATAAGGGAATACTGGAATCCCTGACCTTCTGAGATGAGCAACCACAACTGCCATCACCTTGGTGAAGACTCTAGGTGCAGTAGTAAGACCAAACGGAAGGACCGCAAACTGGTAGTGCTGCGAACCCTCCGTAAAACAGAGATACTTTCTGTGAGACTTCAGAATAGGGATGTGGAAATACGCATTCTGCAAGTCGATCGACAGCATCCAGTCTTCTTCTACAGCGCTTGAAGAACCTGCGCAAGGGTGAGCATCTTGAACTTCTCCTGCTTCAGGTAAAGGTTCAAGATCCTGAGATCCAGAATTGGACTAAGTCTGCCATCCTTTTTGGGATCAGGAAATACCGGGAGTAGCACCTCAGACCCCTCTCCTGCTCTGGAACCACCTCTATTGCACCCTTTCTGAACAGAGCCAGAACTACTTCCTGCAAGAGCAGCAGGTGGTCCTCCGCACAAAAACCTTGGCAAGGAGGGTAATTAGGGGGGAAATCCCGACAGGGAAGAGCATACCCATTCTCCACGAGATTGAGAACCCAAAGATTTGATGTTATCAATTCTCAATCTCGTAGAAAATGGGTAAGCTGGCCCCCCCACTGTGCACACATGATCCGGAATGGCGGATCTAGGACTGCTTTTCTGTTGTGGCAGGGCGTTGGGAAGAGGTAGAGGATGAGGAGGAGGAGGAGGAGGAGGCCTGAAGACCCCTAGGACGAGCCCTTTGTCTGCCTCTATACGACTTGTACAGCGTATTTTGCTGCTGCTGTTGTTGTGGCTGTCTGTAGCTCCGAAAGGAAGACCTGCCAAAACCTCTGAACCTCTTCACCGCAGAACCTCTGGACTGAAGGCCCAAAGATCTCACTGTCACTCTGCTGTCCTTGAATCTTTCTAAAGCAGCATCAGCCTTCTTACAAACAATCCAGACTCATCAAAGCTGCTTGGACATCCGCAGAGAATTCAGAGGATTTAAGCCATGCCGCTCTCCTCGTGGCCATTGAAGAACCCATCACTCTAGCCACCGAGTCAGCAGTGGCCAGACCACTCTGAATGACCTGTATTGCAGCAGCCTGTGTATCCGTGATTACCTCTTGAAAATCCTTCCTATCACCCTCAGGAAGTTTCGGAACCAACTGTTTAACTGAATCCATCAACGCAAGGATATAGCGTCCCATAAGAGAAGTAGCATTAGTCGATTTGAGCGCCATGCTAGCTGAGGAGAAGACTTTTTAGCTGCTTGGTCCTGCTTTTTTGATTCCTTATCCCCAGGAACCTGAGGAAAAGCGCCCACAGATTTCTTCGAGCAGGCCGCTTGCACAACCAAGCTCTCTGGCAAGGGATGTGTAGACAAAAAGTCTGGGTCACCAGGCCCCACCCTGTATCCTCTTGCAACTGCCTTTGAAACAGCCGGGGCTGTAAGAGGTCTTTTCCAAACCTCTGATATAGGCTCCGCCAAAGCATCATTAAATAGGAGCAAAGGCTCGACCAGAGGTAGGCGAATATAGGACTTCAGTCAGTATATTAGCCTGATACTCTGCAGTAGGAAGAGTTAAGTTTAACAAGTCGGCAGCCTTTCGTATAACCACATGATAAGGTGTAACATCCTTAGAAGGGGCGTCAGAAACAGAGGCCAAATCCCAATCAGGGGACAGTTCAAGACCACTAGCCTCTCCCAGATCATCGAAAAGATCTTCCTAATCCTGCAGCTCACCCTCTTCCATTTCTGCCTCACGTTACCTCCGCTCTTCCAGAAGCCTCTGGGGCTCACGTCTCGACCTCTCCTTCATGAATGAAGTCGACGGATCCGGAATGTACTCCGTCGGAGCCGGAACCAACGTCGATCCAGAGGCCAGTGACCAGACCGCTGAACACTAGGTCGGTTTGGATTCGGCATCGGCGTCTAGGGTGCCAGAGTAGAAGTCCTTGGCAAAGGCTTCAGCGGCGCCGAGAAAATCCAAGCGGGCACCGGAGCCGGCATAAATGGCATGAAAGGCGCAGGAGCGTAAGACTGGGGAATACCCAGATTAAATGCTAATGGACCCGTGGGACCAACCGGTGCACCAGAGGGGAACATAGCTCTTGAATACATACCATACATAGCATTCAGGAACTGAGTAGGGTCCTGACCTGGAGCAGGAAAAGGTGGGTATGAGCCAACAGGCTGCTCTTGAGGGATCGGAGTCTTCTCGACTTTAACTTCCACCTCAGGCTGGTGCACCAGTGTCAACGAACCCGCAGGCAACTTAACCTCCACTTCTACTCCATCTTCTTCATCTCTCTCACCCTCATGGTCAGATGAATGAGCAGGAGCCGGAGAAGGATTCGACAACGGCTTCGGTGACTGATCAGGCGAATTCACAGGCGACGCCTCACCTTCGGACACATGAACCTCTGGAGCCGGAGCCTACACGTCCTTTCGAAGCAACTTCACCTGCGACTTCAGCTTCGAGCAAGAGTCCTTCCCAGAGTGATGTCTAGACTCATGAGACCTCTTCTTGTGCTTCTTCCTCGATGACTTCGAAGCATGCACTGAAGACGACCTCGAGCGAGACCTCGACTGAGTCCGTGACCTCGACCTCTTTTTATCTTTTCTGCTTTTCAATTTTGCAACAAGGAGTTTCGCCTCCCTCTCTCGAAGAGCCTTAGGATTCATTTTCTTACAGGATGAACAATCCTTGATGTCGTGGTCTGAACTTAAACACCAAACGCAGCACTCATGTGGATCTGTAATGGACATCATCCTGCCGTACTCCCCCACAGGGCTTGAATCCCGTCTTCATTGTGGACATCTTGACACAAAGAAGTAAACAGGACCCCGAAATGAAACAAACAGTAACAAAGTTACCAATAGCTACAGAGGATCCCAAGAAACCGTTAGCGTCGACGACGCGGAAAAAAGGGAACCGACGTCATCACGCCGGCGTGGGCCTATTATGGAGTCGGTGACGTCAGCGGAGTCGCGCGCAGTGTCGTGCCTATGTGACGTCGCCCACGTCGGCGCGAACCTACAAAAAGAATTTCCGAATGTTGCTGACGCAAGGAGATATTCACAAGGTGAGGAATCCACTGGCAGATGTATCTATCAGAAACCAGGCATCCCTACTAGCACCAGAGAAACAAACCAGAGACCAAAACGGTAGTCAAAAAATTACTGGGGTACGAGCTCTAACCGGATCTGCGCTTACTGGCGCGGAAAAAGAAAGAACTGACACCGCGCATGGTGGCGTCTAAGTAGCCTCCGTGACGTCATCTCGGCACAGATGACGCCAGCGATGGACGCGGAGCCGCAGGACGCCACCTACTGAAGCGCAGAGGTACTGCTAAGCAAAACTTTCCGGATACAGTCTGACGCCTGGAGATATTCTAAGGTAAGGAATCTATCACTAACGTGTCTCTTTTGGGTATGCGAGTTTACGACCAGGCAGTCCATATGGGGAGTGAGATGGTGGACGCCTTGCCTGGTCTTCGAAAGGATAAGAGGTCGCCACGGACAGATGCATGGCACCAAAAGTCAACATGAGGCTTGTGACAGACACTAGCTTCACAGAGTGAAACACAGTATGTTGATGTATAGAGTGTGCAGGGCCAGGGGCCAATTAATATGAGGAGCCCTTTAGCATATGCCCGCGCCCCGAGTCCACGGGCACCGATTGCAGCGGCACAGCACAAGGTCGAGGAAACACGCAGCCTTGCTCTCACAGGGACAACATGCGCTATTGCTCATTCTGCCCGCGAAGGCCTTAATGAATTCCGCTTGATCGAGCCCAGCTATGCATTAACTCCAATAGATTTTACCGGTTTTCAACGCATAAAAGCAAGACAAAGTAAATCGAGGCTGCTGCCACAGGTATTATAGTACAGATGGCAAAAGTAACAACTTTTATTTGGAATTATCAGGGCTGTCTCTCGAGCACACTGTGCTCGCCGTGTATTTTAAAGATGAATTGGGGGAATCGCACAAACGTGCATAATCACAGCGCACATCCGGACCGTGAGCCACACACACAGCCGGCCACCGATGGGGCTGCGTAGCAGCTGAAAGAAAATAGTGCTCACCAAGTATACAACGCCGAAGGTGTAACGGCGCAAGTAAAAGATCCAAGTGGACAGAGCTGTAACAAGGAGGGACTAAGAAGCCTCCTTTTCGAACAGAAGCCAGCGTTTAGCATGGAGGATGACGCTACCCAATCAAAAAGATGGGCGGGGCTTCAAGTCCCCTTCGGAAAGCGTATTGATTACAAAAAGCCCTTTTATGGCGAGCGCAGCGCACGTGCGTTGTTAACGCCAAGTTTCACTGTGATCACTAGCCCAAGGAATTTTGTTGGGCAGAGCAATTCAATGCAAAGTTAATGTTGTAGTTTCTTAAAATAAGGACATATTAACTTTGGGGGGGATAACTATGGTGTGTGTTGTGGGGTGTCAGGGTGAAAGGAACTGCACATATAATAGTGAGTATTTGCCAAGTGTTCTATGTTTGGAAATATCTTATAAGTAGATTGTACAGATCGATTCTCCAGCTGCAGCTAAGGGTAGTGCAAACATTTAAACCCTCTTTCTGAACCACTTGTTTGTTCATTTTAGAAACAGCAAGGGTCTGAAGTCTGTTTTGGGACCTTTCCTTAGCATAAGACAGTGTCTTGAATAAACTCCTTATTCACTTTGAGAATGAAGACCAGACTATGGCACACTTTAGAGGGATACTTTTAATTTCTGCTAGAAGAAACTGTAGACCATCTTTCTAAGCTGGCTTAGGGGGATAAGATTTGAAATGTAAATCATGACTTTCACAATACTCAGCCCTTGTTAGTCTTTGGTTATATTTCACTGTAACTAAAGGTTATGGGCAATGCTCCCGGTCACCAGAGTAGAGCACAGTGCTAGATAAATTACCTTTAAGTAGCAAAGAAATTATTTTGGAGGTTTGTGATTGCTGGTTTCACTTTCCTCCTCAAGAGCTTCTTTGTTGGCATAATTAACGCTGAAGTGGTTGTATTATTACCAGTGAGGAGTTTTAACCCTCTGTTGTCGGTAACTCCTACACTTGGATCAATACACAGATTTGTAAAATCTACTTTTCCCTTCCAATCACCAAGTTTCTAGTGGGTCGGAATAATTTTTAATTCTGTGCATCTGTTTATCCACACAAAGACTGAAAATACAGAACTAGTAAATGGTAAATTCAATATTTTCAGCTGACCCGTGTTCAAACTTATAAACCACAACTAAGAGATATCAAAGCTAGATCATGACAATACCCAGAAATAGCTAAATTCACTGATGCACTAAAACTTGTAAGATACCAATATTACTTAGGAAAGTGGTTTTTTTTGTCTTTAGCAATCCGTCCAAGGTTTTGTCCACATTAGTTCCCAAACACCACTCAAGCATGTGATGCTCTAAACACAATTCCAGGTGTGCCAAATCCTCAAGCATTTTCTTTCGTCACCCAAAAATAGGGATATCACTGATGTTGATGACTTTTGTGGATCTCCCTTCAGAAAAACTAGGTCTTGCGTTAGTTACATTTTTTATCAGTCTCCATCCTGCTGATTTGGAGTAAGGCACTTCTGTTGCTACCTCTGGAAACCTTGGACTAAAGGTAGGAGTGAGCTTGTAGTAACCCTTGTAGCTAGGGGGGAGGAGCAAGAGGACATGAAAAACTACAGTTAGATAAACTATCAACCAGAAAGAGGATTATGTAGATATGTAACTTGTACATCGAATGGACACTTCTAATTGCGATTCCTTAAGTTTAGGATACCACAGGACTACTTCCCTGACTGGAGAGTGGATTTAGACTAAACAATTATGGAGAAAAAAATGGGCTAAATTACCTTCCCACAAGATCTGACAGTCAAGGCAGTAGTGCTTCGATAATGTATGCACTGACACCCACATTGCAGCTTAGCAGATGTGTAGAACAGGCACCCCATATGCCAAAGCTGTAGTAGCGGCCTTGGCCTACAGCAGTGAGCCAACAGGATTTCAAGGGGCATCTACCTGGTCAGAGTGTAACAGATATTGATGAAGAAGACTATCCTTCACAGGGATCTTTTTAGCTCAAACTTGAATTTCACTGCACCAGAAAACCAGACAAAGAGCTGAACACCCACAAAAAAGTTGTTAGTTTGGTTGATGTAAAACCCCATTGATCAAAAAAAAGACTCCTTGACACCTGGGATGGAGGGTACAGTCAGAGTACGCCAGAAGCCATCATCTCAGTTTGTCTGCTCTAGCATCCAGATACTCTGCCAGGCGGTTGGGGACCAGGATGAGGTTTTGCTGGTATAGCCGCCTCTAGAGGTGTAGCCTAACCTGACACAGGAAGCCGGACCAAACTCCATCCTGCATGTTGCAGTTTCATATGGGAGTAACATCGTCGAGGAGTACTAGCGTCAGCCTCCCTTTGATGGACGGCAGAAAGGCTTTAAGAGTCAGATGTTCCAGAAGACCGATATGGAACTGGCTCCCCTCCAGAAGCCTCTAAAAGCCTCCAAAGGCCCACCCACCCCCAACTCAGCAAAGACATCTGTCAGTATCATGAACTGCTGGGAAAAAGGGAGTGGCCTTCTGCAAACCAGTTTGGAGCCCTTCGGTCAATACAGTAAATCCTGCACTTTCTTTCTAATGGGATCTGAATGGAGTCACAAAGGCAGCCTTAACGGTGGGTCCACTGTGATCTGAAGGTCCATGTCAGGGCCCACATTTGTTGCCTGGCATTGATGATGGAGGAAACACTTGGCCAGGAGACCAAGAACGATAAGCTACATACCTGTAATTCTAGTTCTCTTTCAGGGGCATATTCATCAAAGTCATAAGCACGGAACAGTCCCACCCTCCTCGTGCAGGGACCCCGGAGCAATAGCCAATAATATGCATATATCTATATCTAAACCTATCTATATCTATATCTATACCTATCTATATCTATAATCTATACCTATCTATATCTATATCTATACCTATCTATATCTATATCTATACCTATCTATATCTATATCTATATCTATACCTATCTATATCTATATCTATACCTATCTATATCTATACCTATACCTATCTATATCTATATCTATACCTATACCTATCTATATCTATACCTATACCTATACCTATCTATATCTATATCTATACCTATCTATATCTATACCTATACCTATCTATACCTATACCTATACCTATCTATACCTATACCTATACCTATCTATACCTATACCTATACCTATCTATACCTATCTATACCTATACCTATACCTATCTATACCTATACCTATACCTATCTATACCTATACCTATATATACCTATACCTATATATACCTATACCTATATATACCTATACCTATATATACCTATACCTATATATACCTATACCTATATATACCTATACCTATATATACCTATACCTATACCTATACCTATCTATATATACCTATACCTATCTATATATACCTATACCTATCTATATATACCTATACCTATCTATATATACCTATACCTATCTATATATACCTATACCTATCTATATATACCTATACCTATCTATATATACCTAAACCTAAACCTAAACCTAAACCTAAACCTAAACCTAAACCTAAACCTAAATATATATATATATATATATATATATATATATATATATATGGAGAGCACCTGCACCCAAGAAGACGAAAGTGTCGACTACTGGCCCCGCAGCCTGTAGAGTGGGGGACGACTCACTACGAGACATGTTGGGGGCTACGGTGCAGTCTACAAAGTGGAGGAAGACCCAACACGGGCCATGTGGGGGGTTGCGGTGCGAGTCATAACAGTGTCCCTCTTGCTTAGGAGGATCACACGGTCAGCCGCCCCCTTCCCCCCCCCCCCCCCCCCCCCCCTACCCCTCTTCTCGCCTCTGACCTGGGCCAGGGCGCCGAAGAGGCCGGGACTCGCTGGTTGCTGAGGGAGAGAAGCTCAGGGACACTGCCAGCCATGGGGAAGAAGGACGCACCTCTCAAACCACCGAAACAGGGTCCCATGAACAGCTTCGCGGCGCAAAGACAAGTGATGGAGACCCTCCCTGCGACCTCTGGGACACGGACCGATACAGACTTGCTAATGGAAGCTATTCAGGCGTCCAGGGCCGATATTCAGGAGTCTAGAGCGGCCTTGGAGGTAAAAATCGGGGAAGTGGACTCTGAGGTGATACTGCTCCGACAAGACTTCCGTAAATTATCGGACAGGGTGACGGCGACCGAAATGAGGATAGGAGAGAACGAGGACTCTATATCCACCCTGAGAAAAGACATGGCAGAGCTGCAAGCATCCCATCGCCAACTGATGTGGAAAGTGGTTGAGACGCAACAACCTTCGCTTTGTAGGTTTTAGGGAAGGAATTGAGGGGACGAGTATGACCTCATTTCTACACACCTGGCTGACGGAGACTTTCTCTACGGCGCAGTTCTCCCCCTGTTTCGTCATCGAGAGAGCGCATAGGGCCCTCCTGGCAAAACCACCTGAAGGTGCGAAACCTAGACCGGTCATTGCACGCTTTCTCAATTTCGCAGATAGGGACCTGATCTTGAGGGAGGCCAGGAAACTAGGTGAGATCCGACTGGAAAACACTACTATAATGATATTCCCGGACTATATAGTCAGGAGGTACAGAAACCACGCCGCTCTTTTGATGCAGTGAAGGCGAAACTATGAACCTTGAATCTCTCCTACATGCTCCTTTTCCCTGTGCAGCGCAAGGTACTCTACAAGGACAAGTCAATCTTCTTCACCAACCCAGATGATGCTTGGTAGTGGCTTGAGGAACGCCCGATACTCAACAGGAGGGAAACCGTTGGAAGAGATGAGCTCGATAGAGCATTACTGCAAAGGTCTCGGTGGGAACTGCCAAAGCCACAGAGGCGAAAGTCACGAACGGTGAAAAAGCAAAACCCGGAGACACCATACCGGGGTCATGGCTCAGGAGGTGCGCGGCGAGGACGTTCGGCATCACCGGGAGACCAATCCGCGACAGGATCCAGGTTTAGCTGTCTTCGGAACAACATTCGATCGGAAGGTGACGACGAGGAGGAGTTGGGGAGCCGTGCATCCGGAGGAGAAGAGGAAAGGGAGAGACAGGACTCCATTCATCAGCTGGTGGAGGCGATTCGCCACTTGGAACACGACTCTTCGGGGCGGAACAGCGCTCCTGTTTCAGATACGCAAGACTCACATTCATGAACGATGGTGCATTTGGGGACTGGAAATGGCAGCCCAGCATAGGGAAGCACGCAAGTTGACACGCCTCTATTTTACACGTTTTACTGTTTTTCTGTTTTCTGAAGGGAGGGATGTGTGGGTGGGCGACAGGCCTACTCTTACGGAAAGTTCTGTCCTGTGCTGGGATGCAACTGGAAGGGGAGGGAGGTGGGGAGGGGTGGGGGGGGGGAAGGGGGATTCCACGTTCATTCAGGTTGGGGAACGGGACAACAGTTGGGATAATACAGCAACGCACTTTGAACCTCCACACCACGTATACATGCCAGAGACTAACCACATACAGCCATCATATCTTTGAATGGCGAGTACCTTAGGCACTCCACATTGGGGAGATAGGGGAATGAGCATCCTGACATGGAATGTCAACGGATTAGGCTCTAAAGTCAAGAGAGGTCTAGTGAACGCCTACATCAAAAGGGTGGACCCGATGTTACCTTACTACAGGAAACACACCTCAAGGGTACACAGTGTGCCTTCATCGCTAGGGGCCGACAGTTCTGGCTTGTGCGGGCTACACATAGGATTCCAGAGGGATAGCGGTCATCATTAAACAGTCCTCACCATTCTGCACCACACGCACCTGGATAGATCCACAGGGGACGTACACTGGAGTACAGGGTACCTTGAATAGACGCACATACACGCTAATTTCGGTTTATGCACCGCCCAAATTACAGACCCGTACGCTTACAGCGCTTGCGAACATCCTTTTAGACACAGCGGACACTATACAAGTGGTGAGAGGTGATTTCAATGATGTTATGAATATAGAACAAGACCGATCAGGGGAAGCAGGGAGAGCAGGGCACCAGACCACACTGTTCAGTCAGATGTCCAATATATGACTCACGGATATCTGGAGATGGCTACACCCGACACAGCAAGCCTACTCATATTATTCTGGGGCCCACAGGGTGTTCTCGCGATTGGACTATGTTTTCATGTCCCTACAGTACCTGAGGGTGGATGATACTGCAGAGTATAAGGCCAGAGGCATATCGGATCACTCTCCACTGTTCATAAGGGTGGGACACAACCAGGGCAGGGGCACAGGCTCCTGGCGCTTAGCGGCCTGGGACCTTCAAAACACAGCCATACTGAGAGGCATTCGAGCAGACATTAAGGTCTATATCGCCGAAAATGAGGGTACGGTGGAGTCAAGTGTCACCTTCTGGGAAGCCCTAAAGCTGGTATTACGAGATAGGATACAAGGCAGACTGAGAGAGGAAAGACTTAAACTCCAGGCAGAGGTTGCTGCCCTGGAACAGGCTATCCTGGGATGGGAGAGGGAATACCAGACCCATAAAAACAGCGAGACTCTTGGAAGGCTACTGGATGCCCAGAGACAATACAGAGAATTGGCAACTAATGAGGCGAAGACCCAATCCATCGCCACCCTTCACCGCCTATATGACGTGGGTGACAAGTCAGGCAAACTTTTAGCGTGGCTCAGTAAAAAGGAGCGGGCGGCTAGATGGGTAGACAGTATTTGTACTGCGGACGGGACTAGTGTTAACACCGACACCGAGATAACGGAGGTATTTGCTACGCACTATGAACATTTCTACCCAGCTCGAGATCTTGTAACTTGTGAGGAAGCATTACAATACATGGAACAGACGGACCTGCCGGTGCTGCCTCCTGAGGCCTTAGAGGCGGACATAACGACTGATGACATCGCGGAAGCCATTGCCAAGCTGAGACCGGGCAAAACCCCGGGCCGGAATGGTTTCCCGGCCGAGTTCTTCAAGCGCTCGGCAGACCTTTTGACACGCCATCTTAAAGGCCTCTTTACTGGTGCCTACCAGGAGGGGGAGCTCCCTCCAGATCTCGCTATGGCAACGATTGTCCCAATCTACAAGGAGGGCAAGCCACAAGAGAATTGTGCTTCCTACCGCCCCATCTCCCTACTTAATACGGAAGTAAAACTGTTGGCAACCATCTTGGCGGTCCGCTTAAGAGCAGTTATTCCAGGCCTTATAAATCTAGACCAATCAGGTTTTTTACCATATAGGGCGACTAAATTGAACCTTTGAAGAACCCATAACAGGCTGCAGGAAATGCGTGGGCGGAGCGAACCTCACTGGTTCCTTTCCTTAGACGCCGAGAAAGCATTCGACGCAGTACACTGGCCATTCCTCTATGCAGTGCTCCACAAGTTTGGTTTCGGACCAAACTTCGTAAAATGGGTCCAGCTTCTCTACACCACACCGAGAGCCAAGGTGAGGGTGAACGGGAAAATGTCGCGTGAGTTCCGGATTCAGAGAGGTACCCGACAGGGTTGTCCCTTGTCTCCCCTCTTTACACTCACTATTGACGTACTCGCAGCCAGGATCCAGCAAAACAAGGATATCTCTGGTTTTACAAGCAACAACACGGATCCGACACCAGAAAAGATCTTGCTCTATGCAGACTATGTCTTGCTATATATAACTAAACCAGAGACCACCATCCAGAGTTATTCCGGGAATTAGAGCAATATGGCGGGCAGGCGGGACACAAAATAAATTGGCACAAGTCTATTCTTTATGACCCTGGAGGACATGACAGGTGGGGAAGGTTACCGGAGAGACTGACTACTACCGAAGGCTTCCAATACCTAGGGATCTATATAACCTGAGTGAGACCCTCTTGTTCCAAAGAAACCTGGAACGGATCATATTAAACGCGGTGGCGGATATGGACCGTTGGAGACAGCTCCCACTCACGCTCCTAGGCTAAGCGGCCATGTACAAAATGATCACTCTACCCAAATTCCTCTATGCCCTACAAAACGAATTTTATCCACTACCGACTGCGGTCTTCGCTAAGATTCATGCTGACCTGCGTTCCTTTCTTTGGCTAGGCAAACATGCTAGGATGGCTCTGTCTAGGCTCCAGAGACACCAATACAGTGGGGGGATCTCGCTCCCTAACTTAGAGGCCTACTACTGGGCGGAACATCTGACACCAATTAATGATTGGTTCCATGCCCCGGCGGACCACCACACTTATGCCTTGGAGAGAGTTAAAATGTCGTCCAAAAACCTATTGTGTTATCTTTATGGGGGCGCTAGAAGGGCACTGCTCCTCCCGGCAACGTCTCTCACACTTAATACATGGAGTAAAGCCACAAGACTCATGGGTTGGGAAAAGAAGCCTACACGGCAGACACCGCTGTGGCACTGCCAGTGGTTGGCAGAACTTAACAAGCTACGAGGTTTCCAAAAGTGGGACGATATCGGCATCTACACTATAGGAGATGTGATAGCCAAAGGGGAGCTGAAATCTTTTCAAGTACCTAAAACAGAGTTCGGCCTACATAATACACAGCAGTTCAAATACATCCAACTAAGGCACGAATGGCGAGCCCAAAACAGAATATGCACCATTAGAGGGGCGGTTCCTCCAAAAGCAGATAACGGAGAAGGCGGTCTCCCTAACCTATAAAACCTTAACTAATAATATGCTAGGGGACCTGGCAAAACTCAGAGGCACATGGGAGGCAGAGGTGGGAGAGATGGAAGACATGGATTGGCAGATAGTGTTGATGCATCCCCGAGAGGTAGCAATCAAATCAAGACTGCGACTCATTCAATTTAATGTACTCCATAGAACCTACTATGATAGATTACGACTTAGTAAAATGGGAAAAGTAGAAGACTCACGGTGTCTTAGATGTCACCAATGTGATGGGGACTTCTATCATACTATCTGGGCTTGCGACACAATACAAACGTACTGGACACAGGTATTCAAGGAATTAGAGGGGGTCTTGGGGCTTCCGATCCAACAGGATCCGAAGCTGGCACTGCTAGGCATGACCAATGAGGTAGACCTGTGAGGTTCCGTGACGATTGTAAGTGGTGTTTTCGACTCGCACGAAAATGGTCGAGTCTGGTATCTACGAACCGCAAATAACGAGTTTAGTGGGTGTGCGCAGTTTCGCTGTGCTAACCTAAACCGTATGTTTGTTTCGTGGGTCTATACATCTGTACCCACGGGTTCCATCTTAGATATGGCATCCATTTTGTCTCTTGCCCTCAAGTAGCCAGCGAACGGACGCTGTCCGCTTCGCGACCCTGGGATTCCCAAGACTCTTGCGGAAGACACGTTTCCTTTGAAAGTGTCTTTATGATGAGGGGGATGATACTGTAAGGCAGGTGGCCCCGCTCGAGGCTCATCTTGCTGTGCCGGTCTGTTGTCTCAGCCGTGCATCTCATTAGGCACGTCTCTTTGATGCCTGTAGCTCGTGTTTCCCGATACCACCCCTTTTACACCCTTTCCGATCTCCCCACTGTTTCTGCCTTCCTCTGCACCTGTCCTTGTTCCTTCTTCGATCTGTTTACTGCCGATTGGAATGTACTAATGGTGAGAAGATGGGTTTTTACAGTTGGAAACCACGAATGTTTCTGCACTTATGTTCCGGACCTTGAATGCATCAAAGCGACCCCTCTCGGGGATAATTATGGGAACCAAGTTGTAAACCTTTGTGTACCATGTTAGCCTATGGGAGAAGTGTGTATAAAAAGGAGCGATCCACAGTAGCAAATTGAAGCAGATCCCGAAAACATACCCGTTGTGTACTTCTCGTGAATTCTATGTTCCCTGCAGTAAATAAACCTCAAATCTTTGACGCCGAAGAAAGTGTCCCGTGTCTCTGTCATTTGTACGCCGGAACAGGTTACCCACGAAGGTTTCAGGTGTTGTCCCCTGGCACCGCTGGGTCTTACATAACCCAGTCCTTCACCTGACTCGCCCACTTCTTACATTCCCAGTTCTTGCACTGGTCGTTGCAAAAAGGGACATCGCAAAATATTGGGGGGCGCCGGAACCGCCGGGACTGGAAGAATGGAGGAGGGGGCTGGATCTCTATATGGCAGCCGAGAGAGTTACTTATAAGGCAAGGGGGTGCCCCAAAAAATTCCGGAGAGTTTGGTCCAAATGGTGCCACTATCACGGGCTGGATGGGGGGGTGTGAGGGGTGTATATGTTAGGTATAGGCCAACACACAGAGACAACTTTGACACTGGTAATATGGATGAGACAAGATGAACACGAAGGGTGCCATGAGGCACTGGACATTTGAGTCTTCGAACTGTGAAATAATCTACTGGCTTTGAGGGGGGTGGAGGGAGGGGGGGATTGGAAGTGTAACTGCTGCTATTTTCGTGACTGTATTGTTTGAGTTATAACAAAATTCCCAAAAAAGAAAAGGAAAAAAAAAAAGAAATGTGCAAACTATCCACTGAATGCCTATCTCCTTCACTGTTCATTGTAACACAAACTAATAATATGTGGTGCTTATCTGCATTTCAGGAGATAAATGAGTACGGGGTTCAATAAAGCGGCCTTCCAAAATGGACACTTCAAATGTTAAATCAATTTGGTCCTATATGAAAAAGGCTTCCTATAAATGTTTTTCCTATGATTTAGTAGGGACAAAACCCCAAAAGAAAATAAATATTTGGAACACATAAGACAATCCAGTAAACTAAATGGATTAAAAATGCACTTGATTTACACTCTGCTACAGATCCGGGAGGGAGGTGGGAGAGCTACGATGATGGGATTGTGGAGATGTTGCTGGATATAGGCATGCTTGATGTTAATTTCTTTCGCATATTGTTTGTTGGTTTATTGGGGGGTGGGAAGGGATAAAAAAGAAAAGCAGATACTCGGAACGCTCATTGGATGCTCACACTTGTTCATGAGTTTGTATTTCCAGCGCTCTAACAATATTTGCCGCCCAACCTTCGGGTTGTGGGCTAAATGGCAGTGTGTTGCTCTACCGACTGTGTGGTGCACTAACACTGGTGAATAGCTGGAATACTGATTGATTCCTGGTATCTTTCTATGTGTCTGCAATAAAAAAATTTGAAAAAAAAGCCTGTGTTTCATTGGGAGCATAGCAGTGAGAGTCTGCAAAATGTGAAACGTTTCTAATATTAATTTAGCATTATTATCAAACGTAGAATTAAAAAAATATCAGCATGAGGCCAAAATGAGATTTCTCCATCAACTGAGTCCCGCTATGTTAAAGCTACTGCAAGTGTGGAGATTCAAAGACATATTTATGGTATGGACCACACTGCACTGTGGTGCATGTGCATACTAAATATCGAAGTCAGAATATGGAGAGTACTAAATATCATTGACAAAATATTGACCAAAATATCAGCATATAAGTCTAGGTTTTCTGTCCCTACATTCAAATATATGTATCTACGTGACACATAAATCTTCAAGGTATGTAGATGTGGAGTTAGGAATAGTAAATCTTTACTTCCCTTCTTAGGACTTATATTTCAATATTTTCCCTTTTTTTCTGCCCCAGATATTTTTGTATGTCAATATTCAGCAGTACATTCACTGCAGTGTCTGTCCATCGCCAACAGGACTTTAATCATACAATGAGAGCACGGGGCTCACCTCTGAACATACCCGTCCTATTCGGGGTATGGAATTAGCCCAGTCAGCTTCGGCCATAAACAGAGTCGAACAGCAGTCCACCTGTATACATTAGTGCGCACCGAGGGCTGTATCAGTAAAGTACCTCAGTAGTTAATGCATGTGTTGCAGTGGTCTTTTACCTGCAGCTGGCTCATTGACTTTCACCCGTACAAGGCTGACCGATTGAGTTAGACATGTACTCGCTTGTGCAGGGTTTTACAACAGGCTGTGGGACACAGTTCGATCTCCCCGGGGGTATTTGCTGTCACTAGATTTAACGTCCCCTCCGTGTCAGTTCCATCAGAGGGGGTGCCTTGCTGCAATCGTGCGGTTGTGTGTAAGGTTTACAAGGCTCAGTTTTCTGTGCGCTCATTACAACAGTGCAATGTTTCGTGTCCAGATTACCTCGCAATCGCATTCCACAAAGCGGTTAAGGTAACCAGTGAAGTAAAAGTGGATTATCGTATACGACAGCCCTTGTTACACAGAGTGGGCGTTTATTTTGCGTCTCTAGGGGCCGGTGCAAGCATGTGCAGTATCAGCTTGAATGCGGGGCCGGATGTTGCTCTGTGTACTACAGACTATTGTGGATACAAGTTTACTAGTGACAAACTCCGCTGGGTCTCAGCTGTGCAAGCAGGAGAGGGGTCATTCATTGACTGGCCGCGCCTGACCGGACAGGTTTCCCTCGGCTCAGACGGAACGCATTGTGGCTGTTTTATTCTTATTAATCTTTGTTAATCTGACGAGCTAGGTTGCGGTCAGTGTTTTCGGTGACACATTTTTGACAGAAGGCAGGGGGATGGGAGGAGCTCTGTGGAGAAAGTGTGACGGGCTCCCTGTCTGTTTACTGACAGCCGCTGCTCTCGGCTCCGGATTAGAGCCAAATCCAGAGTCACGGCTCGGATTTACTAGGCGGACGGCGGCGGCCGCCGGTCTCCAGCGATGTGTCTAACACAGGAGCCGGCGAGGCCTCCAGTGGTGGGAATCCAGCCATCAGTGGTCCTGACCTGCCGAAACCTGGCCAGAAGATTATAGGGGCCGTTATCTGTCCAGGGACAATAGAAGAGGTCCGCTGCACTCCAAAATGTATTCAGTGTACTGTGAAGGTACAAAAGGGTTCCAAATGTTTAGGGTGCTCAAGGTGATCCCCTTCTGTCCGGGAGGGGCATGAATGTCAGCAAAATAGAGAAAACCTTACAGGTGTAAGGTGGAGCTCTTGAGCACTCCTGTGAGCAGAAAACGCTGATAATTAAACACGGGTATTCATATCATTCAAAGTTTTATTCACTTTGTTTACTCAATCTTCAAAATCAAGTTTTCAAGAACTGAAGTGGACCAAATACATCAATTATGAAATGTTCCGAACATGAATTCCACACAGCGTGACTGAATGTTTAAGAAATCATACCAGTGTTTAAATATATGTCCAGGGACCACAGGGCTGCCGGCCTGCTTTAACTTAATCTGCGATTAAAAATGCGAACACGACCTGCTGTGTTCTTTTGACAAATGTTGCGCATACGTGTAGTATAAATGAGTTTAATTAAAATGGCGAATGTCTCTGAAAGTGTGTTTTTCTGCTGGATCTACCCCTTAGATATTTCAGAAGTGTGATGAGTATAAGTATCCAGTTTGTTAGAATGTACTGTGTTCGGAATTTATAGTCATTGCAAACATTTTAAGTACACTTTTCTCACATGCGTCAAAGACGACCCTGGAAATATAAATTGTTTTCTTGTTTTGCTTTATTGCCTTCTATTGTCTACGTTTCACATGTGCCCTTGCTTTGTTAATTTTCTTCGTTTGAACAAACACACAACCCCCTTCTCTATTCTCTCACAAACTATCCTGCCCGATAACATTGTTGTCCCTTAATCCCTCCTAATTCTTTTTTATCATACTATCTACATCCAAATGGTATAAAGCAGAGAGTGTTTTTACAGCATAGCAACAGTAATTATATTTTGGTGTTAGTGACTCAAAATTGAATACTTTGTTAACACCAGTGAAACCCACAACTTTCAAACACACAATCACACTCTGCTTTGAAAGTACACCTAGTTCCGGCAAGAAAAGGCCTCGGAATGCTCATAGCACTCGGAGATTGTACCACTGGAAGGTAACAACAAGCAGCACTGAAAACTATCAATTTCGCGATCACTTTTGTAAAAAAAAAAAAAACGGCAAGTGGTGCGCGCGCAGCACTGCGAACATATGTCTTCAATTATCATGGCTGTGATGGTCGAGATAATTTAAGATATATGGCCTCTGGTGCGCGGAACAGACACCAATAGGCCATGGGCGGAGCTACGCGACCGCCCATGGCCTAGTGCGTGTTCTGTTTTAAAAACACACGCACGCTAAGGCCAATGAAAATGGACCTAGGAAATAACACACACGAGCTGCGTGGAATTCCTAGGTCCATTTTCAAAACACTGAGCAAAGGACTTGCACTGCGCGACACTGCATGCACAGTGTAAGTTATGCCCGAGACCTGAAAAGGGGTAGCGACAACCACCTTCATTTTTTGTGAGTACCTGAAGGGAAGAGGTAAGACATAAGCAGAGTGCGTTAAATTGAAAGTGTTTCTGGCACAAATTTCCGTCTTTTGCAACAATTCTTTTCATGGAATTCATTATTGATCATCATATATTGTAATGTGAATGTTGATAGATTGTATTCTGGAATGGCATCCAGATCTCCCCGATGTGCTTCTACGACATGGCATAGTATGAAATACCAGTACAATTGAGAATTCATGCTGTAGGTTTTGGATAAACATGCAAATTTTGGAATTTGGTCACCTGACCAGATTCTTCCATGCTTAGATACACCTACAAGGTCCCAGGAGCGAAAGCCCCACCCTTCAACAATACACATAAGCCAATTAAAGCACTGCAGCAGTGTCTCAAAGGTCAATATTCTCTCTCCCACTTGGTCCATCTAATTGTCTTGCAAAATAACAATAGTGCTGTATTCTGGGTGTGTAAGGGGGTGAGGCATGCTGAAGCGCCTAATCGGCATGCAGAGCAGGTTAAACAGATTGTATTGATCTACACATTCTAATTCGGAGAGGACACTAGGGTCTTCACGATCTGCATATGTTCAGTCATTAATAGGAACCATGTGACTCACCCAGTAATATTGTCCGATATTTGCCAGCTCCAAACCGGCATCATTAGGGGATAACACCCACATTTTTTTAAATGCAACTTCTGGTTGCCTTCCAGCTCATAGGAATGCCATGTAATCATTGAAAAGAGGATGATGGTTTTTCATTATAATACATATAACATACGAGGGAGCAGAATCGTTTTAAATAGTGCCCTGCCACATTTGAGAGAGAGAGAGAGAAAGAGTAGAGTTTCCATGCTCAGTTTGCACGAGAGAACAGAAGTATGTCCATTTTTTTACTGTGCATAACTCATATTTCCATACATTTAAAATGGTGTATAGCCCAAGTTCACTACACACTGGTATGTGCATTGATTTGGTCCAGGTAACAATCTGCCCGGAGGCTTTGCCATAGATTTGATCATCTAATGGACACTTCTAACTGCTGATTCCTTAGGTTTAGAATACCACAGGACTACCTTTCCGAGTGCATTTATACCTTCTGCGTTCATCTGGGGATAGAATTTTCTGGCTTACAAAAGCATATTAAAATGGTGAAAGCATTTAATAACATTCTATCCTCACACAGCTCTGCCCAATGAAATTCAGGAAACACAGCATTCCTCTGGACCCACTGCACAAGTAGCTCAATAACTAATGTGAAGGAGGGGATGAGAGACGACAGCCCCACCACGTGCCACACTCAATGTTAAAAAGGAGCAATAGTGCCCCATTTATTCTAACTCGTGCCCATGGTTCGGTATACAGAACATTAACCCATTTGCGAAAAAAGGTAGCAAGAGTCATCGTTTCAAGCACACGGAAAATAAAAGGCCTTTGAAAAGAGTTGAAGCTCTTTTCAAAATTAATGGACACCAAGGGCCTACATTCCCTGGAGCTCATTGCCTGCGACAATAGATTGTTTAGGCGTCAGAGGCAGTGGCATGTGGCTAGCCCAGACAAAAAGCCATTAAGGGTCTTAGTGCATCAGGCTACGGATCACCACCACCAGCACGTTAGACAGGATCTTGGGCCCCTAGGTGGATTAAGAATAAAGGCACATATGAGCCACAGTCATCTAGATCCTAGAGTATGGAAACCATCAGGTCTTCAATGATAAGGTAATGCAGCTTGGCTGTAGATAGTGTCTGAGCTGCACATTATAAGAAGTTCAGAGCCAAACTCTCAGACTATTTCTTGGGGATCTGTAAGGAGATTAGTGGGACTAATGAGGCTGGGAAGGAATCCTAGATTTACATTTCTACTGGCCCACCAGTACAAGAGTTTTTCCGCCTTATTACCAGTGGCAAATATTCATTTGCCACTAGCCATAAAGCCACTAACAGTCTAGGGCTCAAAATAGGTCTAAGAAGAGTATTCCCATGCTCAAGCCCTGGCAGCTTGGCTCTGAGCAGGCAGGTTTCAACTGCAGAGAGAGGTAAGTAAAGAATTTAAGAATACCAATCCAATAAATAATTAAGACAATACACAAAACTCCAACACCAATTTATAAAAATAGGAAACGAAATCTTTAAAATGGCTCTAAAACTAAAACTATTGAATGTAGGGAACCAGCTGTATGAATTTTCAAGATTTAGCACTATATAGAACACAGAAACCTATAGCGCCTAGTGGGACTACTGGTGCTAGACGGTACAAATTCAAAGTTTCAGGCCAACTGCGATGGAGCCCTGCGCCGCTACCCCTCGCGGTAGGTCTCAGTCAAAGTTTTTCCCTGAAACTCTCAGCCAATCCGGATTCGGTGAGGGTGTGCTGGTTTGCCTTGCGACAAGCTCACTGTCAAACCTATGAAGTCAGATTTCAGGAGCTTGCCAGTGGGACAAACCATCGATCAAGGCCAACTCAAGGTTGAAGATGGGCAGCTTGACGTGCAGGGTTAGTCCCGGTCCCCTTTTCTATGTTCAGACTTAGAAACTTTTACAGAGCTTTTTCTCCCAGGGTCCCTCTATGCTCTTCACCAGGCCGTATTTGGTAAGGGTTCACCGGCTTGGGTTCCGACATACTCCCAGTCAAACTCTCGAAGATGGACCTTCAGAGCTTTTGAGTGGGACGTACCTGGAGGAAAGGCCGGCTTGCGGATGAAGGTTGCCAGCTTGGCTGGCCAGGTTGCGTAGGTCCACTTATAGAGCTAGTTTTCAAAGTTGCTCCAAAGTTATCCAAACGTCTGGAACCTCTGGCTGAAGTTACTTTTAGGGTCCCAAATTGTCCAAAACTAACTTCAAGGGTCTGGAAGCTCTACGATGGTCCTGGAAAGTTTGGGACTTCCAACTACCACAATCTACTTGGATAAAACCCTTACAAATCCACTGGTAGTACTCCAGGCTGGGGATTCTTGGTGGGGAGATGGTCCAGGTGAGGTCTGTTAACCTGTATCTTGCAGGGAGTCCACTCTTTAGTCCCTTGGAAGCAGGTTTGATCCAGAAGGCCGTAGTTCCAGTTTGAACAGCAGACGCAGTCAGAGTGTAGGGCCTGGTTGGCGCAAATCAAACTTCTCAGCATGGACTTTTCTTTAAGTTTCAAGCAGCACATCTCAGAGGCACTGCCCCTCTCTGATACTTATTCAGTGTTCTTTGGGGTCACAATGGAGGGCACTCCTGTCCAATGAGTTGCAGGAGAGCATCCCAGAGCATGACTATTTTCTCCAAAATGTGGCACAATGATCTCCCAGAAAGCACAATGTCTCCAAAATGCAATTTAGCTGGAGTCTCAGCAGAGAGGAAAGATCTGTCTAAACTTTCCACCAGGATGGCTCACCTTCATACACTCACCCACCCCCTGCCATCTGCACATTCCTTCCTCAAGCCTGCTATCTGGCTAGTTTCAGAGGGGAGGGGCATAAATGAAAATTGTTTCTTCTGCCTATCTCCTCCTTCTAAAGAGCATTGGTTACGACCTCTCCCCTTGCTCTTGCATTCCTATACAGCAGAACACCCTCTCCTTCCAGAATGGCTCCTTTAACCCAGGGGCTACTTATCACCTCATCAAAGCAGCCTGGTAATCCACTTAATCCTGTCCAATTCGGGCAGATCACTGGAAGGCTGGATTTTGGCTTGCAGACCAGAAAGTCTTATAACTTCTGGTCTGTACAATAGCATTGTTGGATTTATCAATACCATTCTGGGATTCCTTGAATTATATTATATTATATTATATTATATTTTGGGGGTTTCCTAGTGGAAATTATTAAATAACTTTGCCATGTTAACCTAAGTTGGAAAAAAAAGGGAGTTAGGTCCTTAGTGGGACAGAAGGGAAAGCTGGACCGTTTTATAGATTCAATACATAGAATGCTTACCTTCATATATTATTTCAAGCATCTTGGTCTGTCAAACTGCAAAACGAAACGTGGTATATGTGGTGGTGTGTCCCTGTCAAAGGATATACATCGGGAAGACAACACAGGTCCAGAATTAATTCTTACTGCTCCCATAAAGAGAATGACTTCAAATGGTCTGTGCTTTTTACACTGAATAACATACAGCGTCTTGCAGACTTAATCTTGAAATTTAATTGTATAATATCGGACCTAAACAGTATGTCCGAATTGTCCAGAATCTGAGGGTTGGCGCCGTGCCACTGAGTGTTATTGAAGCGGTGACAGCACTTTGCTGTACTTTAGGAATGATTATCATCCAAATTTCATACACCACTGGGGCACAGATATGCACACGTGACTGCCCGAATTCGGTCCCATGCATGCAGTATATTGACTGGCCTCACTCACGATACACAACATGCACATCAGATTGGAGAAATAAAATTGGATTTCTAGAGAGCGCAACAACAGTTATGCGAGAATGATTAGTCTTCTTTTTAAACCAACCTCGCATTCGCATTGTCAACGCACTACGAGCCCCATAACGACTAGCGCGTCTCATTTTTTTAAAATGAGAAAATGAAATGGCTTCCGGCTTGATCCGGGAGGAGGCAGAGACGCGTTTGCTGAATTCGACCGCGCCCGACATAAACAAACACGCCAGGTATGCGGATGTCTAGAAGCCAGCGGCCTCTGACATTGAGATTAAACAAACGCGCCTGATTAAATGCTTCTTTTTCTCCAGATTGATTCGTGGGTGACACAAAACGCGGAATTGAACCGCGCGTACATCGCCCTTTAATCGAGCCCCGGACGGGGTTGGAATTGATAGTGAGAGGAGGCCTCCCGCCGTGATACAAAACAAAAGTACGATTGATGCCTTGGTCACGGAGTATTACGTTAAGCATAAGCTATAAACGAAGTTGTAATTCTCTGTGATTCTGTTACCAGGCGAACAGGCTTTAAAATATTGACCGTGGGACTGAATTAAGTACGGCAGCAACACACAGATTTAGGTATGTTTGAGATCTCATTCCAATGAACCCTTGTTAAAGGAAAAACTATCGAATGCTTAAAGGGCATTATGTCTTCTTATACAGGAGAGAATTAAAAGATACAGATGCTCCTCCCACCCCTCCCCCCACCCCCGCAGAACCTTCCCAGTAAAACAGAGGTACGATTAAGGCTCTATTTTCATTAATGATAAGACCTTACACTAACAAAATCATGAACATACAATGTTGTATTAATATTTTATGCAGAACAGTTTGCTGAATGAGAGTGAACATCCAGCATTGAGCCGATTGGAGTGACCTTTAATATCCCTGTTGGGAACATACAGGTATGGGTCATACTAGCTCTCCAGGAGTAGTTTATACAGGTAGACTGATGGCGCCAGAGCACGACTTAAATCTGTATGTTTTGTTGCATTCTCAACAGACTAACACAGCCCTGATGATGGTTTGGGGACACAGGACTTGAACCTGAAACGCGTCTGCAAAATTAGGAAAGAGCCGAAATAACACACCGGATGGTGTTTAAGTATATGATATAAATGTCAAGGCTATTTGTAAATCACTGTTTGGGATTTTGTAAATGGTGTTTTTCAAAAACGAAGAAATATATTGTAAAGTGGTTGAGATATCGTCTTTAGTAAATGTTTGTTGAATGTGATTTCGTTGATATAATTTTTTGCTTAAAAAAATGTAGGTAATGTTTTATGTAAATATAATTGTTTGTAAAACACAGTGATGAAGTAATGGAACTATAAGTGTATTATGTATGTTGTGTTTTTTCTCTCTGCCTATGAAATTTGGTTCCAGAGGAGTTTTTTTCTACATAAACAATAAGTGAAAGGTAAAAATAAATATACCTGACCAGATTCAATTAAATCGTTTATTTGGTCTCTACAAAATTACAAACTTGAAATAATATATGAAGGTAAGCATTCTATGTATTGAATGTTAACCTAAGTGGCAAGGGATCTGCAATTGGGAGAATGAACTGAGCAATTTCTCCACCACCAGGGATTATAATACATGTTTTATAAGGATCTGCCTATATCTCCAGGATCCTCTACCCTGGATCACCTAGGGGAGACTTTAAGGGTTCTGAATATGTAAAGATATTGCATATCCTCACTACAAAGTGCTACTAGCACAACAGTTGATTTTGGGAAGCACTTTACTAGAATGTGGGAGGTGTATTGTGCAATTTCACTAAACCCAAGGCATATACAACTTATTTTATAAGGGTTCTCCTTATAAGCACCTGACCGCCCACCACTGAGACATCTAGGGGAGACCCTGGGGGTACCTAATATGCCAAAATATTGTAGTTTATTAAGTTATATTTGCCCAAACACCTAAGTCGAGTTTGGGCATAATTTAAATGTTAAAATCAGTCCTACAACACAGGGCTGCTTTCAACCTTACCTCAGGACACATGCAAAGTCAGAAATGCCTGCTGGCCTCTAAACTGCTATGCCCTATTATATACTAGGGACTTAAAGGTAGTTTTGACCCACCCTGCCCTATTATGTACTAGGGCTGTATAGGGGAGGTCATAGCAATCATGGGCACCCTAACCCATAGTGTACCCTAGTGTATGTAGGTGTTTTTCACTGTATCATAAGTATGTTTTCAGCCTAGCACTAGGCCTGGTTAGGCAGAGGCCAGGGACAGTCAGTCTTACCACAAGTACCAGTCAGCAAAAACATAAAAAGGGGGTGCCCAGGGCAAAGGATGACTTTGCAACACTGCCTTGTCTACAAATGTGTATATTACTGTATGCAAGAGTCACAGAGTCTAATAATTTTTGCTTAATGTCCATCTTAAAAGTTTGAGATGATACTGCACCTGGTTGTAGTCCGGGTGGGGGAGTTGGGGTAAAGTAACATGGTCTTGTTAGCCTTTTTAATTCCTCAATATAAGTTTTTAGTTCTTGGATACCTCTGCATACGATTTTTGGCCTCAGTCTGATAAGAGGCCTGTTCTCTAAAGACTTTCTTGAATGCTTCCCACAGCATTGATGAAGAAGTGACTGAGCCTATAATTAATGTGAAATAGTCAGCAATCTGTTGTCTAAAATGTTCCTCAACATCAATGTAGAGGATTCACCCGACATGGAGTATCCACATTCCACCTTGTCTTCCCCCAAGGCTTTCTAAGTTTAGTTAGCATTGGGGCATGATCAGTCAGGGCAGGGAAGGATGTGGGCCTTGACTTGGCTTTGCATGTCTGCAGAAAGAAGAAAAAGGAATAATATGTACATTGTATAGTATTAGGTTGCATCCATAGCCAGGGGTCAGAGAGGACTAGTGGTTGGGACCATATATTTAAGGCAGTAGCTCAGCATGGATGCTTTGTATTCCGGATGTCTAATAGGGTGCATGACAGAGTTGAAATTTCTACCTGTAAGTGTTATACTTAATGGAAATTGAAGCAGAAGTTGTGTGAGCCCGTCCATCGACCTGTAAACAAGTATAGTGGCACGTACAGAGACAAATGTCCATCTCATTTGCTCCAGCACACTCGATTGCTATACATTTTCTGAGATCAGCATTGCGTACCCCTGTAAAGTGTAGTGGAAATTGTTTGTATAAAAGCAGGGCCATGCCATTGGAAATATATAATTGAATCACAGAGATTGTGATGAAGGGGTCTCCAAATGACAGTATTTAGGAGCATGCAACAGTGTTGCTATGAAATATTGTACATTTCAAATGCTGGAAGAGGAAGCAAGGCAGCTCAAGTTCGTAATGTTGGTATACGCCTAGGGTCTGAGAGCGGCAACCTTAAGTCACATAGAGGGCTTCATCAAAGACATAGTTCTAAATTGAGAAAAGGAAACATCAGTAACTGTAATAAGGGACATGTATCTCCATTAGTGGCCCCTTGTGCTTAGGAACCGTGTTAGAAGAAGTGAAGAATCCATAAACACAAGTTAGTTGCAAGGTCTACAGTGAAAAATGCAAAACTATAGTAATATGGTTCTAAGGTTCAGTTTTTCTGATCACAGGCATGTAACACTTGTACAAAGACAGGAAGCTTCAAAATATTAAGAAGGAACTAATTACATCTGGTGCGGAGAAAAAGGAAAACCAATGAGTTCTCAAATTCAGGGATAGTGCAGGAATACTTCCAAAGAAAGGTAAGCGAAATCTAACAGATCAGATTAAAAAACGTGTTACTTACCTGTATCTTTCATAGATTCACATGCTTGAATCATTCCCAGTCGTTGAGGTGGGAGTCCCACAGTAGCTTCTACAGCAGTGCAAGTAGTCTACATACCTTATAAAGTAAAATACATTGACTTTCATAGCTTATCTACATCATTAATTAAGAACTGAACTCCAGCCAATCCAATGATAGACCCTCTAGAACACTCTCTGCAGAAACATCTTTCCTCACTAGTAGGAAATAGTAATCACTTACAAGAAAGAGCCTCTATGAGGAGGAGGGGGGGTCGTATATGTATCTATGAAAGATGCCAACACTGGAGAACAAGAGTTGAAGCTAAGTTACACGTTTTTTCTTCATGATTGGATCTTTCATAAATGCACATTTGAATTCAATTAGTTAGCAGTTACGTAATAAAATGTACGCGGACATATCATGCTTAAATATCACAATAGCAAATGGGGGGTACAAATAAACATATCATGCAAGGCTCACCTTATTGTAAAAGAGGACATAACACTGCTTGTCCCACAGCTACATCACTGTGTTGCGACAAGTACAGACTGTTGAGTGATTGCATGCTTATTTTTCCAAGTCGCTGGATGGCATATGCTTTCAATAGGCACTCCAACAAACAGGGCTGTTGTTGTAGAGACTACCCATGTAAAGTGTGTCTTTACCTCTTCCCTCAAAGACCTATCAGCCCTAGTGTGACAGAATTGAAGAATTGTAAATATCCATCTTGATATGCCTGCCTTGGATACCAGGCCTCCTCAGTTAGGATTTCCAAATGCGACTAATATTTGATCTTTAGTCCGTAATAAACAAGTTACATGCCTTCGTTAATGCATGATCTGGTAGAGACTATATTTGGCAGCAGATTCCTTACGTTTAAATTTCACAGGCGCAGTCTGGATCTGGAAACTTTTGCTGACCAATACCCCTTGTGTGCCGTAGGGTGGCTCCATTCGGCTCCGCGTGAAGTCGTCAGCATTGTTACCGTTGGTTGTGATGTCACAGTGCCTATATAGGTGCCACGCAGGCGCGCAGACATTACTTTGTTTTTCTGCAGCTAGATAGAGTCTCTACCAGATAATGCATTACCAAAGGTAGGTAACTTCATCTGATGGAGACTTCTAGCTGCAGATTCCTTACCTTTGAATTAGATACCCAAGCCATTCCATCCCACCGGTAGGTTGAGGACCAATACCTCAAACTAGGAACTCCTGCAGGACTGAACAGGCAAAATGCCCAGCTCTGTGGACTGGATTGTCCAGGCAGTAATGTTTGGCAAATGTGTGCAACGATTCCCACGCTGCTGCCTGACAGATGACTGGGACACCCCAAACAAAGGCCGTAGCTGCAGCCTTTCTCCTAGTGGAATGGGCCCTTAATCCCTCAGGGGGTCGCTTCATAGCAGATCCTAATGCAGAGAATGACCCAGCCAGAGATGGTCCTTTTCTGCACCGCTCTTCCCTGCATACCTCTATTGCACCCCACAAAGAGTTGGTTCTCCACCCGGAACTCTTTAGTGTGGTCAGGTAGAACGACAAAGCTCTTTGGGTCCAGTTGGTGGAGACGGTCCTCTTCCTTCGAGCGACGTGGGGGAGCAAAAAAAGGGCAGCAATATGATGGATTGACTCAGGTGGAATGGGGTCACAACTTTTGGCAAAAAAGAAGCCCGGTGTGAAGCACCACTTTGTCTCGAAAAGAAATCAGAAAAGGAGGCGCGCAAGATAACGCCTGCAACTCACTCACCATCCTGGCAGATGTAATCGCCACTAAGAAGGCTGTTTTGATGGTCAACAGCTGGAGAGGACAATTGTGCAAAGGCTCAAAAAGAGAACACATCAGGTAGATGAGGACCAAACTTAGGTCCCACTTTGCCATAACAAAGGGCGTGGGTGGAAACAAGTGAGCCAGAAAGGTAATCCTTGAGAGTTCCCAAAGCAGAGCCCTGCTGGGCAAGGGTCAGAATAAATAAAAGAACACTTGAAAGAGAAGCAGAAAGAGGTTCAACAGACATTTCAGTACAGTAAAAGTACATTTCTGCCAATGGCAGGGGTATACAGTCTTAGTGGAGGGCCGCCTGGATGTCAAAATAACGGTGCATACTTCGGGAGAAAGGTCAAAAGCCATCAACTGCTGCTGCTCAATCTCCACGCATGGAGGCACAGAGTTGACAGATTCAGATGGAGGACCCTCTCCTGCTGCTGCGACAGAAGATCTTCCCCAAGGGGCAGTCTGATCAGTGGATTGATGCTCATTTTCACAAGCTCTGGATATGAGACTCTCCTCGCCCAGTCCGGAGCCTCAAGAATGACTTGGAACGGGTTTCTCCTGATCTTCAGAACCCTGGGCGGAAAGGCGTACTGCAGGCCTGAGCTCCACTCATGAAAAAAAAGTACAGCCGAGGCAAACTCCAGTGCACAGTACTGCTGAAACAGAGTTTTCTTCAGAGGCGAACAAATTTAACCAAAGTTCTCCCCACTGCTGAAAGAGACCTTGTGCCACCTCCAACTGGAGACGCTGTTCGTGATCCGCTAGGCATCGACGTCGGAGTTGGTCCGCCCTGGCATTCAGAGAATCTGCCAGGTGTTGAACCACCAGGGTTATGCCCTGCTGTTCTAACCATGTCCAGAGACGCAGGGAATCCAGACAAAGGGTAGATAACCCCACCCAGCCCTGTTTGTTGCAGTACCACATGGAGTTGTCCGTTAACACCTGCACTAACTTCCCTTTCACAAAGGGAAGAAATGCCTTCAATGCCAACCGAATCGCTCAGAGCTCCAACAAACTGATGTGAAGCCCCGACTCCGCCAGAGACCAGTGTCCCCTGATGTCCACCTCTCCCAGATGGCAGCCTCATCCCAGAAGTGACATCTGTCATGACGGAGATCTGTTTGGGGAAGGGAGGGGTATGCAGTTGACCCAATCGCCGTTCGTCAACCATGACTGCAGATCTTTCAGTCCCTTCGGAGATCTGACCAACATCGGTGAGATTTCCCTAAATCTGTGCTCACTGGAACTTCAAGTCCCACTGCAGAGCCTGCATAGACCACCTAGCATGCTTTACTAACAGGATGCAGTAGGCATAAGCACGAACAGCCTCAGAGTTAATCTCACCGAAATCCAGGATAGAGGCTGAAATGTCAGTATCATAGCCTGACCATTCTGGACTAGCTGCTCACTAGGATAGACCCGAAACTCCACTGTGTCCAGAACAGCTCAGATAAAAGGAAGAGTGAGATGAAGTCTGGTGTGACTTCAGCAGTTTTATAGAGAACCCCTGCGAATGCAGGATGCACGCCATAGTCTGAAGGTGGGAGTCGACTCTCTGGGGCAATGGCGCTTTCAACTGGCAGTCATCAAGGTAGGGGAAGACCGACACCTGAGCAGATGAGCTGCAACCACCGCCATCACCTTGGTGAGTCGGAAGAGGAGCATTGTAAACAAAGTGCTAGCGGCCTACCTCCGACCGCAGGTAAAGCCTGTGTCCCGGCAGAATGGGGATGTGAAAATACACATCCTACAGGTCCAATACTACCATCCAGTCTCCTCGTCTAGGGCAGACCAGACCTGAGCCAGAGTGAGCATCTTTAATTTCTCCTTCTTGAGGAAGAGACTGACAGTCCAAAGACCTAAAATGGGCCGTAGCCCAGTCTTCGGAATCAAAGTAGAGGAAATAACAACCACTGCCTACTTCTGAAACCGGGACCCTTTCTACAGCTGCCTTGACCAAGAGAGCTGTACCTTCCTCCTTGCACAATTTTAAATGATCCTCTGTCAGCTGTTCATTATTTTGCAGAAAGGAAAGGAATATCCCCCCTGAATGATCTGCAAGACCCACTTGTCCGAGTTATGGACCTCGAGTGGGGAGAGGATGATGGATTCTCCGGCCATCTGGAGTGGTGTGGTCTTGAGTTAGACTAGGAGTGCTTGGAGGCAGCACAGGACGGTGGCTAGGATAGGGCTGAGGCGGCTGGAAACCCCTTCTGTTGCCATGAAAGGAGCAAACGGGAGACTGGCCATGAGGAGTAGTAGAGAGGCCCAAGGATCTGGCCGTAGCTAGAGTCCCTGAACCTCACTAGGGCCGAATGTGCCTTTCCCCAAAAAGGCGTGTCTCATCAAAGGGCATGTCCATCAGATTTGCCTGGAGATCCCCGAGAAGCCAGTAGTCCTAAGCCAGGTGTGACACCTCAAGGCCACTGCTATGGAAATCGATCTGCCCAGTGAATCCGTTGTATCAAGACCACACCTGATGGTGAATTTTGCTGCATGTCCCTCGTCCTAAACCGCTTGAGAGAGCATAGCTAGGGACTCCTTCGAAACTTGTGGCAACACTTGCTCAGCCGTCTCCCAAAGGGAGTGGGAGAAATGGCCCAATAGGCACGCGGTATTCACCAACTGCAATGCGAAACTCTAAGAAGAAAACATTTTATTCCCAAATGACTTCAGCCTCTTAGATTCCCTACCTGGAGGGGCGGAAGGGAGGGCACTCAGGGACATAGAGGCCTGCACCAAATAACCTTCCGGGATGGGATGTTGTCTAAGGAACTTTGGGTCGCCTGGAGCTGTGCGATGGTGCCGGGCGATTGTCCTATTCACAGCCCCTGTGCTAGGTTTGGACCAGGTACCTAGAAGGACATCAGTAAGAGCTTCATTAAAGGGCAAAAGGGGTTCTTAGGTGGAATCCCCAGGCTGAGGCACTTCGGGCCCGGAGATTGGTCCTGACCTCCACTGAGGGCAGCTTCAGTCCAAGGACCTCAGCTGCCCTCTAAACCAACGTGGGATAAGATGCCGTCCCCCTCCATCGCCACAGTTGGCGGAGATAGTGTGCCAGTATCTGCAAAAGTGTCCAGTTCACTGGCCTCTCCAAGTGCCCCCTACCAGTCCAACTGCTCTGCAGTGTCATCCTGGTGATCTAGAGAGTCCACAGACTCCTCCGATTCCTCTTCAGACCCTAACACATCCACAAAGTGCTCAGGCGACAACATAGAACCTCTGGGTTCAATCGACGTCGGAATCTACATCGGAATCGGCGTCAAGCCATCGTTCTGGTTTCGTGTAGTCAGGTATGAGGATAGGGCTGGCATCGATGTTGGGCACCGGCGGCACCAACTTTGGGCCCGATGCCGGGGGTGGTCACATTGGATCGGATCCCCGAGGTCCTGCAGAGCAGATGGAGTTGATCTGACAGGGTCCCTCCCGGCCCCGCGGGGCCTGAAGGCTCACCAGAGGGGTGAGCCTGCTCAAATACACAACGCATGGTCTCGTAAAACTCTTAAATCTGAGTGGAAGTCACTCCGGCTCCGGAAAGGAGGGGGGGGGGTGCGAAGTCAAACCTGGCTCCGGCTCCGTAGAACCGCGCATAGAGCGTCAGTGCGCTCCTTTCCTTCTTCGCCAACGGACGACATTCAAGGGGATGACTTAGTGCGCTTGGACTTCCTGTGCCCCCTTCCCGCAGTTTCACGACGACCTTAAGTGGGATGTAGGGACTTTGGGCACCGGGAGCGATGCTGCGACCTCCTCTTCATCGATGAAAACAGTTTGATGGTGCCGGGCCGCAAGGAGCTTCAAAGTCCGCTCCCTCAAAGTCTTAGGAGCCGTGGCCCGACAGTCCGAGCACAACTTCAGGTCATGGTTGCGCTCGAGACACCTTAAGCATGTGAGGGAGGGGGGGATGGGTGACAAACATTGTGTGGGGACAGGCCAGGCATGGCTTAAACTCAGTCTTCCTCAAAGACATCCCTCACACTTGATGAAAAAATACAAAAGTCACCATATCGTCGGAAAAAAACGCTCAAAAAGCATAAGATGGGTAGCTCTTACGGGATCAGTGCTTAACTGGCGCAGAAAGAAAAGAACTGACGCCCGGTGCCTGGGTGGTGCCTATATAGATACAGCTAAGTCATAACTGATGCCAACATCATGTGGAGCCGAATGTAACCACCCGAAGGCACGCGCAAAAGGTTTTGCTCAACAAAAGTTTCTGGATCCAGCCGGATGCCTGTGAAATTCAAAGTAAAGGAATCTGCAGCTAGAAGTCTATCAGATTGCTTTGTACAATGCAAAAAGAACCTCTGGCATCTTTTTACAGTAAGAGCATGCAGAGTTTTCCAAAGTTGTCTGCGGTTCGTTAAGTACAACAGGTTTGTTCTGATGAAAATCCGTCTGTACTTTAGGAAAGAACTTGGGGTTAGTTCTGAGCTATTTTAAACTGCAAGAAAGGCTCCCTTTATAGTGACTGCTTCTGGTTAATGTCAAAGCTAGAAGTAAGGCTATTTACCATGTTAGGAATTTGAATTCTGCCTTGTAAATAGGTTTGAAAGGGCTCTATATCAACTGTGAAAGTACTGTGTTAAGTTGCCAGGTTGGCGTAGGTGCATAGATCAGAGGGAATACTCGGACTAAACCTTGAAGAAATTGTGTTATCAGCCTGTTAAACCATAACAAAGGGGAAACAGAAATCCTTCTATATCTTGAAATGGCCGCAAGGTGTACTTTAATCGAAGAGTGAACCAGTCCAGATCTAGCCAAAGTGTAGGTAAGCAAGACCATTTCTGAAGGTGATAATATACAGTGCATCTTTGACATCTGGCATCATAAGGATAAGCGCTTCCATTTTAGCAGATATGTTTTGTTACTGCTATCCGCTCCGGCTCTAACAAGGATATCTCTGCAGTCTTGTGGAATATCTAAATGTTAAAGCCTCATGGTATGCAGGAGCCATTCCGAAAAAAGCGCAGATAAGTCTTGTTTGGATTAAGTACCTACTTATGGCTCATCAATAGCAAATCCTTCCGAGGCACCAGCCGCATGTGATAGTCCTCTGACAGCAGAAAGTCCATGTACCAGTGTTGTCTGGGCCAACGTGGGGAAATCACTATCATCCAACACTGTTCTTTGTTCATCTTTCGGAGGAGCCACGGTATGAGAAGGATTGAGGAAAAGCGAACACAAAGATCCCCGATCATCTGATCAAAAACACATTACCCCACAACCCTTCATGAGGGTCCCAGCTTGCGCAAAACCAGCATTTCCGTATCTCTTGACATGTAAAGACCTAGTTCTTGCTTGATCCACTGTTGGAAGATTGTGTTCCGAATGGATTGATTTAGTTCCCATTTGTGGCAGCTCTGACTTGCTCTGCTTAAAGTATCCGCCAAACTGCGGAAGAGGTTTTACTCGTAGTGTTACTTGATGAGCCAAAGCCCATTTCCATTTATCAGGATCTGATTTCTTGTGCTTCCTTGTTTGTTCAGGTAGAGCATTCTGGTTGTGTTGCCCATTCATATGAACATTGAAGATCCTTTTATTTTTGGTAGGAAAGCTTGGGGGGCAAAAGAGATTGCTCTGAGCTCCAGGAAGTTTATGTAAACTTTTGATTGTGTTAGTGTCCATTTGTCAAACAAATGTTATACTGCTCCTCTAGTGGTAAAGTTGCAGAGTCAAGGAAAGGCTGTGTCCAGCTAAGCCCACATGGGGTTTATAGTTGGAAATCCATTTTTTTTTAATTTTAATGCCCTCATACAGCTTTTCAGGTGTCATGCTTCGACATATGTGCTGCTCCTCGTTGGGTCGGCGGTGCAATACCCAACAGGCTCACCTTGAAAAGGGGTACTTTATCGGAGATCTTTTATCCAACAGCCGTATGGCGAAGTATGGGTATGGGGCCAAAAGCATGTAGATGTGCAAATGTGGTTTAAAAAGTAGGACTGGGAGTACCTGGTGTGGAATAATTTTATTCTGGGGGTCTCCTGTCCTAATTAAAAACAATGAGCACAGCACTCATCCGAGTGTAATGTCTTGAGGTAGAGTGTCCGTGTAATATTCTTCAGAGTTCAACATCTTTCTCGTGTGTTGTATATTTACTCTAGATTCTTCAGAACCAGAAAGAATGAAAGACTATCTACACTTAAAAATCTTTTGGTAACTCAGTTTTGCAAAAGAAGACAGGGCAACTCATTTGAAGTGAAATACCTGTGGTAGTGTCCATTTCCCATTGATTTTGAGATCCTGCAACTTAAATGGGTGAGGCAGAGGGGAAACAGCAGAGACTGAGCTGCATTTCACACTCAGCAGAGTGACATCTGAGCTTTGATACAAGACAAGTGGGCCTTGGTGTTTTCTATGCTTGGCTGATGATCATTCCCAACTACAATAAACTGCTCTCAATGAAGGCAAGGAATGATTTAATTTCCTCAGGATCCCCACATGCAGTGAACAAGAAGGTAAAGAAGGGTCAACTGGCAATAGCAAGGCCTCACACATGACAACTGATTCGTTCCATAGTAAAAAAAAAAAAAAAGCAAAAAAAATACAAAACTTTGCCTAGAATGAAAGGTGTCCTCTCTGAGATCCTCTAGAAAACGGTTGCAATGTCATTTTGGAATTTAGGATAGGAATGTGAGCCCCGATGAGATTTTTGGAGTTTATCCACCAAGGAAGAACTTTTATCATAGGTGGTGGGAGTTTGAGGACATCTTTCTGAAACCTTTGTTCTTCTAATCCCTCCTGGGTCGCATCAGTTAGACTAGAACAAGGCACTAGTAAAATGGACGATGAAATAATGCAGAGAAAAGATTTGAGAAGGTGAACAGAAACAGACTTTATTTTTGATGAATTGTGTGCCAATGTCCTGTTTCTTTTGTCTTTTTTCTGATAAGAATGTCTTCTATTGTAATGTTTTCGGATTTTCTCCCAAAAAATGTATCTTTGTTGAGGGACAAAGGAGAGACTTTTGGTACTGACTGTTAGGCCCAATGACTGGAACGTCTGTAGACCGGACATCGTAGACTCTTAGATGTTTGGTGGGCAGATGGTGCTTTTGTCGAAGTACGGAGAGACCTGGAGGCCTTTTTGTTTTAAGTGGGTTCCCACTTGGGGAGAGGCACTAAGTAAAAACCAGCAGAGCTGACCGGAGACCAAATGGGAGCACTTTGAGTTGATAGTGAGTGGCGGCTACCGTGAATCTGAAGGATTTGCGATTCTTCGGATGAATATGGAAATAAACTTCCCGCAAATCTAGGCTTGTTATGTAATATCCATGACAGAGGGGGTGCAGGATTTCTTGAAGTGTGATCATACGAAAAGATTCCGGAGGTCCAGAATGTGTCTCTATTTGCATGATTTTTTCATTATGAGGAGAAAAAACGAGAATAGTAGTCTGTTCTTAATTGAGAACGTGGAACTTTCTGTATGACAATCTTGCTTAGCATGGCGAGCAATTCCTTACAGATTAGATGAAGATGAGGTGGATGCCTTTGTTTTGGTGGAGTTCTGGGCAGAATTTAGGTGCACTATAATGGTTGACCATATGTGATGAAAGGATTACATACTTACCTGTAATCCTAGTTCTCTTCCAGGGGTATCCTCATCAAAGTCTTAAGCACATGAATATTCACGCCCATGCGCAGAACCCTGGAAACACATATATATGTGAAAACCATATATGTAGTTCTATATATATAGCACATAGGCTGCATTGTAGAGTAACAGTGTAGAAAGCTGAAAAGCTAACCCACAAACAGTAACAAACTGGCACCGTGCCTTTAAGGCAGCCATGACCCCTTGCTCCCATCATGCCTCAGGGGTGACAGTTGGGTCAGTTCTTTGCGGATAACCGCAGAACATTTTAGAAACAGATGTATGCATCATGCTCACTTCAAATTCAAAATTTCTTTATTCAGCTTTCGTCAGTTAGAAAAAAACATAAGTACTTTTGTAAATTTTCATACAACAAATGGTTTTAAAATTAGTTTTTCTAAAAAGATACATGTAGAATTTCATTTTCAGCTATAGCAAATTGTAAAATGTAAAAATACAACCCTTCAAAAACAATCTAAAAACATCTTAAGCTATACAGCGAGTGGAAGTAAATAAAATCTTAAAATAAAATTTTTCATAACCTACTCTAAATTTGGCCTGTGTCGTACGATAAACTTCAAAAATTTAACTATGGCTATCACAATACACCCCTCGTCCAAAAATTGGAGAGAGAGAAATGCAGGGCGACACCTTTGGAGACACATACTTTTTAAAATCGGGGTCAGCCAGCGTCTTCTTGGTTCGCTATAAAACTAAAAATAAGATTGTACGGATTGAAGATTGGGTAGAGACATCATCGCAAGGGCAGGATGGTAAGGTTGTTGCTCAGTCATTTATTTTTGGAAAGGTAACTAGACAGTAAAGTGTCCAGCCTAAACCGTATTAATAGGAATCTTTCAAAGCTGGACAGTTTAAAGGTTAGGTAGGGTTGGATGGTCAAAGTCGATTGTATTGTTAACATATTTTGGACTGATGTTTTACTGACCTCATTGTTCAGCCGCAGTTGTTCTAGGTGTGTTAAACAGTGTGTTTTAAATGCTTTTCTAGACAGTATTGAGATTAGTATGGGAGAGTGGAAATATTTTGCCATACCCAGATCGTACAGGGAGTTTTTAATATATAGGCTATCCAGCCAATCTTATGAGCATTCTCTAGAGAAATACAGTCCAGTATAAACCCTTGACAGAAAAGTTTTGATTGACAACCAGATACATCGATGATGTATTAGTGGTGTGGAGAGGTGATAAGGACTCTATTGTAGCTTTTCATCAATGGCTCAATGGCAGAATTGAGTATCTGAAGTTTACATTGGAGTTTGATAAGGAAAGGTTGCCTTTCTTGGACTTCTCTCTATACGTTACCCCTGCAGGCTTGCAGAGTGAACTTTACAGAAAGCCAATGGCAAGGAACTCTTTACTCCTATATGAAAGCCATCATCCCAAAGCCCTTCGAGAGAACTTTCCCTATGGCCAATTTCTTAGAATACGGAGAAATTGCTCTAACAGGGGGGATTTTGAAACCCATGCCAGCAACCTAGCCACACAACTTCTCGAAAGACATTATCCACGCGCATTGGTGAAGCGCTCACGGAAACGGGCGAGCAACAGTAATCGGGAATCGCTCCTGGAACCCCCAGTAGACAAGGCTCCCTCAGATAGATTGACACTGGTGAGCACATTTAATACCAGAAGCAACCAGATTCAGTAGATTGTTCGTTACCATTGGCGGATTTGGAATCATGGGAAGGATAAGATTGGGCAACCACTATTTGCCTTCAGAAAATCATGCAGCATTTGGGATCGTCTGGTGCATACTCGCCCGAGGGAAACCCCGAGAAGGACAGTAGGAACTTTATGGGACTTACCACCAGTTACGGGGCATCATTCCTGTGGAACATGCTCCGTCTGTCCTCAAACAAAACATTCAAATGCAATTGACATAGGTACGACCGGCCTTGGGTACAGACTCACTTCACGAATTGCAACAGCGACAATCTCATCTATCTGTTGACATGCCCTTGCTCCACTCGATACGTAGGCATGACCAGGCGTAAAGTGAGAGTACGAATGTTGGAGCATAAGAGTTCGTTCCGTTGTAGAAAATCGATAACTAGTCGAACTAAACATTATCTAGAGAAACAGCACAGAGAAGAAGATTTCTATTGGACAGTTCTTGAAAAACCTCTGATTCCATCGCATACCAGTGATGTTCCTAAATATTTATTTAGGAAGGAACAGAATGGATCTACAAGCTTCGAACAAACATAGATGGACTCAATGATGAAATACCGTGGGTCTCACTGTGAATTCTCAATTGATATCTTGCATGGGGGATCATACTATCAGAAAATATGAATTCTCATTTTGTGAGCAAGCGTACATAGCCAACTTAATAGTAATCAGGGTTGGAGGTGCACAGCGGCCCTATAACGCCTTTTTTCTATATGACCCAAGTGGGTTTACAATGTATGTGTATCCTGTCCGGAATACGAGCATATATGTAACCTGGTAGACATGAGCATATAGAGCCTGCTTTTAAATGTGTTGATTTAGAATAACAGGCATTTGATGCATGGACTAGCTATCAATGCGCGACGTTGTCAGTACCTAGCTTACTGCCATTAGCGACATCATAGGAATCCCAATGAACAACATGGGTGTATCAAGACATAGATGCGTAGAATAGGCCACGCCCCCCGCCGACTCCTACTTAAGACGCCTATTTAGGGCGCCTAGTAGACGCATTGAGTTGTGCTCCTGAGGCGGAAGCCGGGAGCGAGCAGCACTTTTAAATTATTTGTATTGATGTCACAGAATAACTTGTGTAATTTTTAAACGAGCACTTACTTCTTTGGTAAAACTTGCTGTCAGAAGCAGCGGAGCCAGCGCTGACGCAGCACGCCAATTGCCAAACACTCCTTGGCGCCATCTCGCCACGAGCAGAGGCCACGCCCCCTTTTTAGGCCACGCCCCAAGGTCCTCAAACCCCGGAGTGGTATAAATTATGTGCATCTTCCGGTCGCGCAGCGGGCGAGCGCGACGTTTGCGCGCCAAAGGCGCGCCTAAGGCAAGCCCGTCCACGCCCGTCCGCGACCGACCGGGGCCAGGGGCCAACCCCCTGTTCAGCCATCACGCCAGACCATCACCTATCATTCGCAGTTCCTGCACCAATTAAATCAGACAGTTGGGTTACCCTGTTTACACTCATGGGACCCCTCTATCCAACATTCCGCGTGTAATCAATGTGGATTTCATTTCTCCCACAGCGTAAAGAAACCTACATCAATTCTGATGCTGCTGCTTAACTGCCGCTCACTCCCCAAACACTTTACGGAAATCTCCTTATTGTTGGAGGAGATGAGCCCAGATGTTCTTTTCGCCACAGAAACATGGCTACAGGAACACTCGGAGCCTGACCTGGTACAAGCTCTCCCACCTGGTTACCAAATACTCCGCCTTGACCGCAAAAAAGGCATTGGCGGTGGTCTGGCAGTAATCCACAAATCAGATTATGTGGTCACCAGCACCCCCGTAAATTTCCCGGATTGTGAATGCCTTCCTTTTTTTATAAAATTCAGCGCCACACATACCTTTTCGGGTATGCAAATTTACCGTCCGCAAGAACCTCAGGGGCAGTTTCTTCTGGATCTTGCCTCCATAACGGCAAGTCTCGCAGTTAGCTCTGCCAATTTTACAATCTTGGGTGACCTTAACATCCACCTAGATGACCTTAACATCCACCTAGATGACCCTAACGACTCCACAGAACTATCCTCAAGCTTAATTGCCCTTGAATTACACCAACGTGTTACTTGGCCCACTCACCTAAAAGGACATCTTTTAGACCCCGTCTTCAGCAACTGTAAAAACCTTCACGTTGGAAAGCCTTCCCCCCTTCCCTGGTCCGATCACTTCCTCATCCCGCTCACTTGGACCCTGCCCCTTCACCTCCTCCCCAAACCTCCGACGACACAACGTTCCCGCAATTGGTCTAAACTCCCTTTATCTGCGTGACAGGTCCTCCTACAAGGTACCAAACCCATCAACATATCCACACCCACTCAAGATAACGAGAACTATAACAAATGGATCACCAGCCCCCTAGATATAGTATTACCACTAAAAAATTCCCACCCTAAGCGGGGCATTCCCACAGCTCCGTGGTATACGAGTGATCTACGAGAGGCCAAACGTGTCTGTAAACGACTTGAGAGGAAATGGCGCCTCAATTACCTACCAGCAGACAAAACGAGCTATCGGACGGCAATCAAAAAATACAAAGGAGACATTCATCTAGCCCAGGCTAAATACTTTGAGCTCAAGATCGAGACGGCAGCGTCCAAACCCAGGGAGATCTATCGGATAGCCAAATCCCTTTTGCAACCTCCCGAGGCCCCAAAACACCAAAACAACACTCAGACCCACTGTGAGGAAATAGCTGAGTTTTTCTACCAGAAGATAGAAACTATTAACTCCTCTTGTCCCCCTCCTGGCACTTTGCCCACAGACTCCGTTAACATAGGCGGCACGACAGCTCCCCCTTGTGTTCTTGACAGCTTCCCCCCATTAGAACTTAGTAACCTGGAAAAACTCATGGGACAGGTTAAATCAGGATCACCTATCGACCCAGCTCCTCCCAGCACTCTCACCCAGATTACCCATCTGATTTCACCCACTATCCAAGACCTGCTCAACTCCTCCCTCCTTACTGGTATTGTCCTACCTCCTTGGAAAAGAGCAATGGTCAAAGCTTTATTAAAAAAGCCTGGTCTCGATCAATCTAACCCCGCTAACTATCGACCCATCTCCCTCCTACCATGGCTCACTAAACTTCTTGAGAAGCATGTTAACACCGTTCTCACTGACTTCCTGGAAGTCAATAACATACTGGACCTCTCTCAGACCGGCTTCAGGCCCCGTCATGGTACAGAGACTGCATTGATTGCGGTGACGGAGGAGGCAAGAAGGATCTTGGACAATGGCGTATCTACGGCCATCGTCCTACTCGACCTAAGTGCCGCCTTCGACACTGTCAATCATAATATCCTACTCCATCGTCTTGACAAAATAGGAGTGTCAGGTACGGCACTCAACTGGATGAGGTCTTTTCTCACAGACAGATCCTTCCAAGTCTTTGAGAGGGACTTCACCTCTACCATTAAACCCCTCAATTGCGGAGTACCTCAGGGCTCTTCCCTGAGCCCTACCCTTTTTAATGTCTACCTACGCCCCCTAGCTGATGTCGTCCGCCCATTCGGTGTGAAGATCGTCACTTATGCGGACGACACGCAGCTAGTGGTAGCATTGGACCCCCCTTTGAACTCTCATCATAGTTTACACACATGCCTGGAAGCCGTCGCTGCTTGGATGTCTAGCTCTTGTCTTAAACTCAACGGGGACAAAACAGAGATAATGCTCCTTGGAAATAACATCGCAAAATCCATTGATCCTATCTGGCCCCTCTGTTTAGGAAGTCCCCCGCAACCCAAGGAGCAAATCAAGAGCCTAGGCATCTGGCTCGACCATACCGTAACCTTCAACTATCAAGCTACCAAGCTTGCTGCCACCTGCTTCGGGCTGATGAGATTACTCCGTAAAATTCTCCCTCTCCTTCCGTTCCATTCAAGACGGATTATGGTTCAGGGACTGATCCTCTCCAGTCTCGACTGTGGAAACGCCTTATATCTTGGGGCCCCACAATCCACACTCAACAAACTCCAGGTTATCCAAAACTGCGCGGCAAGAATTCTCCTGGATATTCCTCGCCGAACCTCAGTCAGAGCCAGAGTGAGGGACCTTCACTGGCTCCCGGTGAGATCCAGAATCGAATTTAAGAGCATGTGTATCGCACACCGCTCTTACTGGGGATCTGGCCCCTCTATCAACTCCCCCTTGGTGAAAGCCTACCAGCCTTCTCGTTCACTCAGATCTGCGAGCTCCCACCTCGCCTCAGTACCACGCATTCGGAAGGCCAGGTGTGGAGGCCGCTCGCTCTCTTACAACCTAGCCAAAATTTGGAACTCCCTTCCCCTCCCTATCAGATCAGAACCCAACCTTCTCACTTTCCACAAACTTCTTAAAACTTGGCTCTTCAGCAAAACTTCGGTTTAAATTCTTCACTCAGCCTCTCCTATTCCAAACCTCTCCGGCTGAACTCAGTCTCCTCTCAGCGCTGGGACGCCCCTGGGTAGCCAACGCGCTTTACAAATCCTCGATCCATTCCATTCCATTCAAATAGGCGCTAAGAGGTACCCATTACTAAAGTACAAGACTGGAATAAGCATATCTGTGGCATAATAGCAATCAAGATCAGATCCTTGTACGATCGGACTGATATCTCCTGCAAACGAGGCTATTGCACAACAATCCCTTTTGAACTACTAAAAGTGACTCGGACGTCAATTTGTAGTCCTAAGCATGAGTCGATCCAAGTCTAGTCGGTGAATCTTGCTGGAACTACTCGAAATGACGCTGTGACGTCATTTGGTAGTTCTATGCGCGGGTTGATTCCAGGAAGTATACCGCCTGATCGGCACTTGGGGAACACTTGCTTAACATTGAGGTACGTGCCAAATAGGTATTTTTTGCAAAATAGTCGACCCCGTTGACATTGATGTAGGACAGGTCAGTTATGTTTACAATCTAAACTAGATAATTCGAGCGAGAGTTGTGCGCAAGGAAACAAAGTAGTGCTTCTTGCCTCTATCCATAAAAATGCTTGTGCCTTCACATCGGTGCCTCACCCAAAGACTCCGGCTTGAGCTTTGAGGCACCGACGGACAGGTAAGACAGGGTTGTTTTGGGCAGCTAGAGAGCCGATAAGGATATCCCGCATTTATGGGCAAAGAGATAGAAGTATTCTTGGGATACATAATTAAAATAACATTGAGTGTGTTCGATATGATTGGTGATCCACAAAACATGTCTTTGTTATCAGCTAGACTTCTCTATGCCTGGTGGTTAGCATGATTATTAAGCTTGTAATCATACACTAATGAGTTTGGCACAAAGAGTCTGTTGCCGGCCCACATGCATTAATGCTATGTGTGTGTATCCTACATTTTTTTTATGTTTAAGCAGGTTGTTTTGGAGTTGAGAGAGAGAGATACCATTTGGATGGGCTCTAATGTGGACAAGAGGCCAAGAGAAATTTATTTTTCACTAATTTGGAATGGGAATGGTGCATGATTGCATTTACATACAGTATATTTATAACAAATTATTATTGTTTTTCCGCATCTCTTTTTAGATGTGCATAAGCATCCACTGGCATGGAGAATTAGTTCTTTTCAGGTTGTATTTGTTCCAACATTTAAGTTTTGTGTCATATTTATTATTTATCATTCCCCGTCGTCGAGACGGGAGTCTCCGGTATATAAAAAAGCCATGCCCAGCAGTATAGCAAACTGAAAAGAGGCCCAGGCCCATATCCCCTTTGCAACCCTTATTAAGAAAACAAGTTACTTACCTGTAACTTTAGTTCTCCAGTATTGGAATCTTTCATAGATTCACATGCCTGAATCATTCCTAAAAGCTGTTGCTCGCAGCCATCCTTGTCTGCGCAGGACCGCTGCTACTCCCAATGATCTAAATGCCGGGGGAGCTATATCCATGGTGCAGTCTTTGACTTCAGCCGAAGTCCTCTCCCCTTCCATGAGAATTTTCTTCGCCTCCTGCTTCTCTGGGTCCGGCACCAGGTTAACGTACGGGGACAGGTCACACCACATCTGCCTGTCATACCTTCCCAAGATAGCGAGGGCATTAGCAGCTCTCACAAGCAGAGCCGACATTAATGAAAATCTTTTTCCGGCGTTATCCAACCTTCGGCACCTCTTTGTCTGGAGGTGCTGCAATCGGAGCAGATGGGTTCCTGGATTTCTGTTGTGCCGCCTGAGTTCTAACAGAATCCGGTTTGGGATGACCCAAAAGGCAAGATGGAGCATCAGCTGGTGCCTTATACTTCTTCTCCAGTCTGGCCAGAACCGGTGTTACCGTTGCTGGCGTCTGTGACCTTCAATTCTTCCTTCCAAATATGAGACACTATAGGTAGGGATCATAAGGATCTCCGATTTGACTCCTTGAAGTCATACAGAAAACATTCTGTTTTCTCTTCTGTCATGGTCAGTGCAATTCTCTTAGTGGCTCTTTCCATCAAATTATGAAATCCACCAATGTCCTCCTGTGGAGAATCTACTGGTCTCCGCGGTGGAGTCGAAGGTGATGGGGCGATATAGTCATGCCATTCTGCATTAGTGTCCGCAATCTCACCATCCTCATTATCCTCATCCGAGGTATCGTGGTGTGTCGTCGGCGGTGGGGACCTAGCAGTAGGTTCCGGTGCAATCTCTCTCCTACGAATCGGCGTCCCTGGAACCGATCTTTGACGTGGAGTAGCCTCTAGGGCCTGTTGAGCGACTGGAGTCGCTGGGTATCTCTTTCTATAATCCTCCAACATTCCCTGGAGATCCCTCAACAAAGAGGATGGCACACTCGTCATCTCCTCCCGTTGTTATTGGCGATATCGGTGCTGTTCCTAGGGTTGTTCTTGGTAACCCCCCATATTCCTCCTCAGAATCGTCTTCTTGGCACTTGACCTGTAATTGCGAAGGGCTACTAGCAATTCCATACTCATCTTCCGAATCTTCCTCCTCCAGCAGGTGGGATGGCAGCAATGTGAGACCTTGCTTGGAGATGTAACCTCTGGTGTTATAGGTTTTCTCCAAGGCACCAACCTTTTTTCTGGTGTTTTTTCCCTAGTCGACGAGCCCGTCGACGAGATTCCCATCGCCGTCGTTGACCAATTCATCGTCCTCGACGCCACCGTCGACGTTGTAGTTACCGTCGACGCTGCCATTGACACTGCCGTCGTCGACAGTCCTCGTCGATGCTGCCGTCGTCGGTGCCGCCGTCGTTGACACGGTCGTCGACGTCCTCGTCGACGGTGAAACCGTCGACTATATTGCCGTCGACGCTGAAGTCGTCGACTGTTTTCTCACCAGCCTTAGCATTATCCTTTTTCGTTGACGGAGGTTTTTTTGTCGTCTTCGATGGTCCCTTCTTTGTCGACGGTCCCGTCGACGGAGCTGAAACAGCCCCCTTCTCCTCAGAAGGCGTAGAAGAAGACCGATTGATGGTAATCTTGATCTTCTGAGGTGATTGTGGCGGATCTGAGGTGGATTTTGCTCCTTTCACCTCACCAGCAGAACCCTTCTTCCCCTTAGATGAGACTGAAGGGGATTGAAGACCCTGAAGACCCTGGAGTGGTCTTTTTTGGGGCCTTCTCAGGTCTTTCCCCTGAGGAATATGTCTGAGGAGATCTACTTCTCTTCTTAGATCTCTTAGACACCACAGATTTCTCCTCACTCTCACTTGAGAGGATTTCCTTCCTGGCTTTGACCTTCTGAAGCCAGATAAGTAGCCTTCCCTCAAGATCTCTCAAGGTCTTATTCGAAAAGGTACGACATACCTTACAATCTGCTGCCTTATGATCTGGATAAAGACAGTAGATGCAGTCCTTGTGAGGGTCATCTGTGTACAGCCTCTTCTTGGAGCAGGTGGAACACGCTCTAAATAATCCTTTTTTCTCCTTATCAGACATGGTTGATGTAAAAAACCTCAAATCTAAGACAAAATACTGTAGTAGTAAAGAGTTTGAGCAGAGCTCAAAGGAGACTCCCTAGCACAACGGGCGGTAGAAAAATCTGAGGGGCAGAAGGTTCTCTAAGGAGTGTTCTAGAGGGTGAGGAGCTCTGATTGGTTCAGGGAAAAGTTTGGGCCTTTTTTACATAACAAAGGCTATGGGTTGCAAAGGGGAAATGGGCCTGGGCCTCTTTTCAGTTTGCTATACTGCTGGGCACTGCTTTTTTAGATACCGGAGACTCCCGTCTCGATGACGAGGAATGATTCAGGCATGTGAATCTATGAAAGTTCCAATACTGGAGTAAAAGTGCATTCCCCCTCCTTCCTGGTCGGTAAAACCTGGATGCGAAGGCGTGCCATTTTTTGTTTTCTTCATCTGCGAAGAGGTCTATGCAGGGATGACCCCATTGCTGAAAAATGTCTGCCACCACGTCGTCGTTGAGTACCCAGTCTTCTTGCTCTTGGAAGTGACGACAGAGTCCGCTCGAACATTCTGCTTCCCTTGCAGATGGACTGCCGTGATAGATAGGTTCCTGGCTAGCAGCCAGTGCCAAATCGTTTGGGCTTCGAGAGACAGAGGATGAGAACTTGTTCCACCATTTGTTTAAAAAATACATGGTGGTTGTGTTGTCCGTTTGAACAAATATTGAATCTGATTGAATGGAATGTTGAAAAGCCTTGAGAGCTAAGTGAACTGCTCGCAGTTCCAGCATGTGGATATAAAAAGTTTGCTCTTTGGGGGTCCATCTGCCCTGTGTCTGAAGTGAACCCAGATGTGCACCCCAGCCCTGAAGAGATATCCGTAATCAGGGATTGCACTGGCAGAGGTTGGTGAAAAGGAACTCCCACCATGAGATTCTGTGGATGCATCCACCAGAGGATGGACTTCTTCGCAATGGAGGATAGTAGAATCCGGTTGTTCCATTGACCCAAGGACTGATTCCATTTGTCTTATAGATCTTGCTGAAGTGGCCTTATTCTCAACCAGGCACTGGGTATGAGGAAAATGCAGGAGGCCATTTAGCCCAGCAGAGAAGCCACTTGTCTTACTAATGACTGAGGGGCCTGGAGGATGATGTTGCTTTTGACCCTCATTGATGACAGTCTTTCCGCCGAAGGAAACACTTTTCCTAGGGCGGAGTTGATATTGGCCCGAGATAGTGGAGCGACTGGGTCGGATGCAGGACCGATTTGTCCAGATTGACATGCAGTCCAAAAACTTTGAAGTAGGTTCAGACATATGAGAAGGTGGTCCTGCACCATGAAAGGAGATGATTCCTTTAGCAGCCAATCGTCTAGGTATGGATAGGTGTGTAGGCCTTGGCGATGTAACGCAGCCGCTACTACTGCCACGCATTTCGCGAATACCCTTGGAGCTGACTTTACACCGAAGGGTAAGACTCTGAATTGGTAATGATCCTTCCCTACTGTGAAACGTATGAATTTACGATGCTGTGCTATGATCGAGATGTGGAAGTAGGCATTCCTAAGTTCCACTGAGCACATCTAATCGCCTTCCTTTAAGTGTGAAACAATTTGATGGAGACAGCAGTTGAAATTTTTCTTTTTTGATATATTTGTTCAGAATCCGCAGATCTAAGATGGACCTGAACTTGTTCGGCTGGTCTTTTTTCGAGACAAGGAAGTATCTTGAATAGATTCCTTTCCCTCTGTGCTTGGGGGGGGGGGGGGGGGGGGGGGGGGGGGGGGGAGAGCGGGACCTCTTCCATTGTTTGTTTGTCAAGAAGGGTCGACACTTCCTGACGCAGTAGGTCCAGATGATGCTGTCTGGATTTTACTGGAGGAGAGTCTTTTGGAGCTGTGCAAAAACGTAGTGTGTATCCATTGCCTAGTATATTTAGCACCCATTGATTTTTCGTTATTTTACACCACTCTTGAGCTGGAGTGGGCAACGGTGCTGGAGGAAGCATTGACTCATTGCTTCCCCGTGGCCTTGGGTGTGGTGGAGGATTGCTGCTGGTGTACTCCTCTTTCCCTTGAGGAGCGTTGGCCCTGATTTTGGGATTTCCCCTGCTTGCTTTGTGACCATTGATGGGTTTGAACCCTCTTGTTGGTTACCTTTGCGATTATAGGGCCTCTAACGCTTCCTGAACTCTCTTTCTCACCGCCTTCAAAGCGTCCAATTCAGCCTTCATCCTTCCCATCTCCTCGTCTGTATGGGCCCCAAACAGAGCGGTATCCGAAAACGGAAGATTCATATGCGCTGCTGTGCATCAGGCTTTAATGCAGTGGGGCGTAACCAAGAGGAAAGACGTGCACACAAGCCATTTTTTTTAAAACATATTTTATTAATATTTTATCACCATACATACCAAAATATAAATCACATTACCTATATCCATCAAATATATCTAATCCCTTGTCCCCCACCCCACCCCCCGTCCAGCTTCAGTTGGTGTGGGCCCATTTTAAATATATATATCACAGCATAGTTCCAGCTATAAGGATGGAATTAGTTACTTACCTGTACACTATAGTTCTAGTTCTCCAGTATTATCTTTCATAGATTCACATGCTTGTATCTTGCCCGTCGTCATGGTGGGAGTCTCACAGTAACAGAATGACCAAAGTAGTATCATAGAGAAGAAAACTGCATAGAAAAGCCCATAGGGACTGAAGTATTTGGTAAACAGACCTCCTCATTGTTTGGTCCAAAAGTTAGCCAATCAGCATTGCTGCCCTGTCCTCACACTCCCCAGCAGAAGCTTCCTGCCTCAGATTTCCGTCCCAGAGTGAGAGACATGGATAAATACTGAGAAACAGGTTCTGCCTGACAAACGAGGAGGCGGGCGGGCGCATGTAAATCTATGAAAGATAATACTGGAGAACTATAGTGTACAGGTAAGTAACTAATTCCTTCTCCAGTATTACATCTTTCATAGATTCACATGCTTGTATCAGAGTAGTAAGCAGTGCTCACAAAACCTGCAGCGTTTCCAGGATAGAACCCAGAAGAAAGTTCTGCAGTAAAACAAAGTTAGAACATGATCTAAAATACATCATATAGGAATAAAAACCAAATTCCCTTTCAAAATATATATGTGTAAGTTCTTGAAAGAAAACATAATAGAACAATCTATAACGATAGTATACTACATATAAAAATACTAGCTGCCCGCCCCAGCGTTGCCTGGGGCAGAAGGGGGCTGGGGGCAGCATTTCAGGCTTGCGTGCACTCATGGCTCCCGCCCGTCCCGCCGCCCGTCCCTCTGTGCGCACCCGCGGCTCTTGGCTGCTTCACTTACCTCACCCGCCGGCGTTGCCCGGGGCAGAAGGGGGCTGGGGGCAGCATTTTGGGCTTGTGTGCACTCATGGCTCCCACCCGTCCCTCCCTCCCGCCCGTCCCTCTTGGCTGCTTCACTTACCTCACCCGCCGCTCCTCCCCGCGCTGCTGATTTTACCGCTCCACTGCTCCTCCGCTTCTCGCTGCTCCTCATCGCTTGACCGCCGTTCGCCGCTCCCCCACCCCGCGCTCATGTCCTCCGCTCTTCCTGTTGCACCTGAACGCCGCTCCTCCCCGAGCTCCCGATGTCATCACGCAGACGTCGCGGCCGGCGCTACTTGCAAGGCACTACTTTATGTTTATTTCTAAATTTTTTAAACAACGTATATTTTTTATTTTTATATAGCCTATGTCCTTCTGCGTGCCCTGAGGTTTTCAAATATGTCTTGGATGTTTAGATTGGTGGAGTACTTTTCAAGTTTACCTGGCTCAAAGGACACAGTTCTCTCTTTATAATAGTAGTATAGATATATGCATACATATATCAATGTACTGTAAAGAATATTAACAGATAATCAAATTATACCTTAATGAAATGTTCGTTTCAGAACAGCTTGTCCCACTGCCGTGTCCTCTTTCCACGCAGTGTCCAGACAGTAGTGCTTGGTAAATGAATGCACACTCTTCCACGTCGCCGCTCTGCAGATGTCGGGTAGCGACACTCCTGTGAACAAGGCCATTGATGTCGCCATCTTCCTTGTGGAATGTGCATTCACTTTGGAAAAGAGCGGCTTTCCCGCTTTTTCATGACATTTCAAGATAGCCGAAGATATCCATCTGGCAATACTCAGTCTTGACAGAGGGAGGCCTCTCCTTTGTCCTTCAAATGCAATAAATAATTGTTTGGATTTGCGTAATGTCTTTGTTCGTCAATGTAGAACTTCAAACATCTAGCAATGTCTAAAGAGTGCAAAGCTCTTTCTGCTTCAGATGAGGGATTGCTGAAAAAGGTAGGCAAAACAATTGGCTTGTTCAGGTGAAAAGACGTAGGGACTTTGGGTATAAACGTTGGTTTTGTCCGTAATATAACCCTGTCCTGGCGTAATTGTAAAAAGGGCTCTTCCACTGAAAAGGCTTGAATTTCGCTAACCCTCCTCGCCGATGTAAGGGCGAGCAGCAGGGCTGTCTTCCACGATAGGAACTGTAAGTCTGTCTTGAGTATAGGCTCGAAAGGAGGCCTCATAAGTTGCGCCAGAACTGTATTGAGGTGCCAGGGCACTGGCGGGCGCCGAATGGGCGGAAAAACTCGAAAAAGTCCTCTAATAAGCTCCTTTATTAGCCTGGCAGACCAGAGAGATGGCTCGTCTGGCTTTCTCCTGAAACGTGATATTGCCGCCAAATGCACCTTTACCGAGGCATGTGACAGACCAGCCTTAGATAGCGACAACAGGTAAGGTAGAATACCTTCGGGGGGTACCATCAACGGGTGTAAGTTTTGACTAGCACACCAGTGGCAGAAACGAGTCCATTTTGCTGCATATGTCTTGTTGGTTGACATAGCTCTGGCTTGCGATAGAATATGTCTGCAGTCTTGTGGAATGCTCAAATCTTGGAATTCCCGCTCATGAGGTTCCATGCGGACAATTTTAGCGATTGTAGGTCTGGATGCAGAATCTGACCGTCTTTCATGGAAATGAGGTTCTGGAATGTCGGGAGTTGTACTTTGTTGCACCTCGACATCTGTAGCAGTTCCGAAAACCATGCCTGCCTCGGCCAGGCTGGTGCTATCAAAATGACATGACCCGGTTCTAACCTCATTTTGCGAAGTACTCGCGGTATTAAGGGAATTGGAGGGAACGCGTAGGCAAACCTTTCCGTCCAGTCCATGTGGAATGCATTTCCCCTGGAATCTTGTTGAGGGTACCTGGACGCAAACTGGACGCATTTTGAATTGTCTCTGGTTGCGAACAAGACTAATGTGGGAGTGCCCCACTTTTGAAACAGTTTGTGAAGCTGAGTGTCGTGCAGTTCCCACTCGCGCGTCACGGTCGTTGTGCGACTCAGGGCATCTGCCTGTGTGTTGAGGATGCTCTGTATATGCTGTACCTGAATCGAAATGTCGTGATTTATCAGCCATTTCCAGATTCTTTGCGCCAACGCAGACAGTTGTTTGGATCTTGTTCCGCCCTGCTTTAGCAGATAAAACATAGTCGTGGTGCTGTCCGTTTGAATGAGCACCGACGAGTGCCGGATTCTGGGTAGGAAGGCTTGAAGTCCCAGAAACACCGCTTTGAGTTCCAACATATTTATGTGAAGCTGCGCTTCCCAGTCTGACCAGAGGCCCTGAATCTCTAGCTCTTGAAGGTGAGCGCCCCATCCTTGCAACGAGGCGTCCGTTGTCATCACATAATCGTGATCCTGAGGTACAAAATTCAGACCCCGATTTAAGTTCTTCTGAACCTTCCACCATGACATGGCCACCTTCATACGGTTCGTGATGGTAATCCAATCCTCGAAGCTTCCTTTGGACTGAACCCACTGCTCGTCCAGTTGTTCCTGCAAAGGTCTCATTTCGAAGACGGCAATTTGGCACCAGTGGGATGCATGAAGATATCATCCCCAACATGGATTTGTACATCCTCACAGAAGTGAACCTTTTTGTCTGAAGGGTCGTTGCTAGACCCATTATCTTCTTCATCCGATCCTCGGAAGGATAAGCTTTCACTGCCTTGGTGCATATCCATGCTCCTAAGAAGTGGATGCCCTGGGCTGGTGTAAGTGAAGACTTCTCCAAGTTGGTCCTTAGTCCCAAGCGCTGGAATAGTCTAATGCAGCACTGAAGAGTCCTTGTGGTTTATTTGAATGATGGATCTGTCACCAGCCAGTCGTCCAGATATGGGTAAATGTAATGCCCTTGCAATCTTAAATGGGCCGCCACCGGGGCCATGCATTTGGTAAACACCCTCGGGGCCGATTTGAGGCCGAATGGAAGGACCTTGAATTGAAAATGGCGACTCTCCACGATGAATCTTAAATATTTTCTGTGCTTCCTATGAATTGGAATATGGAAGTACGCATCCATGAGATCCAAAGGCGCCATGTAGTCTCTCTTAACATTTGGAGGATCTCTTGTAATGAGAGCATTCTGAAGGGAATCTTTTTTATGTATTGATTCAGATCCCTCAAATCCATTACCTGTCTCCATTTCAGAGTTTGTTTCTTTTTGATGAGGAAGAAATGCGAATAGAAGCCTTTCCCCTCTGTGTTGTTGCAGCACTTCTTCTATAGCCCCCTTCTGCAACAGGGAATGGACTTCCTTCTGCAGCTCCTGACTATGTTGGTTGTGCCTGAGCACCGGGGGATGATCTGGTGGCATTTCTACAAACTCTAGGGTATGGCCTCTGCTTATTAAATCCAAAACCCATTTGTCCGAAGTTATGGACATCCAGTTGTTGAAGTATTGAGACAGATAGTGGTCGCTTTCCAGGATCTGCTGTGTGGGGAGCGCCGGCCTGAAATCATTGACGTCTGTTGGACTTTTGATTCTTCCCTCTATTGGAAGATTTGGCTCTAGACTGCTGCTGGTAAGAGGAGTTGGAAGGCCTGTACTGGTTGCTTGAATTGTCGCTATATCGCTGCTGGTTATAAGGCTGATATCTGTTGGTCTGATATGAAGTTCTCTGATTGAATTGACCTCTTGCACCTCGTTTACGAAAGGACTGGAACCGTCCTTGTTGAAGTGATCCCAGCGCTCTAGCAGTATCCGTGTCAGATGTGATACCGTGTAGTGCTTCGTCTATATGTTTTCCAAATACATTTTCGCCATCGAATGGCATATCCACAATCTTCGCCTGCACCTCCGGACGAAATGATGTTGCTTTAAGCCAACCCTGTCTTCGAAGCAAAACTGCTCCGGCCATCTGCCTGAAAGCCATAGAGGAAACGTCCATGGCAATGTCAATTGATTCAGCAGCGGACTTTGCTCCGTCTTTGAGGATAGCCGCTGCTTCTTCTTTCCTATCCTCCGGTAGTGCAGACAGAATGGGTGCCAGATCCGACCACATTTGTCTGTTGAAACGGCTAATAAGGGCCATAGCATTGGCTGCTTTAATCGTAGAGGCTGCCATGACCGCAAACCTCTTCCCGGCTCCGTCCATCCTCCGTCCTTTGTCTGGCGGCACCAATGAAGTAGCCACCGGATTCTTAGAATTCCTCTGCGCCGCCTGTGTCACGACCGACTCTGGTCTCGGGTGTCCTATTAGACAGGCTGCAGCAGACTCTGGCGCTCTATACTTTTTTCGATTCTTGGAACTGAAACCACTATGGAAGGCTGTGTCTTTAAAATTTTAAGGCCCTCTTCCCAAACGTGAGGGATAATCGGGATTAAGCGAGTCGTCATCTTTGAAATCATACAAGAAACATTCCGTTTCTTTAACTTCCATATCCAAATTAAATCTCTTAGCTGCCTTCTCCATAATGTCATGGAACCCTCCAATATCTTGAGGAGGAGAAGTGGTTGGCAGAGGGGTAGGTGACGGGGCCGATGGCAAAATGTACTCATTCCATTCCTGCCCCGTAGCATCATGTACAAGCTCTCCTTCCTCAGGCTGGTCATCCTCATCGGAATCCGTTAGATCGTCCCGGATCGTTATCACTGGCGGTGATCTCACCACTTGCTCCTGAGAGGTAGATTGGGTCTTTGAAGGTTGCGATGAAGCCACCGGCGTAGATGACTGAGGAGCATTTGCAAGAAAACGTTGGTAATAATCGTTTAACATGAGCTTGAGGTCAGAGACAAGAGACACAGGTATGAAGACTGACTCCTCTCGCTCCTCCTCTCGGGACTCCTCTTGTTGCTCTTCATCCTCATTATAATCACATGTTTCCTGGAAAGACTCATATCTAGAAGATTGAGTTCTGTCTTTGAAGGAAAATACCTTTTCTTCGTCTGTGTCCTGACTCTTTATTTTGAGTTGCGAAGGGCTGTAGGCAGCACCTGAGGACTCCTCTCCATCTGAATCTTGTTCCAATAAAGAAGATGGAGGTAAAGGTGAAATCTGCGTCCACGACGTAAATTCTGCAGATTTGCTTATAGTCGCCGAACCCCTTGATGACTGAAATGATCGAATAGAAATCATAGTCTTCGACTGCGGCGCTGTAAATGCCTTTGCCGTTGAAAGTATGACCTTCGTCGACTGTCGTCGACGACATAGTCACCGTCGACGGAGCTGCCGGCACCAAAGCCATCGTCGACGGGACCGCCGTCGACGGGATCCCCGTCGACATCTTCGTCGTCGAGCCTTTCGTCGTCGACGACGTCTTCTGTCTCTTCGTCGACGGAATAATCATACTCGTCGACGTTGTTGCCGTAGATGCTGCTTTAAATTCTGTCGTCGATGAAGCCGTCGTCGTCGAAACAGTCGTCGTCGACGGTGAAGTCGTCGACGGTGAAGTAGTCGACGGAGCTGAAGATTTTTCCACAGATTTTCCAGTAGAAGCTAGGGAACTGGTCGACGGAGCAGACCCTGTCTTTATCTGACCTGACAGCTTTTTGAGAGGAGTAATAGGGAGATGACGCTGCTTTCTCCCTTGATTTAAACTTTTTAGACTCTGTCTCTAAGAGTTTTAGCAGAGAAGGTTCTACAATATTTACAATCCTTGGCCACATGCTTAGGATGAAGACAATATAGGCAGTCATTGTGAGGATCTTCAGAGAAAAGCCTGGCCTTTCCACAGGATCTGCAAGGCCTGAACAGCCTCTTTTTAGAGCTTTCAGCCATCATGAAGAAAATAGGTACCCACAATACCTTCATCCAGAAGAAGACAGTAGAAGTAAAAGGTCAATAGTTCACTCAGGAACAGCAAACTGAGCAGAGCTCAGGGAGACTCCTTTCTCACACGAAGGCGGTTGGAAATGTGAGGCAGGAAACTTCTGCTGGGGAGTGTGAGGACAGGGCAGCAATGCTGATTGGCTAACTTTTGGACCAAACAATGAGGAGGTCTGGTTACCAAATACTTCAGTCCCTATGGGCTTTTCTATGCAGTTTTCTTCTCTATGATACTGCTTTGGTCATTCTATTACCGTGAGACTCCCACCATGACGACAGGGAAGATACAAGCATGTGAATCTATGAAAGATGTAATACTGGAGAAATCATTCGCAACACAATTCGTATAACAATAATCACATGTACGTTCCTTATACATTAATCCTTATCTTCCTTATGTGAATCCAGCAGAGCCTGTACCAGTGCTTCCCAAGCTCTCGCCAATTCCAGAGCCTTTTCATTAGGCGTTCGTATAGCCTGTTGAAATCTAATGACGCTTTCACTGCTAGCCCATTTATATAGTTCTGTCCTCCATTGCTTACTTGATGGTCCCTCTTTTGACTTCCAGTGCCAGGTTATTTCCCGTTTTGCCAGTAGTAACCCCAAGTCGATGAATTTACTAGTTATTTTGGTTTTAGCTGTGTGTGGAAACCAATGACGTGCACACAAGCCATGCGCATGCGAATGAGCCGCGAGAGATGCACCATCAGCTGCCGTGTTTATTATTTAGTTGGACACCAGAGCACCTTCTTGAATAATTTCCAAGAAGTCATGTTGATATTCCTTCTGAAGATTCCCTTTAAAACGATCCAAAGAATCCTACAGGGATCTGTCGTATCGCCCCAACAGGGCTGCAGCGTTGGAAACCTGTAATGTGGAAGCCGCCGAGCCACAGGCTTTCCTCCCCCTAGAGTCTTGAGCTTTACCCTACTTATCAGGAGCAACAGAGGAAGAAGATGCCACTGAGTGCGTTTTCTTAGCTGCTGCAATTATAACCGAATCAGGGGGAGGATCCGATCTCAAGAATAGAGGATCTGATGCTGCCGGCTTGCACTTCTTTAAGATACGTGTAGGAGCTGCTTTTGCTAATCCATTACAGGTTCGATGACCCCCGGTACAAAGGGGAGTAGCGGTCTTGACACCGATCTTTGATGTAGCGCCACAAAGATAATGGACGTAGTAGTCTGAGTAGTGGCCATGGTAATGCCCAACTTCTGTGCCCCCCTGGTAAGCACATCATGGAAAGTGTTCACGTCGTCAATGGATGACACTCTGCTGGGCGGACTATGTGAGGGGGGGAGAGTAATCCCTCTTAGATGAGTGCATTGTTGACGACCAAGACGGTGTACGCCGCCTTTTGCGATGCCCATGTGCAGACCTTCGATCAAGGGATATGCCCTAGTGCTCTCTGGTGCAAGTGTTGGGTGACTTGCCCACTTCTTACACCAAGCACTGCAAAGGAGATCTGTGCAACGGGCTTGAGTATTCAACTGCCCTTTGCGCAAAACCTTCCAATGCTGGCTTCCAGAGATTTAGAGGTTGCAACCATCTGGGAGAGAGATGCACCAAAGGGGATCTCAGCCTCCTCAGAGAACTTCTTGGAGGCAAACCTGCAGGCTCTTTGGAATGAATAGATGCACTGCATGATGAAGCAGTTGTCTGTGGGGAACTTCTGATAGAATGCGAAGAGGCCCCATGGGTTCTTGAGCGCGACCTTCGTCGCGAAGAGCGATGTGACGTCGCTGGCGAGTGCCTTGACGTTGATCTGTTCTGTGTCACCATAATGGGAGAGACTCTGGATCCTGAACGTCTCCTCGACGTCGACCTTTCTTCGACGCTGAAGAAGAGATTCGAGGCACCGAGCACCGATGGAGAGCACACTGGGATCTTACTTGTGGATGCTCTCTTCTCCTTCAGCGGTGACCTGCCTCTGGAGGAAGAGCTTCTCTCTGCCAGCCCATACAGGCGAATCCTCTCTCTGTCCTTCAAAGTTCTTTTGGACAGGAGCTGACAATGCTGGCAGGTGTGTGTATCATGATCAGAAGGTAAACATAAAATACAAACCTAATGAGTCTGTTTTTGCCTTCTTTTTGCCACAGGAGGGGCAAGGATCAAAAAAGGAAGGCATTTCTGTGTGGAAAACAATGCCCAAACCCTTCAAAAACAGTTAAACAGCACTTAAACACAGAAAAAATGTCGAAGTAAAAAGCTTTCACCTCAAATTTGAGAGTAATTTCTGACAAAAATCAGAAGTAGAGCTGTAGAGACCAGGATCCTGTCAGAAGGAGTCTGAAAGAACAACTGACCCAACTGTCACCCCTGAGGCATGATAGGAAATAGGGGTCCTGGCTGTCTTAAAGGCACAGTGGCAGTTTATTCTTACGGTTTATGTGGGTTAGCTTTTCAGCTTTCTACGCTGATGTTTGTTCTACAATGCTATGTGCTGCCAATGTTTTCACTTTCCTTGCAGGATTATCTTTTCTGCTGTAAAATAAAGCAGTTTTCAAAGGCTTTCTTTCTCCCTGCTCTATTGGAATGTATTTATGTGCAAAGACTTCCCTTGCAGCATTGTTCAGCATGTCTAGGGAAGGCTGAATTGTATGTTTCATATATGTATATATACATATATATAGAGCTACATATATGGTTTTTACATATAAAAATATGTTTTTCCGGGGTCCCGCGCATGTGCGGGAATATTTATGTGCTTATTATTATTGATGAGGATCCCCTGGAGGAGAATCCAGGATCCATAAGTCTTATGTTATTTTACGCCATGTATGAGAAAATGTAGAAATATTTGCTACCACAAGATGGTGGACGATAGGCGGCATAACGGACACTATAGCACTGTCACTGTTTTCTGCCAGTGTCTCTTGCTTGCGCTGTCTGCCTTCTTCTTGGTGGCTGCTTGGAGTAGGCTGCAGCTAGCAGTGCCCTATATGGTTGGTGTTGCTAGTAAGCTCGCCTAAAAGGCTGCTGAGAAGGCTGAAAGGTGAAATAACTCTGGTATCCTCTTCAACACGAATAAATGCCTCTTCCGCGGGCTAGTCTAAAGGGTGTTTTCCGAAAATGAAATGTGCCCAAAGATCTTGAGAGGTCAGTGTCCGCCTTGATTGGCAAGCATGTTGTCAACGCAGTGTCCGCCTTGATTAGCAAGCATGTTGTCAACGCCTCGCAAGCAAACAGAGCATCACCATCGTATGGCATATCTAATATTTTGGCTTGCACCTAAGGTCTAACTGTTGTGGCCCTTAACCAACCTTGGCATCTAAGGACCACTGATACTGCCAGTTGTCCAAATCCTATTGAAGCTATATCGATAGTGCAATCTATGATTTTCGATGAGGATCTTTCTCCCTCCTGCAGAAAATTCTTTGCTTCAGCCCTTGTGTCTTCCAGCAGAAAATCTATGTATGTGGCGATGTCTGCCCACAACTGGTGGTCATATCTGGCTAGTACTGCCAGCGAATTGGCTACTCATCCTATTGTTCCAGACATAGTTGAGAACGTCTTCCCAATGTTATCATGGTTTCTGCCTTCTTTGTTAGGCAGGGTTGATATGGGTGTGGAAGGGTTCTTTGATTTGTGCTGTGCGACCTGTGTTATGTCTTGTTTCGGATGTCCAACCAGACATGCTGGTGAGTCCTCAGTAGCTTTGTATAGCTTATCAATTCGTAGCAGAAGCCTTGTAACCATGGCAGAAGTTTTCATGATCTTTATTTCTTCCTCCAAGATATAATCAACAATTGTGATCACCCTTTTCTAGATTGTTCCTTAAAATCTTTTAGACAAAAATCTAAATGTTTGATGATTATTGTAAGTTGGAACGGTTCGACCGCTCTCTCCATAAGGGATATCTGGTGAGAAGTCTACTGGCTGTAGTGCAGAAGGTGAAGGTGTCGGGATGAGCTAACCCAATCATTCATTAGACACAGATTGATTTTCTTGAATTTCACCTTCCTCTCTATTGCTATCCGAGGAAAAGGTGTCTTTTAGAGGAGGCATGGCAATATTTGACATCGGGGTAGTAGATAATATCAGGCTATCCCTAGACTCAAAAAAATCAGCCATCCTGATATTACTGGATTTATCTGCGGCCTTCGACACCATCTCGTATCGCATACTGTTGGAGCGCCTTGTCGAGATTGGTGTCGAAGGAAACGCTCTTAAATGGATATCAAGCTATCTTGAAAATAGACGATCAAGGGTCCAAATCGGTGACCACACCTCCATCTCCTATAAAAATGATAAAGGAGTCCCACAGGGATCTATTTTAAGCCCGACCCTTTTCAATATTTATGTTTCCCCCCTGGCCAAGATCATCAGAGAATGTGGTTTTGGGACAATATCCTATGCTGACGATACCCAAATTCTCGTCACCATTAGCCAAAACAATGACGATGCTAAATTTAGGTTCAAAAACTGTATGATTAATATACAAGAGTGGATGACTAGAAACTACCTCATGATGAACGCAGGGAAGACCGAAGTCATGCTCTTTGGCAAAGCTGACCAAATCTGGTCATCGGACTGGTGGCCTGACGCCCTGGGCATGTGCCCTGCCCCCAAACCTTACGTCAGGAACCTGGGTGTAATCCTAGATAACAAGCTCACCATGTCCGAACATATAAAAAAAATAGTTGGAAGTAGCTATGGCCAGATACGCAGTTTGAGGAAGATCTTTAAATGGATCCCGCTCTCAGCACGCATGCCCCTAGTTCAAGGGCTGGTTATAAACAGGATGGACTATGGAAACGCACTGTTCTCAGCCATCAATCAGTCACTACTAAACCGACTTCAGGTTCTTCAAAACACGGCTGCAAGGCTAGTACTAGACCTTCCTCCGCGAACCCCGTCAGCAGCTTGTCTCAGAACGTTGCACTGGCTCCCCGTGAAAAAACGCATAAAATTCAAACTCTGCTGTCTGGTTCATAAGGCAGTAAATGGACATGGACCAGTTTACCTAGAAAGGAAACTTAAGGCCCATGTCCCACTTAGGACACTGCGCTCCTCTACTAAAGCCTTCTTATCCGTTCCCACAGTCCGAGCGGTTAGGAACGGGGACCGAGCCTTCAGCAAAACCGCCCCAGAAGCATGGAACTCCCTCCCCACACCTTTGAGAGAAGAGCCAGATCACGTCAGATTTCGGAAACTGCTCAAAACCTGCCTCTTTAACCCTTAGTATCCCAACCCTCAAACTCCTCTGAATCTGCTGAATCTAAGGATCTTGTCTGCTCCTAGCGCTCTGAGACCTTCGGGTGAATTACGCGCTTTACAAGTGAAATAAATGTAATGTAAATGTAAATGAGGTCATTCTTGGAGTGGCAGGTGGTGGCATAGGTTCGGGTGATCTTGGTATAGGAGGTTGTGGACGCAGCGGAGATGTTTACCTTGAAGGTTCAGGGAAGCATTTATAGTAGTCCTATAATATGCCCTGTAGGTCTTGCAACAGAGCCACAGGAACCTGAACCATGACCTCCGAAGTTAGAGGCGGAGCGAAGTAGTGAAATTGCTCCACATATTGTCTAGGTTTCTCTTTCTATTGCTGCCTTTCATAGACGTGCTCGTAATAGTCCCCCTCATCATCATCTTGGTTCTTGACATTAGGTTCTGAGTGACTATGAGCTAAAATGTTACATCATCGCCAGACTCCTCCACATCTAAAAGATGACTTGGTGGCACGGGGTACATCTTGCTAGGAGAAGTATGTTCTGGGTGTTGGTTTTTCCATTCTCAATGGTGTCAACGGTATAGTCCATGATGTCATCAGTTCCGGTGTAAGGTAATATAGGTGGTTTCTTTGTCTGATTTTGTCTGTTTTCTCTGCTGGTTGTGCCGTCAACAGCCTGGTAGACAAGGTCTTCGTTCACGGCGTCAGCACAGTAGTTGTCGAAGAGGTTGTTGACAGGGCTGTAGTAGGCTATGTGGTTGTCTACTATGTTTTTGATGGCGGTGGTGTTGGTGACAAGACACATTGCCAGTTTATGTTTTACCATGACTGGCTCTGAAGAGGATTTTTTTAAGGACGTAATGCCAGGGCTGAAGAGGGTGTTGAAGGCTCTGATCTAGTAGCCTTTGAGGAGGTTTTTAACTTTTTCTCTTTATGAGAAGTGTCTTTTGAAGACAAATGTCGAGCCTTTTTGAAGGCTATTCTGTGCACCTCTGGAGACCCTTGGTGCAATTTCTCCCTTTTCCTTGACCTTTCTTGTGAGGTAATGGAACCTCATTGTCATTCTCAGAAACAACAGTTGTTTCAGATTTAAATTTTGTCTAGCCATAATAACAGCCTCCCCTCTCTATCTTTGAGAGTTTTAGATGAAAAGGTCCAACAGATGTTGAAGTCCTTTACCTTGTGGGCAGGATGAAGGCAGTAGATCCACTTCCTGTGAGAGTCTTCAGAATGTAGCCTCTTTCCACGTGTGCCACAAGGTCTGAAAAGTCCTTTTTTTCAATGGTTCTGACATGTTAGTGCTGGGCATTGAGAAATGGAACAACAGAAATAATCTGGATGATCACCATCAGGGTCGGGCTGAAGAACTGAGCAGCTCTCAGGGAGACTTCCTTCACACAACATACGGAAGAAAATCTGAGGGAAGATGCCTCTGCAAGGAGTGTTCTAAAGGGGGCTATCGCCTGATTGGCTGGAGTTTGGTTCTTTGTAAATGATGAAGATGAACTATTAAAGTCAATGTCTTTTCCCATTATAAGCTATGTAGACTACTTCTACTGCTTTAGAAGGTACCATGACTCCAACCTTGATGACGGGGAATGATTCAAGCATGTGAAGATCCAAAACTGGAGAATTTATGACTTAAGAGTCCAATAGCAAGTATAATGATTCAGCAAAAAAGACCAGCCTGGGGTTGTATAATATTCAACATATGCAAGCATCAAGCACTCGCCACTTCTCTCCACCATACCCCACCCAACAAACTAATTTACTTATTCAGAGCGAAATGCTGGAGAAGTATTTATTGCCCAGTGAGCTAAACTATATAAGAAGGGAGACTAGTACATGAAGGTGAAACACCACCCACCCACAAAAGAAAATATCAGGGAAATAGAAATTTTTTATAAGGCAAGGGATCAAAAAGGAATATATATATGTAGTGCTTGGGAGATTTGGCCAGCAACCAAGATAGTGGCACCAAAGATCACAAACCTAATTGAGAAAGGGGGTCATAAATTAAGCCACTTACCAGATGAACCAAATGGCATTCCGTTCTCGATCTCCAGACAAATCTTTAGGCATTATGCACTTTATGTTGTTTGTGGGTCCCCTACCGGAAAAGCTTTTTCAAATGACACTACTGCTAATTTCCTCCTTTAACTCCTATGAAACACTTCAAATTTAGAGGTCCAGTTTCACATTTCAGTCACCCGGGAAAACAGATAGGTGTGATCTGCAGGTTCGGTTGAAAGGACTTGGACCTCATTCCTTACAGAGATATTTTTTTTACAGTCTATTTGTATCATTATAATCTCCAAAAAGAGAAAAGTCTGCTATTAGCATGCTGGGTCTGATTCACAAGAGAGTACTGTGCAACGGGATTCCGTCACAAAATCTGAGTGGCAACCTATTTCTGAGAAGCATGAAAACTTCAACATGGATTTACTAACAGGAGATGGAAAAAAGACCCTCCGGATGGTTAAAATACATCTTTCCAGATCCTAGATTTTGGGCAGACATTGATCTTAAAGGCATCACTGCAGAGGCTTCATTTGCAGCAACGCTAGAGGGACACTAACGGTGAAAATCATGGCTCTTGCAAGGGAAATGGGTATTTATGATGCATATGGGAAAAACTGTTTTAGGGAGTATACACATGTGCATTTCATGACCAATACAGCCTCTACTAGGGATAAAGTTTACTTGCTAAGACGTTTCTATAGACTTTCACTTAAGGCTTTTAGGCTTCACTTTAAAATGTATTTTATTTCGCCAGGAGAAATGGCTTTAAGAAGCCATCAGTCCAAGTACAGCTACATCAATGTTTTCATACATCTCAACGTAAGCAATTAGGACATTTGGAAAAATAACAAGAAGAAGAGGTGAGTATTCAGAACTGCTGGTCATCATGCTTATCTTCTTGATGGAACTATGCATCGTGAAGATCAACTGCATACATCCAGTCTCCCTACTGCAGATGAGACTAGATCTGATGCAGGCCCTGTATTTTCACCATCTTAACCCATTTACTGTCTTTAGGTGTATGAAGGCCTGGAAATCCCCTTTGTGCCTCTGTTTATTATTAGAAAGCAGCTGGCAAATATGGCTTTGTTCAGTAGAGATTTTCAATTTGTCTACTAAAGACCAGAAACATTGCGAACAGCTAGTCCAGGACAAGAGGTATGATGTTTGAGGGTGGAATGCGGAGGAGCTGTTTGAAATTCCAAGAGTATCTTTCTGCGCAACATCTGGCAACCATCTGTAGTCGGTCATGCTGTGGAAGATGTCCCCTATCAATTGTGGTGCATATAGGTGAAAGCTCAAAAGTCACGGTTTGCTGCTACGCTGTGGCTTACCAAGAGCAACTGAAGACTGTCACCTTTGTCTTTAAAGGTTATTAGGTTTTGCAGATGTTTTTCTGTTTAAACTTTGTTGGAAGAATCCTTAAGCTACTACAAAGCATTTATCTGGAGCTCTGTGAAGAGCTTTTTACAGTTTGAGAGTCCAATATAGCCTTCGTCTTGTGGACCTTGTCACTGGTATGAGGCTCCAAGAAAGGTAGGTCTTTAACTTTTATGATGGACATCTCGTTACAATAAAGAACAAGCATTTGCAATGCAATAGGTCTCGCATTAGGAAAGTTTGAGCTGTTGGTATTGTAAATGACAAATTTTATATTTATCTGTTGGTTTTGAAAATACCAAAATTAATAGCTTTGTCATTTACAATGCCAATAGTTTTAACTTTCGCAAATGTGACACCTATAGCATTTGTAATGCAATATGTGTTGTATTTACGTGACTTAGATGTTGAGTGCAGTGTGGCACTGAGTTGTATTTGGAGTGTATGTTGCATTGAGTGCAGTGTAATTATGTGGTGTGTAATTATGTGGCACTGAACTGTATTTGGAGTTTATGTTGCATTGAGCGCAGTCTAATCAGTAGAGTGTAATTATGTGGCGTGTAATTATGTGGCACTGAGTGGTATTTGGAGTGTATGTTGCATTGAGCGCAGTCTAATCAGTAGAGTGTAATTATGTGGCGTGTAATTATGTGGCACTGAGTGGTATTTGGAGTGTATGTTGCATTGAGCGCAGTCTAATCAGTAGAGTAATTATGTGGCGTGTAATTATGTGGCACTGAGTGGTATTCGGAGTGTATTTTGCATTGAGTGCAATGTAACTATGTGGCATGTAATTATGTGGCACTGAGTGGTATTTGGAGTGTATGTTGCATTGAGTGCAGTGTAATTATGTGGCACTGAGTGGTATTTGGAGTGTATGTTGCGTTGAGTGCAATGTAGTTATGAAGCATAATTATGTGGCACTGAGTGGTATTGTGTGGAGTGTGTTGCATTCAGTAGAGTATAATTATGTGGCGTGTAATTATGTGACACAGTGGTATTTGGAGTGTATGTTGCGTTGAGTGCAGTGTAATTATGTGGCGTATAATTATGTGGAGTGTATGATGTATTCAGTAGAGTGTAATTGTGTGGCGTGTAATTATGTGGCACTGAGTGGTATTGTTTGGAGTGTATGTGCACCCCATCCCTGCAATGTAAAGCACCTCAAACGGAAAGATGCCTGGAGCATCAACACATCCGAAATGGTGAGATTCATTGCTTCACATTCAAGCAGATAGAAGGGTTCTATGATAAATACAGATATACAGGATGTAAAGAAATCTCATTACTCAAAACCTGTCTGTCATCTGTGTGGAGAAGGTGAGGATGCGAAGGATTTGAGACTAAGCACGTGCCAGCGGTGCTGTACAGGACATATATTATATTATATTCGAAATAGCCAGGGCATAACGGGGACGCACACTGCTAGCAGCAATAATGTATTTTTCTAGTGTTCATTAATGATATGTTTTCTGCAGAACCTTCTGAGGGTTGCGGACTGGTGTTAGCGTGCCCGATGTAGAAAGTCTGTTTAGGGAAAAATAAATGGCAACGTTAATGGATACAAATAAGTTAACATGGGGGTTGAATTTTGAGGGACAACCACGCATGTGACAGGTTAATCTTGCATGAACCACATGACACTTCCTCAGTAGGAAGTGATGGAGAAAGCTACTTGGTTTATTAAAAGCTCCATTATCTGTGGACAGTATATATACTCAACCTGAGAAGTATCTAGCTTAGAAGTAGGCCAGGGTGGTATTTTATAAACACAGGCATATTCTTGCAAAATTTCCAACACTAACGTTACAAATGCCTGAGATTACGCCAGTACGCCATGCTGTGAAATTGAGTCTTCTTTCGAGTAAAAATCCTATCGCAGGAGTATGGGAAGAACAGAATAGAGGGTGCCTACCGCTGTTGCCCCCAAAAGAAATCACTGCCGCAGCCTTGCTCCGTGAAAACCGGAAGTCAGGCACTTTTGGCCGAGACGGGGGCGGGGCCTGCAACCCAGCAGGAAGTTCCGCCCGCCGCCGCCGAGGAAGCAGTGAAGCCGGCCGACTCCGACCAGCGCTGCAGAGGAGACACGCCGAAAGAGCCCGGTGAGTGGGAGGGGAGGGGGGTGTATGCGTGTGTGTCTGTTCCAATGTGTCTGTGTGTGTGCGCGTGGGTCTGCGTGTGTGCGCGTGGGTCTGCGTGTGTGTATGCAGTGTGTGTGGCTGGGTATGTGCGCATGCGTGACTGTGGAGTGTGTTTGTGCAAGGGAATGAGACACGAGAGGGGCAAGGCGACGTGCGCGCTCACGAGGTGAAATCCGCGTCTGCGCTCGTGCCCCTCTCGTGTCCACTCTCCCAGATACGGGCAACATTAGTTGTCTTCGCTGACAGCTTGCAATGCTTTGCATTGCAAGCTACGTCAGCTCGCCCTAAAAATGGCCAAGCAAGCATCTCACAGAAGTGAGTTTGAAAATCAAGTTTAACTTTCCCCAGCCAATAGCAAGAGTTATGAACAAAATTCATAGTCCTCTGCACCCATTTCCACAAGCAGCAGTAAAATAAGGTACATCACCACAGCAACTTATACAAATAAAGTGAAGAATGAACTCGGACCAAAGCATAACACAGCAAATTCCAGGTTGAAACTTACAAGTGTGAACAAATGCAGGAAATTTACGGACTGTAATTTAGGTCTGAGAATACAGTAGCTTCACATGTATGGGGTTTTTACCTGATCACCTATGTAGTCATGCAGCATTCGTATGACGGAGGCACCTTTGCTGTAAGAGATGGCATCGAAGATTTCATCCACTTCCGAAGGATGACCAACGCTGACCTGAGGTTATCGCAGAAACATGAAAAAGAAAATCTAATATAAAGCGATTGAGTCTCTTAAACCAGATATACATTCTTTTCCTAGAGTGCTCCACTCAAAATTAAGCAAAACTTTTTACAAATGATTAATATAATGCTTCTAATGAGAAAAACCAAGAAGTTTGCTCTCAATTGTGGATTCAACATGGATATGCTCATCTGAAAAGTTAAGAGTGGCCTCTTATGTAACATTGAACTGCCAAAACAGCACTGTATCTTCACTATGCAATACAACTAAGCTCTTTGCTGGCATATTCCTCCACTGAACCACAGGCAATATGGAAATTGCACACCATATCATAAGGCATTGTGCAAATTATTGCAAGTCACAGCAAATGCCACCCTGTATTTCAATATCTCCTCACAATGAGCATGCACTCGTTCACCCAAACAGAAAAGGTATAAATAGCAAAATGCTGAGCTCACCTCAATGGGATGACTGTTATCTAAGGCATCAAGCTCCTGGGCACGAGTATAATCCGCAGACACAAACTGAGTCCAGATATCATACTCTGGGAAGCAGTGATCCACACAGAGGTACTCGATCCATGAGGCAAAGCCTTCATTCAGCCAAAGATGGGTCCACCATTCCTGAAAACAAACAAATGCCCAGCCTATCAATGTCTAATAATTAGAGTTCAGTACGATCATCAGTATGAAGGCTATGTCTACGAAAAGGAAACAATGTGACTGTAGCATTCAATATCCTCGGTCCAGTATACTACCACCTTATTTATCCTCACAGAGAGCACAGGTTGCCCCTTAGATCGCTAGGCCTTAGCATCAAAGTTACAGCTTGTATTAGTGCTGCACTGTTACAGGGCAGGGTTATTGTACTACTCTTCTCTCCACACCATTCAGAGGATACCTCAATTAAATCTGCTGCTCTAAGGAGTCATCTCAAGAGAACTTGTGCCATCTCTCTTCATCGCCTTGCTTTCCTTTAACTTTAAAAACGCATCCTCCAATTGCATTAAAGCAGCCTCACTCCTCTCCAACTCCTTCAAAATAAATTACCCACTAACCTCTCCAAATATGTTATACACGTACAAGCAGTGGATATGCTCCCAGATCTGCACATCTATATGTCAGTTATTCATGCTTAAACACTCAATTTGCAATTCACCAATTTACAAGGGTGTTCCCATGGTGCTTAAATACCCACTCACCTTGGGTATAAATCCAATAGACCAACAGAAGGTAGTCTATATATAAATGTCCACTATATGCACCAAAGCACACCAGAATACTGTCTCTTTTATCCTTAATAATATAGCGACAAAAGCACAACCAGTTGATAAAGTTTCATAGAAGGTTTTCCAATAAATGATCCACAGATGTTGACGTGTCTGGTCAATTTAATTTATTCCATTACTGACAAAAACAGCAGCTGAGGCGTGTTTCGTCCTCCAGGACTTTCTCAAGGCTTCTCTCCAAATTGCAACAAGAAGTACTTTCCAATGTAAAACATGAGTACTTCAGAAGGCAAGGATGTCCCGCTGAGTTTGTAGGTAATGTATCTACTTGCCCTAATTCGAAAAGTTGAGGGCTCAAGGAGACCCAGTAGAACCTGTGGAGAGGAAGGCTGAATGACCAGGGGAGGTTCTGGACCAATACATGCTTTGCAATTACTTATCATGGTCAAGCGCTTTGGAAATGAATATAGTCGTGCATGTGAATGCAGCAAGATTTATTAATAGCCAAAGACAAACATGCCCTGGGCGCTCAGCCTCATCCTGAAGTGCAGATTCTCCAGGCACAGAACCGATAAATTAACTCTACCCTGCTTGTTGCAAAATACATGGCAGTCGGGCTATCCACAAGTACCTGCACCTATTTCCCTTTGATGGTCAGGAGGAATGCTTTCATTGCCAAGCGAATTGCTAGCTACTCCAACTAGTTGACATGGAAGTTAGCCTTCACCTCTAATTTCATACCAGATGACCTCCACAACCCAAAAACAATGTGTCCGTCATGAATGTTAATTCTTGGTAAGTAGGGAGAGGGGTCTGCTGCCGGTCCAACTGCGGTCTCGTAACTACCATAACAAACCTTTCTAAATCTCCTTCGACTCCTAAATACAGTCGGAGAAGTTGCCTTGGTGCGGAGTTATCAGATCTCAGTGCAGAGCCCGGATGTGCCATGTAGCGTGGTGCACAAGAAAGATGCAGAAGGCCAAGAGGCTCAGAAGCCCCTCAGAGCCCCTCTCACGGATACCCAGGTCAAAGGGTCAGGATCATAGCCCTTATATCCTGTACTGGTAAGAGAATGAAAGGATTGCTCGAAAAGCACTGTATCCAGGATGGCTCCGATGAAGGGGACCCTCTGTCAAGGAGTCCCGTTTGACTGAAGCACGTTGATGGAAAAATCCAAATATGTCAGACTGGTTGTCATCTGGAGGTGTCTTCTGACTGGTTGGGATGACCCCCACCTTCAGTAGCCGGTCTCCTATAGCTAGGAAGACTAGGATTCCATCCTCTGTGGATGGGCTGCAACCCCCGCCATCATCATCTTTGTGACCACTCAAGGAGCACTGGATGAAGCGAAACTTGAAGTGCTCATAGCCTACGTGAAACCGCAAGTAATGTCTGTGGGATTGCAGGATGGGAATGTGGACATATATGTCCTGCAAGCTCAACACTACAAGAGCCGACAGGACTTGGGCCAAGGTGAGCCATATGAACTTACACTTTTGGAGGAAGAAGTTCAGAGGACGAAGATCTAGGATGGAACGAAGGCACCATACTTTTTCTGCACTAGAAAATAAAAGGAGAAGCAACCAGTCTCTCTCTGATGCCAGTAACCCCTTGTTACTCCCTTGGCCATGAAAACCTGAAATTCTTTGCAGAGTAAGAACAAGTGGGTCTCCGAGAGGTGCTGAAGTGTGGGTGGCATGTCTGTGGAATAGACAGGAAGTGTTGGGGCCTATCCGTGTTTCACAATCGGCAGCACCCAATGGTCTGACGTGATGCTCCACCATCTAAGGATGTGAAAGGTGACTTGACCTCCTACAGGGAGACTGTGTGCCTCCAAAGACAGATTAAGGGGACAGCTTGGCTGCATCACTGATGAAAGGGCTAGGAGGCCTGTTGCTGCGGGGGCCTCTACTGACCTCAAAATGGGAGTCAGTTGTTGTGGAAACTGCTGAACAGGCTGAGTTAGACCCAGAGAACGAGTGGTGGCCTTGCTCTCTTTAAATTTCTTGAGGGCAGAGTCAGCCTTCGCTCCAAATGGTTTGGACTCAAATGGAATGTTTATGAGGGACAATTTCACGCCCGATGAAAAGCCTGTTGAGTGAAACTAGTACTAGCGAACTAAGATAGAGGACGGAATGAGTTTCCTTTGACAGTGGTGGTGCTTAATTTTACAGCAACAAGGGGCCCCAAATCAATCAGCAGGGACCTCGGGGAAAATACTTATCTTCAAACAACATTGGCCCCATGCATACAACAATTAGAAAAGAATAAAATATAGAGAGTCAATCTATATTAAGGTTAGACATGTCCAGCCGGACAGTGGTCTTTCATAGTTTTACTTGAATTAGAAGTGGTTATATCACACAGAGTACCTTCCACAAGTCAGCCAGTGTGGAACACAAGCCTGTGTCCAGCACTTACAGAGCGGGTACAGAAAGTGAATATAGAAAGCAAAGAAGGGTTTTATAAGGCAAAACACAGTTTTCTGTCATGGATGCAAATGTACAGAATATTTCCACAAAGCACCTTAAAACACGTAGTAATCACGTTTTTGTTTTGGTACTTAAAGGTCGACGGCGTTTCGGACCCCTATTAAATCACGGCACCATCATCAGGACATTTTCAGTGAAAGCCTTAACAATAAATAAGCCTCTAAATGCCGATTGGGCTAAACGATAGCCGCGGAGAAGTGTTGAATTAAGCGGTCGCCCACAATGAGGCGGGGGAAGCCGCGGTACACGGTGGTATCAGTCGGCGGCCAGGGAACCGGGTCAGTCGGTAGTCTCGCTTCCTGGCGTCTTTTCTAATTGTTGTATGCATGGGACCAATGTTGTTTGAAGATAAGTGGTGGTGCTTAAGCACAAAGTTAGTCTAACTGCCCTAACCAGTTAGTCGGTTATGCACAGGCCAGGTTGGATGGAGTATTTTGCAGATCTTGATCATCGAGGAACAGGAGTTGCAGCTTTTGTCGGACTTCCTCTGGGACAGTTGGCAAGATTTCTACTACTCCCCACCCTTACCCCCCCACAAGGAGTGCGAATTCTGTTCCAGGAGGCATGATGTGTTAACAGATTGCAAGGCTGGCACGAGAAAACAAGTTTCATGAAATTTTCCATCCTCTTGGATTCCCTGTTGGGTAGGAATGAATTGGGTTCACGCGATGGATGATGCCTGTATCACCACGCCTCCATGGTGGCGTGCTGAAGCATTAAGTCAGGTTCCCTGGGAGTGGGTCTGTGCCATCTTGCCACCTGGTGGGCAAGATCCTAGATTTACCAAGACAACCCCTAGTATAATAATAAGACTCGTAAAAAGGCAGCAGAAGCTCTTGAGTGGTATCTGCAAGTAATACATAGGTAATGTTAGGTCTAGGGCTTCTCCTAGGTCTACTCTTTCTCACACTGCTTTTAGATTTTATATGGTACCACCAACTTTCTCGCACAAACATCCCATTTCAGTTTTATGCAGTTCCAGCAGAAAATTAGCTCACCTAATGGCATTAATATAGTAGACTAGGTTTTGGCTGAACCACAAACCTGGATGACAATTCATCATGTCAAACTGCTGACACAAGACAGAGTTCCTTCAGATATTCCCCCTATTTTTCAGAGTTGGTGGAAGACGCTTACTTCTTGAATTTTCTACTTTAAATTTCTACCTTCGAAGAACCAAGGACACTAAAGCAAAAATTTCCATCAAGTGCCCATAGAGACTAACTGGATACCATCAAGCTCCAGGACAAGCTATTACTATGATATCAAAGATAAATTGAAAACACTGTTGTTTCAAGGCTGCCACCTATTAATAATGAAATTAGGCCTGCACATATGTATATGAGAAATTTTTCTATAAAGTTTAGATGATTGTGTACAGTGGCTGATCCATATTTATTTTTATGTAATGCTTATTTACCTGCATTATTCACAGTGCAAGCTTGTACACCTAGGTGTCTTTTGTTTCTCCCTAGCTACCCAATGTGCCCCTTCTGTCAGAGACTAAAAGGCTTTTTCTAACAATGCTAAGCTACATTCCCATGAAAAGCAAGTGGCTAAAAGAAATACTTATCAAATCTGCAGAAACTTAAGAAACTTACAAAAAGCTATGGTGAGGAATTACATTACTCGAATAGTAAAATTATAAACAGAACTATGCATCCTAATTTTCCTGCGATTAATCAATAAAAGACCCTATAAGAAATAGAAACTAATCTACATTCTAAAGTATCGTATCAGAAAACTTTGGATTTTATCCCAAAAATTAATATGAGTTTAGAGAACTATCAAGATAAAATTGCCTTGGAAAAAAACACGACAAACTGTGTACAATTATGAAATTAGGCGCAAGTACAATTTCACCCAAAAAAATGTTGTTAGGACAAGGCGAAATTAGTTGAAAGAGCTCTGGCAAACAAATCAGTACTACATTCTTCAGACTGAGTCAGAGCACGAGGAAGACCGATATATATATATATATATATATATATATATATACACACACACACACACACACACACACAAATACATATACTCACTAAAAATTTCAGCGCGTGTGCCAGAAGTCGCGCTTTGAGAGGTCCCCGCAGCATTCAGTTGGCCCTGGCAACGCTGGTCTTCGCATCTGCGAAATTCTGTTGTCCCTGGTAAGGGAAAGACCGGGGCCCACCACCAAGCCTGGGAGGAATTTGGGCGATGTAGCAATCGGCTAGATTGCACTGTGGGCGTGGAGGACTTCCTACTTTGCCCCCGTCTATTTTGTTTCCCGGATTCTGGAGGTGGCTGCGGACTGGGGAGCGGAGGAGGCAACTGATGTTCGGCAAAACCCCCTGGGGGCACTAGGATTAGCTGGGACAAGACTTACCCCCGCAAGACACCAAGAAACGGCCAGGTATGGTGCATTCTGGGTCCTGTAGGCACCGCACTACATGCAGCCTGCAGGAAGTGTCACGCGATTGGTACTCACCTGAAGGGGCGGAGTCACATGTCCAGCAGCAGGATGAGGCAAAGACAATTTAAGTCGAGCAGGAGCCTAAAACCGTGCTTATACCCATGGCGCTGAGGAAGGCGGACTTCAAGCCGAAATGCATTCGCCACTGTGGGTGTTGTATCGAATAAAGAAGCCTTCTCTGTTTCCCCTTGTGTGGCCTCTCTTCTTCCTACGGAGGAGTTCTGGATGATATATATATATATATATATATATATATATACACACACACACACACACACACACACACACACACACACACACACACACACACAAATACATATACTCACTAAAAAAACATAGGTTTCAGGGTTGTTCTAGTTAGCTGGACATTTCACTCATACAAAACCATTTTAATTCTTCCGTTATAGTTAGTTGCACTAACTTGCGCAGCCGCAATCCACTGCTGATGATGTCACATATTACATCATTCATGGCATATGTGTAACAGCACTGATGACATCTCTGATGACATCAGCCACGTGAGAATCTGATACATCTCTTCATACACTAGTATAACCTTTCATCCCTCACTATAAAATATAGAAGACCATATGTATCAGTGATGTCATTTGAGATGTCATCAGTGATATTACTGACCATGTCATGAATGATGTAATATGTGACATCAGCAGTGGATTGCGGGCGCGCAAGTTATAGTTAGTGCAACTAACTATAACAGAGGAATTTCAATGGTTTTGTATGAGTGAAATGTCCAGCTAACTAGAACACCCCTGAAACCTATGTTTTTTTCAGTGAATTTCTAAGGTTTTTTAAATGCTAATTTCTAATTATAATGTTCATTAAGCATATCAGTTTTTTTGTCTTTTTTAATTATCATCCTATTGTCAACCTAGTAAAAACTGCAAATATCTCCACTCTTCCATTTATACTTTCCGCCAACAAAATCGCCACAAACCAGAACCACAACTAACGCCAATGATATACAAATTTGCGTTCCCGTTGAAAAAAAACACGAAAGCATTTCCCCATATTTTCAACAACCAGGCAATACTACCTAAAAACAGGCGATAGCCCCACTTACTAGTAACAAATTAACATCAACATTTAACTGGTGTAAGAAGGTTGACTGACTATATTGAATTACACCCAACTCACACCCATATCTAAAGACTAATATGTGATAGAGGTACTAATTATGCAGCTCGAACATCCAACAAAATCACAACACTCAGCGCCTCCACCAACACAACCGCCCCCGGGACTACTGCCCCCTACTATCTCAGAGGCAGCGCAAAATAGGAAAATGGATCTTCCCAAAATACCTTATCGCCTCAAGCGCACAATAGCTGAATGTTCGGAGATGTGGCAACCAATTATGTAGAAGGGAGGGAACTCGCACATCAACAATAATTCACACAATCCCAAGTGTACTGGTGATATGCTGTACACAACTTACTATACAAACAACAAACCTTTCCATGTAGAGATATAGTATTGATACGTGTAGTGTACTGCACAGTGGACTCAACCATATTATCTCAGACACTGGGGAATTTCTCGGTCATGTAGCTGTGTTGTCCCCTCCTCCCCTTGAAGCGGAAGCAGAGTTGGCTGGTCTAACGTACGCAACTCCAGAGTAAAAGTATAAATACATAGGTCATGCCCTGGGCGTGGTTCATTTGTGAGAAGACAAAAGTCTGCCAGAGCGGTGGCCCTCACCCTGCCACGTGGCTGCCGCCATGACCACGGGCCTCCTCGACACAGGCCTCCTGCGAACCTAGCACACAGCACCACAGACTTATGTCAGTATCGACTACTACCTTCGATCTACACTGCGGACAGCTAGGTTCACAACTTTAATTCAGATTTGGATCTACACTACGGACAACATTGAATTTAGCCTTGATTTATTTAATGCAGAGACAATTGTACTCTATGTCCTCAGATTTTGTTAAAGGATGTGACAAAAATCATTCCTCGATGTCTGTGCCGACTACTGCCTACGATCTACACTGCGGACAGCAGGGCTCACGATTCAGGTGAAATGGCGATTGCAGATGGCGCAGTCCAGTAGGCAAGACACATTGTACCACACAAGCAGAGTTCTTCAGGTACCACTAACTCACTGCACCACAAGTCATCGCCACGTGGCCTTATTAAGGCACAATTCTTTAGAAAGAAGGCATTGCTCCCAGGGTGGCCCGCCCGGACCACACATCGCCGGGTGTGCACAATATGAGCCAGAGGTAGCACTAACTCAGTGCACCATAAATCATCGCCACGTGGCCTTATTAAGGCAGAATTCACTAGGCAAAAAACATTGCAACCAATGTGGCCTGCCCGGACTACGCATCATCGCAGGCTCTACAGAAGCTGGTTGCTTCAGGTGCCACTAACTCAGTGTACCACTTATCGCTGGCTGCACACATGCTGAATTGCCAATACTGTGCAGCTCTACTCAACTCCACGTGGTCGTGGGTCCTTGCTAACCGCTGCCTCCTGCCTACACTGCGGTCATCAGGGCTCACAATTAAATTGACTCTTCATTCATTAATTGCAGAGTGCAGTATGCAACTAAGTATAACGTCCCTCAAACCTACACAATATCCTTTTAGTATCCTTGCTTCAAGAACTTGCTTTATATCAGTTATAGGTTTAGTACAATAACCAAATTCATCTTGCATGTCCAAAGGAACACTGAATGGCAGTCTACACTGCGGAAAGCACAGCTCACAATTTGAACTGTAATGTTCCAGAAACCTACATGTTTCGACAATTTATTCCATACATGTTTCATCTTTGGTTCAAATCACGATTACAGATGATTTAGTCCAGTAGGCAACAGACAATGCTCCCAGGGAGAACCGCCCAGATCACGTATCATAGCTGGGTCCACAGACGCTGAATGCTTCTAATGCCCCTACCTCAGTGCACCACAAGTCATGAACCCTTTACGATAGAATCTTTTGTGTATTATTTCACATGCACTGCTCCTACCTTTGTGCAGCACAAGTCAAACCCTTTATGATGGAATATCTGTGTATGATTTGATGATTACTATTGTACTTGTTACCAACAGAAACTATTCCCGGAGGGCTGGCTTACACTCACCCCACATTCACCCAGCACAGACATAACTGGACATGTGACCCTGGTAATAAAATGGAGTTGAGCAAACGTGCCTGTACCCAGTTCAACTATCTGTGTCTGTGTATTCATTTTGTTTGCAAAATGCTGCCCCTGGGTCCTACCAAATGACATAGTGCTGTAAACAGCATATGCAACCATCTTACCTCTGGCAGTAGGAAAAACTTCGGTTATGTAACTTTCTCTCACTCTTTCTACAAGTACGAACGTAGAGACTGAATCATTAGAGTACCGCAAGCAAAGTGTATAGTAAATTTATACGTCCCTGCGATTGCTGTAGTTTTTTTTTTGTAGCATATTTATATAGCGCGAACTCGACCAAAAAGTATTTCAGCGTTTTACATGAGCATCGTATTTACATTACACTTTCAGGCACGCGGATATATTACGTGATTTGCCTACAATAACCACATGTGAACGAGACTCCGAGGCTCGAACACGCATTTCCAGCACCAAGTTCGACAGTGTACCCGACGGACCACATAAGTATATTTGTTGGCGCAGCCTAACTCCAACCACAAGCCTCACTCTAATTAGCTGCCCTTCATGTGCCAAAAACTCAACCTGAACTTTTCAGGGCTCTGTTTTGCTACAGCTACAAAACTCCACTGAATGTGCAATAAACATTCATATCCACAGAAATGTGTCATGTCCACCATCTTTTATGTGTGGAACTATGGATGAATGTAGGGTCAGTGATTCCCCGTACCTTCAATGTTGGCCATGTTGTGGAACTTTACTCACATAATGTCACATTTGCGTTTAAGACCCGGGTGACTGCAGCACTACAACACAGACACCCGAATCAGTTGATTTCTCATATACCTCACGATGGAGCCACGCCCATAGCGTCGGAGTCATTATTCACAGCCTCACGCAGCACTGGCATACGTCAGGCCAGCCCACTCTGCCTACGTTTACAGGAAAAGACAACAACGCTACATGGCCCAGATTTTCATTGTAGTGATCTGCTGGTCACAGGTCTAGTTGTCAGAACGGCACAGACACTCTCTCATGGCTAGTATACACCCACACCACACCCATCCAGCACAGGCGTCACAAGACACGTGACCCTACCAATAAAAAAAGACAGCACGCACATTTTAGAATTGCTCCCATCGTATGCGCTGTGATGGTCCGTCCTGGTGGTCCGGACACCTCATGTAGGCCCCAAACATCGAACAGGGTGGCCCACCACCACGTTCGTGCCCTCTTTGGTCACGGAGTTAGTGGTACCACAAGGAATGAGCAGGTGAGCAACCTGCGATTATGATGGGTGAACGAGTATGTCCTTTGCCATAGCAATATCAAGACTCCGCACCAAATGTCAGACTTCTTGGTGGCAGAGATTGGGTGCAGCAAACTGGATACAAAAAGGCGATGCAGCTATTTAGGCATACACAGTCCCATTTACCTGTCTTATTGCATTTTGATTTTTTTTTCCAATAGCAGGACAGTTTTTTTATAGTCGGCCAAATGTCCGTCGCTCCTACATCTGTAGCAAAGTAGTAGTATTTATTTTTTTATACTATGTACCCTTAAATTCACCATCTTATTTTGACAACCTTTCCTTTTTCAGTTGCTTTAGGACTTACTGTACGCAGTACAGCTCGTGCCTTCATTGCAGTGCACAGCACGAGACATTTTGTAAGTGAAAAAACGGGGATATGAACCTAATCTAGGAATCACACACGCTCGTACGTGTGCATTTCCTTCCGTGCTACCCCATTGGCCTATGGGTGAGACCTATTTTAAAAGACTGCACGCAATTGGCAAGAGGCAGGAGCATTGCTCCGCCCATGGCCTATTGGTGTCTATTGCGCGCTTGCTGCGCGTAATAGACACCAATAGGCCATGGGGTTTAAATGATCGTGCCCAGACATGATAATAGAAACCACGTGTGTGGCTGCACATCACTTGTTCTCTATAACCGGATGGAAAACATTACTACTTCTAGTAATTGTTGATACATCGTAGCCCATTAAAATAGTTTGGACCGTACAGATGGTTGTGTTTTAAAGGAGAGGGGGGGAGGGGAGAGAGGGCAGTGTTATTATAGTCCAGATTAAGATAGTGGCAATAACCAGTCGCAATATCTTCCTTCTCTAATTCTCTTGAGGTTGATTCATCCTCAGAACAAGTCTTGTATGCAGCAAATATAAAGGAAGAATTACCGTCTCTGTCTTTTCATTCCTGCATACTGGACTTTCCTAGAATTACTAATTCTCTACTATCTTTCAGATGTAGAGCTTCAGGGTGCACTATGTCCCGGCATGTGGTGGGAGTCACACCGGTGACAGAAAGGTGAGCTGAGAAGATTGTATTCAGTGTCACTCTCTCTCCTTTTATGAACAAATGACGCACAATCTTATTTTGCTTTTTATCTAACAGGCTGTGTTTCTCAAATTGGCATCTACCACCTCACCCCCCCAACACCAACAGAGCCCAACGTCTGTGGAACCTGCGATGATGCGTGGCCATCCTCACAATGCCCGAGAAGGTTGCTTCGGCACGTGGTGGAACCTATTTGAAACACGCTAGTGGCACAAGGTGAGCAGAGAAGCTTCTTTACACAGCAGAGAGAAGTCACCTCTGGACGGTGAGAGTGAATAGTGTGCAGCAAACAGAGTGCGTAGGAACGGGCACTCAACTCCGGGCAATGGGAGTGGATATGGTGCAGACATCTGGGTGCGCGTGAACTGGCACTCACCTCCGGGCAGTGGGAGTGGATGGGGTGCACCAGTCTGGGTACGTAGTAATGGGAAGTGACCGCAGGGCAGTGGGAGTGGATAGGGTACAGCACCCTGGATGGAAAATAGCGCACAGACACCTCCTTGCAGCCTGGGTGCATAGAGTCTTAACACAGAAATATGCGTGTGCAGTTGCATATACTCTGTAATTACTAATTCTATACGATCTAACAGATCACTAAATTTAAGGGTGCACTATGACCCGGCACGTGGTTGGACACACACCGGTGGCAGAAAGGTGTGTTGCGAAGATTTTCTCCAGTGTGAACACTCCCTCTCCTGCTCCATCTCTTGGTCTATCGGTCTCATTCTATCTTTCCCTCTTCCTCTCTTCCTCTCCCTTTCTCTCTCGCTCCCTCTCCTTCACACTGTTTCTCTTTTCGAGTTGTGAACCCTGCTGTCCACAGTGCAGATTGATATATCAAGGCTAAATTCAATGCTGTCCGCAGTATAAATCCAAAACTGAATTCAAGCTGTGAGCTCTACTGCCTGTAGTGTATGCAGCAGGTAAGCATAGTGGCCTAGGTGCACAGGGCCTCCAATTCAACGCAGTGTGGCAAGAGAGGTGAAGTGCATTAGCGTCACTGCACAGGTGCGAACAAACGATATTGCCGTGCATAATGATGTGATCTCTCACTTCATTCAGTGTCATCTCGGTCTCATTTTAAAGACCTTCTAGACCATACTGTAAACCTGAGCCAGTGAGCAGCACTGTCCTACAGACATCTCTTCAGCGAGGTGGTGAGAGAGGGGTGGGATGCATCGGGCAGACTGCGCACGTGCGAATAAGAAATATTGCCAAGTGTTATGTTGTGATCTCTGACCTCATTCAGTCACATCGGTCTAATTTTAAGGACCCACTGGACCGTACTATAGACCTGAGCCAGCAGGCAGCGCTGCCCTACAGACACATGGCGTTGGCTTTTAGGAAACTGTAGTTAGCTCCTTACTGAGTGTACATGCACTCAGGCTCCCGCCACTACATGACACGCGAACATTAAGCTTCTAGCATGCTCTCTAATTCCTTTCTAAGTAAACTTTAGCATAACATATTATTTACCCTTGAGTATTCTCGTGCACTCCAACTCCTCTTTGAACCACGATTACCACTAACGGTTGATCGTACTTCAAAAAAGAAGGATGCACTCAACTCCTATTTTCTATCAAGCTTAAAATAAACCTTCATGTACCTCCAAACGTTTCCACCATTAAATTATTTCTCCCTTTACAGAAATTAATTGATTGGCGGAAAAGGGGCTGAGCGGGAACTCTCTCCTGCAATGATGCCCTGAGCATTCTAACACCTTCCATCGCAGTATCAAGACACCGTTCCATTTTGGAGACCTGGTCTTCCATTCAAATGTACCCCGGACTCTGAGCTTGCACCAACATATCGTGGGACATACCAGTGGTGGCAGGTGAGCTGTGAAGCCTCAGTGTGGAAGACCTACAATTGAGCACATTGCAGGGGAAGAGACTGGGGTGCAGCACTCTGGGTGCACAGGTGCATGCAAGCGAATATCCTGTAGCTAATAATGTAGGAATATATTATCAAACAACAGCGATAACATTATCACCACTTTACCTTCAGCAAACTGCCACAAAAGCGACTATAAGGGGTTGATAATATGCCCTTGTGAAATCCCATAGAATCCCAGGTTCACACCAAAACTTGTGCATTTAAGGGAATTCACAACGGCATATTATGAACCCCTTATCGCCGCTTTAGCAGCGGTTTCCTGCCGCTAAAACAGCGATAATGCTATCGCCTTTCCTTCATAATATGGACCATAATCTCTGGCTTCATGTATTAAATTTTAAGAACTTCTTAAACCACAGTCTATCTTGCAGATCCCTGCGTCCTAGACAAACGGGTGACGGAGGGTAAACACTAAGGGCTGAGTGCAATAGACTGACGCTCTGTCTTCTCTCTTCTTTTAACTCTCCCTCCCCTTCTCACTTCCACCCACTGCCCCTCCCTACCATTTTCACTATGGTCCTTTCATTTGAGCTTTCTTTACCTCTTCCACATAGCACACATACTTATGTTTCATTTTTGTCCTGCAGGTTACCTACGCTGCTTCCACTGGAGTCCAACTTACATTGTTTCTATTATACTGTTTTTAAAGTTACATTTCTATTTATTTCTCTTTATTTCTGTTTTAATAAAGGTTACTTATAAAAAATAAATAACTGAGTGTATAGGTCTTTTTCTGACAACACTTGACTTTTATTTATTGTGATAATCATCTGTTTATAGAAGATTTTAAAGTCAATACTATTTAACATTACAGTGCACCTACAAAAAATAATGTAACTAACTGTTAGACACATGAACCCTGGGTAATTATTCAACTGCAAGAGTTCTTTGAGTGTATCACTTTATAACACCACTAGCAGTCCGTCCCGACGTTGTCCGGGTATGAAATATAATGTGTGTAATGTGTGTATTCAGATACGGTCATTCGCGTGTTCCCCCGCTTAAGGACCAGCTGCAACCCTGGTTGATGTTAGCAGGCGGGTGTCCCCCCGCTTGAGGCCCAGCTGCAGCCCTGGCTCATGTTAGCCAGGGCTGCAGGCGTGTTAGCAGGCGTATGTAATTAGTGTAGTGATCCTGAGCCCGGCTACAGCCCTGGCTGATGTTAGCAGGCGCGTGTAATTTGGTTTAATGTGATAGTTCAGTAACGGCGTGCATGAGAGGCTGCAGTAATTGTCCCCGCAGACACGCTATGTCGCGTTTGCCCCCGCTTGAGAGCCAGCGGCGACCGTCTAAAAATTAGAATGGTTTGAGTCTTGAATGATTGTTTCCCGCTGTTCTTATTTTTTTATGACCCACACCGACACTCTTCGGCCAGAGTGCTTTTTAGACGCACCCTTGCCAAGGCACACACTGCATTCGGTACCCCCAGAATGTGTGAGACAACGGGCAGTCCCCAAAGGGAGTCTTGCGAATGGTTACTTACCACACTTCGAGGTGAACGCCTTTGTGACGCCCCCAGCCACAGCAGACGATCTGATTAATGTACGACCCGGATGGCATGAAGTGCGGAACGTAGCACACGACCCCAGCGTTTGTCACGCCCCCAGCGTGCCCCTTGATGTGGCACAATTGCTTAATTGGCGCTTCATATGGCATGAAGGGTGGACACACGCCCACAGCGCGGACACACGCCCACAGCGTTTGTCATGGCCCCAGGGTGTCACGCCCCCATCGTGCCCCTTGATGCTGCGCAATTACGACTCACATGGCATGAAGGGTGGAACGTACCACACGCCCACAGCTTTTTTCACGCCCCAAGCACACGCCCACAGCAGAACGCAGACACGCCCACAGGGGACTACTTTGCTGGCACCGTTCTTTTACCTTTTAAATGTATATGGTGGCCGTCTGCATAGCCTATGTCCTTCTGCTGCAACTGCCCTTTCCAACGATGTATTGGGTGTTGTGATTGGTGCTGTGATTACTGAGATTACCCGCCTCAAAGGTTTGGGCTCTCCCTTTATAATATTAGTGTGTGTGTATAATATATATAGAGTATGACGATCCCCGGACTTAAGTGGACCTCGAACTCCTCGAACAATTAGTAAACAATACCCGGAAAAGTGGCGCTCTCCTAGACTGCAAAACGTCTCTGTACCCTTCCACGCCCAATTCACATGTGATATTAACAGTACTTAATTTGTAAAAGAATAAGTGCGGGGGCTCAAAGTTTTACTAAGAGAAGAATGGTGTTTATAACTGGAAGTGTAATACCCGGGCTTACTCTACCAGCTCTTTTACCTTTTCAGAAGTGCTGGATGTAGGGAAGCGGTCATATTTCCAGAGGGGCCTCTACATGACAGAGGGAAAAGCAAACAGGCGGAGCGCTGTGTACATTAGGAGCAAAAGGAGTACACAACTCTCCGAATGAACCTCAAGAGAGGGCGCGAGCAGCAGCCACTGTTACAAAACCCCCATCTTCAATTTGCGTACTCTATGCTCGTCAGTGGCCAATTATTTATCGATCCCAGTCAAACACTACTGTTTCACGTTTTGTGAAACGCTTCACAGTTTGGGCTTCACTAAATACTTCATGGCTATTTAAGTGGGAGACAGGATTGTCGATATTCCAAAACTAGAGACTCCTAATTTTACCGTTAAAAAAATTACCACCTACCACTAATTTTTATTCTCCCCGGGGACCCCATCTCCCGAGGCCTATATACAATGTTGGGGACCGTGGGGGGAGCACGAATGCCCCGACGGTCCCAGCCGGCTCCCCGAGTCCTTCGGGAGCCGCCATTGCTTTTCCACACGGGGAGCTGCTAACATGCAGATCCCCGTGTGGAAAAGCAATCTGCTTTGCATTTTGAAAGAGAACAGATTTCCCTGCTCTCTCTTAAAATCTAAAACAAGTTTGCTATGGCAGGGTGGGAGCTTCGGCTTCCACACTACCATAGGAAATAGTGTCCTGAGGATGGGCACCCGGAGACACTGCAGGACCTGCCCCTGGGGGATGGCGGTCCCCAGGGTCCTCGATGGCTCCAGGAGGGGGGCCACGTGGCCACCCTCCCACAATCTAAAAAGCCCCGGGGTGGTGATCCCCGGGGCTTGGGGGGGGGGGGACCTTTGAGCCACCCATCCATGTATTTTACTGGGGGAGTGGCCTTTGAGCCCCCCCCATTTATTTTGTAGCCCCGAGTGGTGGTGGTCCCTTGGGCTAGGGGACCCCTCTGGGCCCCCCATCAAATTTTATATTTTAGCACCCGGGATTTTGCCCCTCCGGGGGCTTATGTTTAAACAAGTGCTTTGTTTATATTTTTTTTATGGCAGATCCACGCACCCTGCGCACATTTTTCCGTTTTTTCAACAACAAAAAAAATGTGAGGGGCCCTGGGGATCCTTGTGAAACCCTCTAAGCAGGTCAAGAGGGCAAGGATATTTCTACCCTGCCTCCTTTATAAGTTTTGCACACTTGTTCCACTGATTTCTTGAGCCGATCTCTACCGAGACACAAAATGGCTGCCAACACTTCCTGGCCTGGAGTGTTGACAGACAGTTGACAACTAATTAGAATGCAGGTCGTGATCGTAAGGGTGCTCTCAGGAAACGCGGATCAACCGCGGCCATCTATGATTTTGCTTTTTTCTCAGCAATTACTGAACGGATTTACACCATTTAACCAAAAGGCACCAGTCTGAACCAAGGGCTACTACTATGCCAAATTTGGGGTAATTCCGTTCAGCAGTTCGGGCTGTAGCTGCGATTAACAGTTCCTATGGAAAATTGTATGAGGAAAACACGTTTTGGGATCCCCCTTTTTTCTCAGCACCTGCTTGACAAACCACCCAGAGACTTTCAGGGTTGGAACAGACCTTAGCGGGCCACCAGTTTTGAATATTTCGCGAAGATTCGTCAACCAGCACCAAAGTTATTCCAAATAGAATGTTGCGGATTTCCTATGGAAAATAGGGCCTAACTATAACTACATACTGGCAGTTGACAGTAGGTAATTATATATATATATATATATATATATATATATATATATATACACACACACACACACACACACACACATCTATACAAAAAGAAACATTTCATATGGTGAATTTTTACATGGAAAACTGTATTACACAAGTGGAATTTATTAATTTATCTAGAGAGAAGACTGAATTCAATAACATTAAAAAATAGCATTAGAGAAAGTAGCAAACAATCCCAAAGTGAATTGATGCTGGAAGATCCAATAAGGTTCAATATTGGTCTCTGCTGACAAATTATCACGGTCACACGTAAATAGCATGGATTCTTTATGGTCAGATTTTAGGACCTATCTACTCTTAATCTCTAGAATACTTTTTAACTTCATGACTGAAGTTAATGGAAAAAAAAAACCTATTGGAATACAAAAGTACAAAAGGAATGGTAATTTCTCAGGGTGAAATTTTATTTCATCCATTATCTATTGGAGGCAAACATTATCAGCTTTAAGTTTGGTGAGCTGATCAGAGATTTGTACCTTTAGGAATGGAATGGTGGAAACATCTATTTTATTTTGGTAACTATTGAAGGTAGCATTCTCCTCCAGTAAGTCAAATTTCGTAACTCGTTTCGTTGAAGATTTACTGATGAAATGGCTTTGAAGACTTCTACCACAGACGGAGCTTGGTTTGTAAGTGTTACTAATATTTTGCTGATTCCACCAACTTTTTTGAAGTAACAAAGGGAATAGCTTTTGAGGCTCTTATTGCCCTTCTAATTGTGCAGTTTTGAAAAGTACTTTTATGAACAATACCTGGAAGCACATCAATGTCACTTGCACTAAAACTATCAAACTAATGCAGAATTAGTTGCCTTGCTTTAACTGAACTCAATGTTATCTTGAATTAAGCACAAAGGATGTCATCTCTGGAGACTTCAATAAATTGGACCAATAACATAGGAGTTCATTTCACTCCACATGGTGGTGGAATATTGTTCCCAATAAGTACAATCCTTGACCTCGCTAACGGTAGGGGATTGTGCTTATCCTGCAACAAATCACTTCGTATTCATGCTTGGCTCTTGGATTTCAGTCGAAACCAACGTCACGATCCGGTGTCGGAGATTCTCGGTACGGAGCCGGAGCCCTCGGCACCGGAAAATTCCAGGACGGTGTCGCTGGAAGAAAAGGCATAAATGGAGCCTGGGCATATGCCTCAGGGACACCCAGATTGAAGGCAAAAGGACCCATGGGGCCTACAGGCGCACCAGAGGGGTACATTGCCCTTGCAAAGACACCATACATTGCGTTCAGATCGTTTGATGGGTCTTGTTCTGGAGCCGGGAAAGGGGGGTAATTCCCCGGCGCCGGCTCTGAAGCAGTGTACCTGGAGTCGGGCCCGTCGGCGCCGACAAAGGAACCTCTTCAGGCTGCTCCTGGTCTTCTTGCTCTGGCTCAGCTTCACCCGGATCCGAAGAATGGACCAAATCCGATGGAGCCGGCGTCGGTGATCGAGAGACTTCGACTTCAGAAGACACTTCCTTCTCTGGCGAGACCAGTTTTGAATGTGAAGGATCAACCTCACTACTGCGACGTCGAGGAGAAGATGACTTTGGGCGCCCAAGCCGCTCCTGGACACACCCATGGACCCTTCTCCTGCAACTCCTGCAAGTTCGACGGCACCACGCACATCTCCTCATCCACGAACACACAACAGATAACTGACTCCAACCACCTAAAATGCATCCTGCTCAACACCCGCTCAGTCCACAGACACGCCATCGACCTCTGGAACCTGCTAGACACCATTTCTCCCGACGTCGCCTTCCTTACAGAAACATGGATGAATGCCTCATCAGCCCCAGACATCACCATTGCCATCCCGGAAGGATACAAGATCATCCGTAAGGACCGCACCGACCAAACAGGAGGAGGCATCGCTATCGTCCATAAGAACTCCATCCGCATCTCAACCAGCTCAGACGTCAACCTTGCTAGCGCCGCACACCTTCACTTCCAGATCCACACCGACCCCAAGACCACAATCAGAGGCACACTCTTCTACCGACCTCCAGGACCCCGTGCACAATTCAGCGACGTTATCACTGACTTTATCACCCCACACGCCCTCCCCTCCGAGGAATACATTCTACTGGGAGACCTCAACTTTCACCTGGAAAAGAGCAATGACAGCAACGCCACCTCCCTTCTGGACAATCTCGCCAACCTCGGACTCAAACAACTTGTCACTACGCCCACCCACATCGCAGGTCACACACTCGACCCTATCTTCACCTCCAGCAAACATGTCTCCTTCAGTCACACCACTACTCTCCATTGGACGGACCACAGCTGCGTACACTTTATCTACAATAAGACCACATCTCACAACCATCCTCAACCTACTCTGCGAAGAAACTGGAACAAAATCACCATCGACCAGATCTCCTCATCGCTTCTTCTAAACCCCCCTGCCCACTCTTCAAACCCCGACCAAGCAGCCATTAACCTCACCCAATGGCTATCCAACATCCTAGCACCGCTGAAAAAACGTCAAATCAAACTAGGCAGCAAAAACGCCTCCTGGTTCAACGATGATCTTAAGAAATCGAAGAAACTCTGTCGCTCCCACGAGAAGGCCTGGAAAAAAGACCCAAACACCAGCACCAGGGACGCCTTCAAAAACGCCACCCGCATACACCACCAAATAATCCGAGCTGCCAAGAAAGCCGCATTCAAAGACCGACTAGACAACAACGCCCACAACAGCAAGGAATTATTCAACATCGTCAAAGAATTTACCAACCCCTCAGGAAACTCCAATGATATCACCCCCTCTCAAGCCCTCTGCGACTCCCTAGCTTCGTTCTTCCACAACAAAATCGCAGACATCCACAACAGCTTCGACAACCGACCCGGAGACCAACCCACCCAACCTTCTGCAGGACCTTCACCCCCCTTGAACATCCTTAATGACTGGAACCCAATCTCCACTGAGGACACCATCCACCTGATGAACTCCATTCACTCAGGATCCCCCACAGACCCCTGCCCTCACCACATCTTCAACAAAGCAGACTCCATCATAGCACCACACCTCCGAGACGTCATCAACTGCTCACTCAGCTCCGCCACCTTCCCAGAAAGCTGGAAACACGCAGAACTTAGCGCCCTTCTGAAAAAACCCACAGCGGGCCCCACCGAACTCAAGAACTACCGCCCCATCTCGCTCCTTCCATTCCCGGCCAAAGTCATCGAGAAAGCCGTCAACAACCAGCTCGCCGCCTTCCTCGAAAGCAACAAATCCCTCGACTCCTCACAGTCCGGCTTCCGAGCCAAACACAGCACGGAGACCGCCCTCATCGCAGCAACAGACGACATTCGAACTCTACTGGACAATGGAGACACAGTCGCCCTCATCCTCCTCGACCTCTCCTCAGCCTTCAACACAGTCTGCCATAGCACCCTTCTACAGCGCCTCAAAAACATCGGAATCCAAGGAAAAGCACTGGAATGGATCACCTCGTTCCTCACCGGAAGAACCCAGAGAGTCCGCCTCCCACCATTCAACTCAGAGGCCTCTGAAGTCATCTGCGGCGTACCCCAAGGGTCCTCACTCAGTCCCACCCTCTTCAACGTTTACATGAGCCCCCTCGCGGCCATCGCACGCCAACACAACCTCAACATCATCTCCTACGCGGATGACATTCAACTGATCCTATCACTCACCAAAGACCCTAACGGCGCCAAAACCAACCTACATGAAGGAATGAAAGAAGTAGCCAAGTGGATGAAGCACAGCCGTCTGAAATTGAACTCAGACAAAACAGAAGTCCTTATCTTAGGTACCTCCTCCTCCACTTGGGATGACTCTTGGTGGCCAGAGGCCCTTGGAAAAGCACCCATCCCAACGGACCACGCACGGAACCTGGGCGTCATCCTGGACTCCTCACTCTCTATGAACAGACAAGTCAACGCCGTTTCATCATCATGCTTCAACATTCTTCGCATGCTCAAAAAAACATTTCGCTGGATCCCCACCGAAACCAGAAAAACAGTCACCCATGCACTGGTTACAAGCCGCCTGGACTACGGAAACACCCTATACGCCGGTATCACCGCAAAACTCCAGAAAAAACTCCAACGCATCCAGAACGCATCAGCCAGACTCATACTAGACATCCCGCGTAAAGACCACATCTCTAGTCACCTGAAAAACCTCCAGTGGCTCCCCGTCAATAAGAGGATTACTTTCCGCCTCCTAACCCACGCACACAAAGCACTTTACGATCTTGGACCCGAATGCCTCAACACATGACTTTCCTTCTACACCCCCTCTCGCCAGTTACGATCTTCCAACTAAGCCCTTGCTACCATACCTCGCATCAATAAAACCACCATGGGAGGTAGATCCTTCTCCTACCTCGCAGCTAAAACCTGGAACTCACTCCCCACTCACCTTCGTCTCACTCAGAACCACCTTGCATTCAGAAAGCAACTTAAAACTTGGATATTTGACAAGTAATCCCCCCCTTCTTCAAGCGCCTTGAGACCCTCCGGGTATGTAGCGCGCTATACAAATCCTTTGACTTGACTTGACTTATCAGAATGACGCCTCGAAGAGTGCTTCTTTCTCTTATGTCTCTTCGACTTCGAATGTCCCGACGCCGACTTCGAACCAGACCTGGATTCGGAACGAGATCTCGACCTCGATCTTATTTTACTCGCCTTCTTATTCTTCTTTACTTTGGCGATAAATAACTTTGCTTCCCTTTCCTTCAATGCCTTAGAGGTCATCTTCCTGCAACACGCACATCCATCGACGTCTTGATCGGAAGATAAGCACCATAAGCAGTCCTCGTGCGGTTCAGTGATGGACATCTGCTTCCCGCACTCCCTGCAGGGCTTGAAACAAGATTTTCTTCCAGACATCTTCGAAAGGAAACGAGAAGAACAGACAAAAACAACTATAATAATGTTACTACGGAGAGTCCCAAGAAACCGTTGGAGTCGACGGCGCGGAAGAAAGGGAACTAAAGTCATCACGCCGACGAGGCCCTATTATGGACCCAGTGACGTCAGCGGGGTGGCGAGCGGTGTCGTACCTTCTGCGACGTCGTCCATGACCTTGCCGGCGTGGAGAGCAACAAAAGTTTCCGATTGGCTGCTGCGCAGGGGATATTCACAAGGTGAGGAATCCACTGGCAGATGTATCTATCAGAAGGACATTTTACCTGTAAGACGGACTTTGCTGTCTACATCCTTCAGTGCCCATGTGGCCTGAGGTATGTGGGCAGCACGATCCATCCAGTCCATAAAAGAGTATTACAGCACCCCCAGAGCGATAAGAAATGGGGATAGATCTTAACCCGTTGAGTCACTTTTGAGTCACATCACAATAAAAACACATAAGGCCTTGTGTATTTTGTAATAGATTGTGTCGCACCAAATATGCGGGGTGGTAACAGGGAGAAAAAGTTGCGAAAATTGGAATCCAGTTACATTCAGGAATTAAAAACACGATTTCCTTCGGGATTGAATATTGAAGATTAAATCACACATTTAAAATAATTCCAGTGTTGATGAGCCTGAAGTATAAATGGAATACAGTGTTGGCGACATCACTGCACCTGTTAGAACTTTATTATAATTTTTTTCACAGGGTAATATGGATGGGTGGCAAGAGCAGAATTAAGCATCTTTGGTTATAGGCCCACTTGGGAAGAACTGGTGTACATGTCAATAGGTGCGAAGTAAATTATCTCAGATGAAATATGCTAACCCACTTAGGTTTAATTCATTATGCTTAATGTGTGGCTTAACTTGCGTCTCAATGTGCGTTTTCAATGCGCGTTATTTATGCATATCGTCTAGCCCAATAGATGATTGTCATTTTGTGTTTTATTAACAGCGGTAGTGCAGCTCACAAGTGGAGTGCCAACTATGTTAAAGGCTGTTATATTTACGATCTGGGCAATGAGCTTAAAAATGGAACACTTCCTTCTTTTGAAAGCTGTCTGATTATAGCAAGAGAATCATGTACAATTTAAATTTATATGGCCTGTTTTGGTATTAATTCGAAACGCAAATGAGTTCGCGTTTTACTGATATGAGAAACTAAGAGTCTTTTGTCTAATGCACTGTTTTGGTAGTTCAGTCATGTGACATTTCGTGAACTTTGTATTTAAAAATGGCTAATTGAAACGGGCAAGCCGTTGGTGAACAAGCCTGCTGGACAGGCGAAAGGAGTCCTACCAGTCTACTCCAATAAAGTTTTTGTTGGCCAAAACACGGCGTCGCCACCCTTGTGTTGTGAGGAGTTGTGTATGTGTATTATATATATATATATATATATATATATATATATATATATATATATATATATATACATACATACACATACACACACACACAAAAGAAGCAGAGAACTCTGGGTAATCCCCAGGTGTAGGTGGAGAGCAGCTCTTGTATAGATCACCCTTCAACACCAGTAACACTGAATCTGCTCACCTCAAATGCCTTTTTTTCTAGCAAAGTTTTTAAGTATAGAATTAGCACAGTGCCATCCATGCCTATCTGCAAATTGACAAAAGCCTTTTACTATTCCAGGCATAGTATTATAGCTTTGGGTTGGGTAGTTCCCAAGTTTAGGTGGAGAACCGCTCCTGTATAAAGCAACCTACAACTCCAGCGCTACTCGGATTCTGCTTACCTCAAATATCCGTTTTTCTAGAAAACTTTTTAAGCATACGATTAGCACAGTGTCACACCAAGCCGGAAAGGGACAACGTCTTTTGCCAATTCTACAGGAAAGCCTTTATGCACAGGATTTCATGCATAAGGGATATACGAGCACAAATAAATAGACACAATGGAATCTATATTCAGTAATAACTTGTCCAGCCGGACAGAGGTCCAATTTTTACTTAAAGGGGGGGTTCACACAAAGATACCGTCAACAGTTCTACGAAGTAAGGCACAAGCCTGTACCCAAACGTATACAGTTTGGCATGATGAAGAAAGAAGTCAAGAAATAGAACAGAGTTTAGGCAGAAGCTGTAGATTTCTGTAGGTTACACAATAACAGAAAATCAATTGAACACCATTACTAGCCTAACAGACGTTACTAATTCAAAGTATATGGTGTTTAAAAAGTCGACAGCGTTTCGATCCCATTAAAGAGTCAGAGGGATCATCATCAGGACAAAATAATGCCTAAATGGTACAAGCCATAATAGCCCGTGTTGGAGAGCCTTGCAGACACAGAACATTCAGGGTATTCAGTTCCGTGTTTACACAGAGCAAACAGGAGCCTGTTCAGTGGGCTGTAGTGACTACCCCGAAGTCACTACAGCCTACTGAACAGGCTCATCTCCCCCCTCACGCAACCGAGCGATCCGCCGGCGCGATTCCATTATTCTTCCCTATTACGGGAGGTTGACCCTTTAATACAGCAAAACACGGAACTGAATATCCTGTTTGCTCTGTGTACACACTTCGTAGAACTGTTGAAGGTATCTTTGTGTGAACCCCCTCTAAGTAAAAATTGAACCTCTGTCCGGCTGGACAAGTTATTACTGAATATAGTTTCCATTGTGTCTATTTTATTTGTGCTCTTATATCCCTCATGCATGGGACCACTGTTGCTCTAGAAATATGTTCCCCGAGGTCCTATGCTGACTCGAATGGGTGCCCTTGTTGTTTTTTACAATTTATGCACAGGATTAGCACAATGACATCCATGCAGAGATGTAAAATAAGAAAAGTCTTTCTACCAATTCAGTTACAATATTACCACTTTGGATTGGTAAAATAGCCTCCATAGGAACATGGAATGAATAAAAGTAACCCTTGACCCGTTTTTCACTCTTATTAGAGGGATATAATGTTGTCACTGACATAGGTTTACCTCTCACGAGTGCCAATAAGAGTTCTAATACGTCTAAGAACAAGCTACACCTCTCTGTCCGGAATGGGAAAAGGTGTGTCATTTTACAGTTGTGTGGATGACACTTGTCAATTCTATGCCTAAAGAAGTTGCTATAAAAAATGCTGTAAAAAAATGTCAAAAGCCATGTCACTTTCAAGTTTGATGTTGACACAACATGCTTATTCTATTTTTAAAAACTCTGCTAAAGAAATACATTTAAAGTTAGCAGATTGAAAGTATCCTTGGTGTAGATTCACGAGCTGCCAATTAGTGTTTTGGACTGGATGTTTGCAACTTGTTTTTCGTGGAAGAGGTTTTAGTCAAGAGACCTGTTGTGACTGCACCCTTTGTCTACAATCCATCAGCACATTGGCTCAAGTACAGATTCTTTATCGCCTAGCAGGCAGCGGTGTAAGTGGAGTGCAGTGTCAAAGTGAGTGTGGTGTACATGGTGAATGAAGTTAAAGGATTTGGAAAAAAATCTGATAACTGCGTGTTCCTGGGAGAAGAGTGGGCCAATGTGAATATAGAGCACTACATGCAACAACAGATGATTAGAGGGTAACTAACATACCCAGTTGGTAGCATGTTTAGCTGTAGATACACATGTTCAGCACAGACTATAAATCAGTCCTTCTGTAAAGAGGTAGCTAGTGAGACATATGATGCTGAGGCTCGATAACATTTTAAAGATTGCTCTGCCATATAAGCCTGTTGACAAGCAAGAATGTTGACACAATGTTCAGTGAAGGTATGTTGACCACAGCAGCCTTGCAGATATACTTCAAAAGCAGGTTACACAAAATAGCTAGTGTGTCAATGTTTTCGTGTGTAGAGTGCGCTTAGCCTTAGCATAGCAAGTTTGTATGCACTTAACTATCCATATGGCAATGTCTGCTGTAGATATGGCACAGCACTTGTGCGGTTTGGGGAAGGCCACAAAATACTTAGATTTTCTTAAGGGCGTACATCTATCAATGTAGTTAATAAACTCTTGAAATCCAGAGTGAGAAAAACCCATTCTGCTACACCCTCTCGTTATAAGAAGACAGGCAGGTCAGTGGTCAAATTTATTTAAAACGGAAAAACAATCTGGACAGATATTTGGGGATTGTGAGAAAAACCCCATATTTGTCAACCTGAACAAGCTAGTTACCTTCGGTAATGCTCTTTCTGTCCATCTAACCTCAGATTGCTTACCTTTTGTATATTGCTCAGGTATTAGACTGGATTGGGAAACTTTGAGCAGTACATCTGCATGCTGGTAGGTGTCACCATACTGGTGCAGTTCCAACCTGAAAATGAGACGCAGGTCTATACAGGAACCATTCCTGTGCGCTGGTGTCCGTTACATTTGAGGCAGTCTGCATTCCAAGACAGAGCCACAATAGCAAATTAATTCGGACCAGTATGCAGATTCCTAGACTTGGGATCTTATTAATGGCTAGAGTCAAACTCACAGAATGGTGAGGATAGGAGAGTCAGTGAGTAATACGTGGAAAGAGAATCTCTACCAGAAAAAGCTTTACAGAAGGTAAGTAACTTGTTCTTCTGATACAGACTACTAACTGCACATTCCGTACCTTTTGAATGGGTACCTGAGAAGTATATTAGAAGGTGGTACTGTGAAATGGCAAAAACCAACAAATCCTGAATGACCAAGGGGGCGAAACGCCCTTCTTGTCAAACCTGGTTATTCAGGCAGTAGTGCACTGAGAAAGTATGGAGCAACGCCCATGAAGCCACCTGGCAGATCAGGACAGAAACTACGCACACTAACGCAATGGTAGCAGTTTTGCCCCTGGTGGAATGGTCTCGCAAACATTCGAGGTTAGTTATTCTCCAATACGTAGCAGATTAGATGGAGAGTATGATCCGAAGGAAGATGGTCCTCTTCTGCACTGTCTTCCTTTTTTGCCCCAGCAAACAAATGGACAGAATGCTGATAATGCAGACATTCTTCCCCAGTCAAAAGATCTGGGCTGAATCCATCGTTCTTTTGCCCACTACGCCACCCAAGTTTGGAACCAGCCATATGCAAATTCGTCTTGACCCTGCACCCATAGGAACAGTCCAGACCTAACTGCCAGGCCAGGTCCTGCCTGGACCGGAAACAAGCATCCTGGGACCGGTTTCAGGGTTTGTCACCCTTGTTCAGCCAGGCTAGCTAGAATCCAGTGGCACAGTGAGCAAGGGACCCACGTCTGGGCATGCCCATCCCACTTAGGGCATAAAGTGTTACAGCAAACAAGTGATGAACGGAATGCTGACAATGCAAACATCCTCCCCAAGTTAAAAGAGCTGGGTTAAATCCATCGTTCTTTAGCCCACTAAGACACCCCAGTTTGGACCCAGCCATATGTAAATCAGTCTTGACCCTGTTCTTATTTTGCCCCAGAAAACCCAACAAATAGCAGATAGTCCACCCAGTATTCTTTGGTATAATCGATGTAAAGGCTCAGCGCTCTTTGAGGTCCAAGCAATGGAGTCTCTCTTTGTCCTTAGAGGAGTGAGGTGGAGCATAGAACTTTGGCAGGGTGATGGTTCGACTGAAGTTAAACAGCAACATAACCTTTGGTAAGATGGATACTCGCTCCAACGGACCAGCTTGTCTGGGCTAGACGATGGTGTTTGGTGGGTAAATGGGGAGTATGACGCTCGCTCACTTGCTGTGCAGAAGTGACGGCAACCAGGAACACAGTTTGATGGTGAGAAGCAAGGGACACCTATTAAGTGGCTCAAAGGAAGTGCACACCAAGTTATGGTCCACTGAGCCATATTGAAAGGAGAGAGGAGAAACGTGTTGGAGACCTTGCACAATACACATTACAAAATGTGATTTAAACAATAAAGACTGGTCCGGCAACTGTGAAAAGGCCGAAAGAGCTAAAAGGTACCCCTTAATTGCGCCCGAAGCAAAGCTTCTCCAGGTAAGAGACAAAACAAACAGAAGATCAGATAACCTGGCCTGGAGGGGGCCAATCCGGAGTGTGCTGTACCACAAATCGTTCACAACAGGTGTAAACATTTTTCGTCGCGGGACGCCTGGCTGCCAAAATGACAACCACCACCTAGGGAAGAAAGGCGAAGGAGTTCAACTATCTCGACTCAATCTCCATGCATGAAGGTGGAGACTGAAGGCCCTGGCGCAGAACCGTGCCCTGTTGTTGTGACAGCAGACCTCCTAGAGGGGCAATCTGATCAGAGGACAGATTACCAGACCTAGAGGTTCTGGAAATCATACTCGCTGTGCCCAATACGGAGCCACTAGGATGACTTGGGCCCAGTAGTTCCTGCTCCTCTTCAGAACTTTAGCTAATAGCGGAAAGGGATACAGGGTTCCAGAAATCCACTTGAGGCAAAACGCCTAGGAAACGCAAAGACCCAACTGCTGACACTGCAAGCAGTGGCAAATGCATCTAGCTAAGTCTCCCTATTCGTGGATAAACCTTGCACCGCCAATGGGGTTAACTGTCATTTGTGAGCTGCAAGAGGTCAACGTCTGCCCTGTTATTAAAGGTTCTTGCCAGGTGGTTCACCACCATGGAGATCCCTTGATGGCCTAGCCCTTTCCAGTGGCGTTGCTTCGCCTTGCACAGAGTAAAGAGTCCAGTACCAAACACTCCCCTCCTTGTTGCAATAGCACATGGTAGTAGTGATGTCTAAAGGCACCTGCACCAACCGCCCTTCAGATCCCACTGCCGAGCCCACATAAAGATCACCTTTGTATTCCTGTCCTACCAACATCCCATCTTAAAACTGGAGGCTTCAATAGTGAATTCAGTTGTTTAAACAGTTACTTATAATCAGAATCATATCTGTGTGCTTAGAAAAAATCTAGTCATTTTAGGGCAATTTCCCTGATCCCATCTTTAGGGAAACGTTTGAGAAATTGATGAACAAACAACTTTCCCAGTTTATTAAGAACACCACCCACCTCATTCTACTACTATGATCTCCATAATAACTCTTCCAAGACTCTCTCCTCCTCTATCCCTCATGTAACTCAAACCAAACTTCATTTTACTACTGCAATCACTCCAATAACACTTTCTAGGCTCTTCCTTCCTCTATCTCATCCCCGGCCTCATGTAACTAATATGATCTCCCAAATCACACTGTCTAGACTCTTCCCTCCTCTAGCCCTCCTTTATCCCACTTAATCATCTAACAGTCACGGTTCCCCTTCATCCTTGCTTGTGGAAAGTTCATGACCATAAAAGCCCACCCACCAACCCATGAACCAGCACCTGTGTGTGTTTATAGTGTTACTGTATGTTACTGTACCTGTTCATATTCATTGGATACTTCATTGGAGCTCTTGTATGTTGTATTAGTCCTAGACTATGTATGGACACTATGTGTCATGATGTAAGCGAAGTTGGAGTATATGGGTGCCAACACTGTGTCAAAGACAATATTGCCAAGGGTGTCCTCCATTAATAATTGCTCCGTTAACTCTGCTCCCCAGCACAATGGTAATGCGCTTATAACTGTTTCCAACCTGGGTTCCCCTTTGAGACTAAGCTGAGCTATGCTGCGGGGTTGCCATGATCTCATAGGATCTGAACAATCCAGCAGCCATTTTGGGCACAGAACTGTAATTTAGTATTTATAACAATGCCCAAGACTCCAGAAGGTGCTTTGCTTCAAGTGGTTTATCAAGACAGCACCTCGCATTTGCCATTCTCGGCGATCATGAGCCAGTCAGGAATTCCGGCATATCAAAGGACTCAACGTTTGCTCTGTGATGTTGTCCCATCACATCCAGCAAGGGAAGTAGTGCCTCTTGTTGTTTAACACTGTTGCAGCTCATTATCCGGCACCATCGCGTCATGGTAATGACGTCTCCGCTTGGCTTCCTGAACACACATGAAAAGTAAGTAAAGATGCAGCCATCAGCTAAAGAAAAGAAGACCCAAAGGAATAGGTACCTAACGCAAGCAAGTCCTTTAATGACTATTAAGTGTTGCGGCTTGCAGTAATTAACCCTAACCTAAATTCTACACTACCTACTAGAACAAATACCTTCTAGAGCATATGCCAGGAACTGTATGGTAGGACACTAGCTGGACCTGTACTGGTGAACAGTGTTCATAATATTCACTGAAGTGAATAGGTTCATTATTTCATCACTCACAGGTAAAAGTAATAGATTAGCAGAGTGTGCGATCCCAGATGCTAACCAAAGTACACAGACCAGAAAAGCAAATCAGGATGTATGCTTGGAGGTTAATGTATGTACTTTCTGTTGATACTAAGCTGTTGCCCCACCTGCACCTTGCTTTTAGTCTCCAGAGAAGGACTTGGGATATCTAGCAAGACCAGCAGCACATAACTGCACAGCGACAACTGCACGCCCTTCACAGATATCATGGCTTGGTAGTTGAATCGCAAGTAAGAAGGGTGGTTTCTGGCATTAGCAGGTCATCACCCAGAGAGAGACAAAACCTGAAAGTTTTGGTGAAACATACTTGTCCTTGTTTTCAAGGTGGACAACCACACAAGGGCATCGAAGACTACATCCATTCCACCAAGCAACCTTCACTGGCCCTTACCACTCTCCCTTGGGGAAGCTCAGCACACAGGCAAAAAGGTAGGGTAGGTGGAGTTGGATCATTATCATCTCTGCAATGCAAACAATGCAGGTTCTCAGATGAACACACATTGTCACTCGACACAGACTTGTATGTCCACCACTCAAATTAACAACTCAGATTTCTCTATACTAATCCACTACTAAACCTTTGGGTTCCGGAGTATCTAGATACTCACCAAAAAGCGCTTCAATGCATCGTCTGGGGTAGTAACAGCGATATAAGGAAAATGCTACTTACCAGTATGCATCTGTTCTTGGCATATAGAGCTGTAGATTCGTATACTTGTTCATAGATCGCCATCTGGTGTTGGGCTCTGATGTTTGCACTTTGTTTTTGTCTTGGAAGAAGTCTTTTGTAGTCACGAGGTAGGTGACTCCTCCTTAGGACGATAGTGCACATGGGCATCAACTCCATTCCAGATTGTTTTGCCATGGAGGGTTATGATTGAGTTAGTAAGATATAGAAAAGAATGTCCAAGTGTAATGTATCTAATCAAGATGGTATTGGAACAAATCGAGATATCCAGGGAGGCGGGTGGGTGTATACGAATCTACAGCTCTATATTCCAAGAACAGATGCATACCGGTAAGTAGCATTTTCCGTTTGAGGCATATGAGCTGTAGATTGTATACTTGTGCATAGTGGCAGTGGTTTGAAAAAGTGTTCTAAATATAGCCTGGCCCACATTAGCTTGTTTTGCTTGCTCGTCTACACAATAGTGTTTTGTGAACGTGTGTGGTGTAGACCAAGTTGCTGCTTTGCATATGTCATCTAGGGTAAGGTTCCCTAAGAATGCCATGGATGCCCTAAATTACGTGTGGAAAGAGCTGTAGGGGGAATGGTTAAGGTGCGTTTGGCTTTGGCATATCATATTTACATGCATTTAACAATCCACCTTGCAATCCCTGTTTTAGAGATAGGATTGCCGTTATGAGGTGGGGAGAAAATCCCCAAATGCTGCTTAGTCTTTCTAAAGGATTTTGTTCTTTCAATGTAGTAAAGTATCGCACTTTTACATCCAGCGTATGAAGAGCCTGTTCTGCTACTGAGTCTGGTAGAGGGAAAAACACTGGGAATTGTACAGACTGGTTAAGGTGGAAAGCAGAGACGACTAAGTAGAAATTTGGGTTGGTCCTAAGAACAACTATGATGGATTTGGGGAAAGGGTTCTTGTATGGTTAATGCCTGGAGTTCACAGACTGCTGAGAGAGGTAATGGCAACCAGGAGAGCTACTTTCCAGATGAGAAATTGTAATTTGCATTTATGCATAGGTTCAAATGGGGGACCCATGAGCCTGGTAAGCACCACATTTAGATTTCATACAGGGGAGGGTGGAACTCTAGGTGGAATTATTCTTTTAAGTCCTTCCATAAATGCCTTGATAGCTGGTACCCTAAACAAAGACAAATGTATTTTTGGGAGATAGGCTGCTATTGCCGCAAGATGAAGTGTAATGGATGTATAAGCTAGGTTGCATTGTTGTAGATGCAAAAGGTAACAAATCAAGTTTTGAATGGAAGCATCTACTGTGTTGATTTTGTTATTTGTATAGTAAATTACAAATCTTTTCCACTTTGCGGCATAGCAAGCTCTCGTGGTGGGACGTCTAGCTTCTTTAATGACGTTCATGCAGTCTGGTGGGAGATTAAGGTAGCCAAACTCGAAGACTTCAGGTGCCAGATCGCAAGGTTGAGTTGATCGGGATCTGGATGCCTCATCTCTCCATGGTTCTGAGTGAGAAGCTTGGGTGAGAGGCGTAGCTTTTGATGAGAAACTACTGATAGTTCCAAGAGGGTTGTGAACCATGGTTGTCAGGCCCATGTTGGAGCAATTAGGATCATTGGGAAGGAATGCTGTTTGAGTTTCCGAACCACTAGCGGAATGAGTGGGAGAGGTGGAAAAGCGTAAGCAAATTTGCCTGACCAGTTCATCCATAGCGCGTTGCCTTTGGACAATGGGTGTGGATACCTGGATGCGAAGCTTAGGCATTTTGGTGTGTGGCGAACAGGTCTATTTCTGGGTGGCCCCACATTTGAAAGAATGGGAGCAGAACTTGAGGATGAAGTTCCCATTCGTGAATCTGTTTTTGGCGCCGGAGTAGATCAGCAATTTGATCGTGCACTCCTGGGATGTGTTCTGCAAGGAGAAATTTGTTTTGAGGAATGGCCCATCTCCATATGCTTTGAGCTAGGTGTGAAAGCTGGAGAGACTGTGTCCCCTCCCTGTTTTTGTATGTACGGACTAGGACAGCTTTGCTTAAGAGGTGGAGCTGAAAAGATTTTAACGCTAGGAAGATTGCCAACAATTCCAGGTAATTTATGTGGAATTGTTTTTCTTGAGGAGTCCATATGCCCTGAATAGTACGGGTTTGAAGATGAGCTCCCCAGCCGGTGAGCGATGAGTCTGTTCGCATTATCTGTGGAACCGGGCCGCGGAACGGCCACCCTTTGGAAAGTTTTTGTGTGTTCCACCACTGCAGAGAGCGTTGGGTGCGGTCGTCTACCAACAAAAGATCTGTTCGCTGAGCTTGAACCTGGTTCCACCGACGTGCCAAACACTCCTGTAAGGGACGCATTTGGAGTCTTGCATGAGGGACGATGAGAATGCAAGAGGCAACCTTCCTGATTAATTGCAGGAACACTAGTGCTGTTAATGAGTGCTGAGGTTAAATGTTATTAGAGCTTGTATTTTGCTTATCCTGACTGGGTTGGGATATGCTAGAGCTTTCGAGGTGTCTATTGTAGCCCCTAGATACTGTTGGATGGTTGAAGATGAGATTTGGTAAGGTTTACAGTGAATCCCAAGGTGTGAAGCAGTTGGATTGTTTTGTGTGTGTGTTGCACACAGTTGCTGTGTGGCTTGGCTTTTATGAGCCAGTCGTCCAGATAAGGGAAGACATGAATGTGCTGTCTTCTTAAGTGGGCACAAACTACTGCAATGCATTTGGTGAAGACTCTGTGCAGTACTCACCCCAAATGGGGAGACCAAAAAGAAGCACTATTCACTCTAAAAAATGATAACAATATCATAATAAAACAAGCCGATAAGGGCGGATCGATAGTTGTGTGGGGCACCAACGAATACATCGCAGAGGCCACCCGCCAACTATCAGATCAAGAATGTTATCGAAAAATAGATCATGATCCAACTAAAGAACTACAAAAAGAATTATTTTCCATCTTGAACAAAGGCTTCTCGGAAGGATTTCTAGGAAAGAATGAATATGAGTATCTGCAGAATAAACACCCACGAATACCATTATTCTATGTACTTCCTAAAGTACACAAGGATGAAAGGACACCGCCAGGAAGACCGATCATCTCCGGTTGTGAGTCGCTTTTTGAGCCAATTTCGAAATGTATCGATTTCTTTCTAAAACCATTCATGACACATGTGAAGTCCTATTTACAAGACACTACGGATTTTATTTCTAAGTTGGACACCATACCGTTCACCGAGAATCAAGATCTACTCGTAAGTATGGATATAGTGTCATTGTACACACAGATTCCACAGGACCAAGCCCTAGAGGTCCTTGAAATATACCTGGACAAAAGAGAGAGACCTATGAAAATTCCAACAAACTTTATTTTGGAGCTTGCCAAAATAGCTCTGACCAGAAATTATTTTAAGTTCAAAGATGATTTTTACTTTCAAACTAAGGGAGTAGCGATGGGCTGCCCTTTTGCCCCAGAGCTTGCCGTACTTTTTATGAGTCAATATGAGGAGTGCTTCATATACAATAACAACCCGTATAAAGACCAAATTAGAGGATGGGCACGATTTATTGACGACATCTTCCTAATATGGACAGGCAGTGAGACAGAATTGAATAATTTCCATGGCTGGCTAAATAATCGCACCAAAGATATCCAATTCAGTATCCAATTCTCAAACCAGAATCACCTTTTTAGACGTAGAGGTCTACTGTGTAGAAGACAAATTGGTAACAACACTATATCGGAAAAAATCAGACAGGAACAAGGCCCTTGACTTTTCAAGTAACCATCCCCGAAGCTTAAAGCAAAACTTACCAGTGGGCCAATTCCTCCGCATCAGGAGGAATTGTACATTTAAGGATGAATATACTGAACATGCGAATGCCCTAAGAGAGAGGCTTTTACAAAGAGGCTATCCGTAGAAATTGCTGAAACAAGCACAGAAAAGAGCGTGGTGGACACCACAGGAAGAACTACTAAAAGAAGTAAACGTGAAAAACTGTCTAGAGTAGTGTGTGTCTCTACCTATTGCCCATCTTCAAATTGGTTGAAGAAAACCATCCATCAAAATTGGCACCTACTAGAAGAATTGGATCCTCAGTTTAAAAACAAACCACTTTTTGCTTTTAAAAAAGACAAAAGCATTGCCAATCAACTTGTACGTGCAATGGTACCAAAAACACCAACTCCCACACTGAGAGAGTATGTAGGTTTGCCACCGGTAAAAGGCCATCACAGATGTGGGACATGTGTCAATTGCCCATTAACATTGGAAGGATCATTGTTTGAACATGACGGTATTTTCTGGAAGCATGAGAATTTTTCAAATTGCAAAACTCGTAACGTGGTCTATGGAATTGTGTGCCCCTGTGGAAAGTTATACATTGGCAAGACAAACCAGGAGATAAGACAACGTATTTCACAACATAGATCGAGAATAACTCTCCAACAGGAAGCACCTGTTGGAGAGTGACCATGTGGAAGTGATCCAGCTGAATGTAGATGTTTAGCGGTCTGAGGTCCAATATGGGCCTGAGATCCGTCCTTTTTTGGAATTAGTAAATAGAGGGAGTTGCCTTGGTGTTGTTGCCGAGACCTCTTCCTTTACCATTGTTGCCTCTGTAGCCTCCACAAAAGTATCCTTTGGAGGACTTTTGAGTGGGGTTCTTGTAGGAGGAAGAGATGTTCAGAACCAATGGTTTTGGAGCCAGCTCTGTAGAAGGAGTGACAAAAAGAGCCTCTTTGGGAAGGGAATTGTAAGGCCCCCATGGACTTTGCAGTTTATGTATCTTTTTAATCTTTTCTATAGACGTGTCAACCGAAGCCCCGAAAAGATGCTCTTGATCAAAGGACTGATTTAGGATAGCAGCTTGCATCTCCTGTTTGAATCCAGAGAACCGGAGCCAAGCGTGCCTGTGCAACAAAACGCTAGTGTTAATGGCACGGGATGCGGTATCAGCCGCGTCTAGCGCACATTTAATTGAGCTGTTTGTTATCAATTTCCCCTCTTGGATAAGGTTGTTGGACTTTTGTTTGTACTGGTCAGGAAGGTGTTGCATGAGCTTTTCAAGCTCGTCATACTGGGCCCTGTTGTATCTGGCCAATAAAGCTTGGCCATTGGCTATCCGCCAATAATTTGCAGCCTGTGACGCAATCAGTTTACCCGATGAGTCTAATAATTTTGGCTCCTTATCGGGGGGGGGGGGGGGGGGGGGGAGGAGTTTGCCCTTTTGCAGGCATTAGACACCACAAGAGAATCCGAAGGGATTTGACCGTTAATGTAAATTGGGTCATTGGGAGCTACCTTTTATTTTAATCTATCCTGGTGTTGAGAATCCTGGCTCTGACAGGGTCTTTAAAAACTTCTGGGGCATGTTTGAGCTTGCCTTTTAACATTGGCAGGGTGTGTGTGGACTTTTGCGAGGGTGCAAAGGTTTCAAGTAAAAAGTCTTCCTCTAAGGGATCAGAAGGTTATTGTACCCCATGGTATTGGGCAGCCCTATTTAATAATTGCCTTCGTGACTTTACATAACTAATGTGTACCAATATGTAACTGCCTAGCAATACATTGTTTGAATGTGTGTAACTAGCATTGTTTGACAGAGTATAGAATTAGCTACCTATGAAGCAGCAAATTGATGCTGGCTGTGTACCTGTGTGGGAAAGATCGCTCTCCCTGACGCAAAAGTAAAGAGCTGTGTTTACATTGCCAAGAGGAGTCAGTCGTTCTTTATTTTTAAGCTACCCTGCAACAGGCGGTTGGGAGGAGCTGTGTGAAATTCGAGGCATTCATTTTACTGTAACCAATTGATCTGAGGTGATATTTTGTCACTGAGCCAGAAAGTGCCACAGTCTTGCCCAGACAGGTGCTATGCGGTGGTGGGGGGCATGAGGGGGAGGGGGAAGGAGAGTCACAGCTTTATACATGAGAAGCCCCTCAGAGAGCTGCTGGGGGTCCTGAAAGAACAACTGATATTTTTTATAAGGGGGTATTTGATTGGTGTGACTTAGTTTGGGGCCTTCAACTGGTTTGTGGCTTCCAGGAAGCAGACCTAGGACAGGTGGACTGTAGGGCACCAGTGCACTCCGCTATATCCTTAGGTTGGCCCTACTAGACTGTGCAAGTGGTCTTGTTGCGAGAGCTATTGTGAGCCGATAGTGGGCTTATAACCCACACACTGCTTACCATTGGTTGGCCTTAATACAAGTCATTTGATTGCTCATGATGGCTTGTCTTCCTATTCTTGTGTTTATTACTCTTCTGAAGCATAGCCTTCTTTTGGATTTGGCTGAAAAGTATCCTTCAACTATTCTCATTTAGGGAAGACCAATGTTTTTCTTTGTCATTCAGCACTCCGTGATAGCGCAAGTGTTTTCCAGGTCCATTCCTTGTGTGCTGCTTCTCCTCTCGAATAACTCTCCAAAACTGTGTTGCTCCCCCCACCCCTCCCAGCTTCTCTGCAAAATTACAGCAAGTGAGATTTTTTTGGCTAGGGTGCAGATGAATAGCAGATTCTACAGGTTGTTTTCATCTCCTGTATTCCTTATATTGAATAAAACAGTGTGGGGCCACAAAAGCTTTCATCTTGCCTGGTGAAGGGTCATCTGCTGCACTCATTCAGCTAGAGTCGGAGTGACAAGGTGTACATATACATGGCACTTCCCCCGACAGCCCATAAATCAACTCCCTGGGCTACTAAATACAAGCAAATGGCTGAATCCTGTGGAAAGTAAATGAGGCTCAACAAGCACTTGACCTTATATTGAGGCGTTCCTTTTTTTTCAATGCTGCTCGTTTCTGGACTGTAAAACATAATACACCATTTATAAATATTGAAGACATAGAATTCAATTTACAGTTCTGACATACACTTTTCCTCCACTAATTTGACATTTTTTTCCAAACAATACTTTACAAACATTGACAAAGCCAGCAGCTCGGCATTTGCATCGTAAAGGGGAGGAGCCCTACTAGCTATGCCAATGCTTTTTTTTTTAAGAATCTGATCAATATGAAAAGGTAGATGTAAGATGCCATTCCACCTCGGGCAGAGACCTCTGGTTCCTACTCGTAGGAGAGGCATTGCTTCTTTGGTATGTGGAGGAGTCCTGAGACCTGGTTGTTTAGCAAGTATCTTTCCTGTGTCTGGGTGGCTGGAAATTAACTTTTGTTTTTCCTGCACGACATCTGCCAGCTTTTTGACGGTTGCTCTCTAAGATGTCCAACTGCCATGTCAAAGGTGGATTTGGCACAGAATTTGTTGGTGGTTGTCCGGAGGTATTCAATATTGCCTTCAAGTGAGACTTTAAGCAGCTTTTTGACTGCATGGGGGTGGTTACGATGCAGTGTTGCTTTTGGTGCCTCAGTGCTGAACAGGAAGTGCAGCATGGAGAAATTTGGTGTCCCTGGATAGGGCCTACTTGGGGTAGAGATGCTAGACCCGAAGGTTTATGCCATCTAGGGATCGGCTCTGGCTTAATGCCAGACTCCCTCAGGTGCACTGCTCTATCTCAGCTGTTGGTCATTTAGGGGATTCAGACTGAATGAGGCATAGAGCAGTCATTGAGTACTTCTGGCTTGAATCAATTGCTGCCTTGATGTCAGATCTCGGAGAACACCCTCTCTGGATCTTCTTGGGTTTGGCCAACCGGAATGTAGAAACGGTCTTCAGCATATTTTCAGCTCCATAAATGCCAGGTGTCTCTAGCAACATTTGCAGGCCAAATGCACTTCTTTGTTTTGTTGTTGCTTTGTTGTTATTTTCTTTATAAGAAAAGAAGCCAATATTAATTTAAAAGTCTCTAACTTAAGATTGAAAAATAAAAATCTTTCACAAACCTTTTTCAAAAGGAAAGGAAAAGAACATATACAGGTTGCAGAACCCAAACACTGTAAAACTAGAACAGCTCTGAAAAGTAACCACCTGAAGTACTGCATTATACTAAGTGTGTTTATGGAGGAAACCAGAATGATCCTGGATGTAGAGCAAAAAAGCACGTACATTTTTTCTGCGAAGGAAGGAAGATTGCTTATGATTATACGGAAGAATTCCCAGGAGGAGCACTAAGATCACAGGAAAGCAACTTTTCCTCCTGGGGCCTTCAATAACAGTTCAAGCATTGAACATACTCATATGTCCATTACTTGTAAGGAGCACAGGAATGAACAAGGGGCATACATATTTTACCAAGAGACGTTCTGTAAAGAACTCTGATCAACCTTAGTGTCAGCCCAAATCTCAATTCAAGAACAAGTGTGGGCAGATCTTCGAAGTGGTGACTTCACATATTTCTAAAATTGGGGCATTTCTTAAAGCCACTGTAGCTGCTTTGCTCTACTAGGGTGAGTTTAAGGTCTTCAGATTGAACTTTCGTTAGCAATTTGGAAATAAACGAAGTTGCAAAATGCTATCTTGCTAGAGAAGGACTTTCATTACGACTAAACTGGTTTAAACCGCCCAAAATGAAAGAACAAAAGTTCTGACTGTCTAAGGTCTCCGATATTATCCAGGCAGAACTCTAGAGCCCTCTTAGAATGGATTTTTACACTGGAGAAGACTATTTTGGAAAAACCTGGGAATGAAATAGCCCGAATGGCATGAAAATCTGACTGTACTTTTGAAAGGCACCAGGTCTATGTTCTCATATTTGTTCTTATGAAACACAGTTTTAGGCACTTGGCAGCATACGGTCTGGATTTGCGACTTGAACAGCTACAACGAACATGGCCTTCCAAGTCCGATATCGTAATGATGAATTATGTATAACTGTGAAACCATTCATTTAGAATACTCTATATTAAATTCCCACGGTGGATTGGGTCTTCTGACTAGGGGGAAAACCTTCTGAATACCCTCTGGAACATCTTTAAGCACTGGCACTCCGAAGAAATAGGTTTGTGAAAGACATTTCCTATTGCCAGTAATAGATGTGCAAGGTGTCCCTTAATTGAGGAGACATGCAGCTCAGATCTTCCTCAGATCTTCCTATACATATATGGTACCACCTCTTTCTAGCATCTGGAAAGATCAAAATATTTTTAGTGTGCAAGAGACAGAAACACTTACCATTAAAAGCAGGCAGAGTTCTATTCAATGGGCACTTAAGACTTTACAAAATGTCCATAAAGTCTAAGTTCATAATATAACAGTACAGGAACCGGGCCGCTAATTCAACGATTTACAATTTATGATCTGGTACCGGACCTTATGCTGGAGATCTGGTCTGCATGGTAGATTCCTATATGTTTTCTCTGACAGATGTAGACGTTCAGTTATCCACTACTGATGTGGCTACACTGGAGGAATGAGGACAATTCTGGCATTTCAGTAGGACTGATTGAATATGTTAGACCCAGGGTCCCAGGGACCACCGACTCCGACACGGTAGCTTGGCACGAGGCAGGTAGGCACGCCCGAGGCTATGTGTGAAGTAGTGGTGCAGCACACTCCCACTCTGACACAGAAAAGCACACACAATAAGGAGACACCACTCCAGTTTCTTTTATAAGAACAAATATCTTTATCTACTTCTTGTTAGGGCAGGTAACGTAGGATTCTCACAGTATGCAGGGTAAATGGTTGGTAACCTCCTGTCAATACAAGTAACATTTCTTATGCAGATATTCACTGCAGTTAAACACTCTTAAACCACTGGGCAATATGGGTGAACATTCTCAAGCCTCCATTCAATGCAGGTAATCAGGCTCAATCAGATAGGTAAAGCAGGTAACACCGTACATTCAAGTATAACATTTTTATAGCTATACCAGTGCAGATGTACTTTCATTAAAGGTAGCAATCCTTAGACAGATCTTCAATACATGCAGTAGTTCCTAGGCAGAGTTTCACTACATGACATTTCTTAGGCATCTATTCCGTAAGGCGATATTTTAGGCATCTACTCAGGCAGGCAATGGGTGTTATGCCGTCATGTATTCAAGGCAGCAGACACATTTCCAGGCCAAGGTTTGCTACAGGTGACAGTTTCCCAGGCAGGGGCTCATTACCGATGCCACAAGGACAATCCAGCAGGGGTGGTTACCCAACAGTGGTTGCTGGTGTCTGGCTTCAGGCCACAGGTATCCCTTGACAACCCTGCTGGCAGTGGAAGGGGCCTCCGCATGAGCGTAGGCCCCCAGACCTCCTGGACTCACCAGTCAGCCATCGGGGTGAAGTTCCTCACGAGGCAGCGCAGTCTCCGGTATGCACCGGCCGCCTCCTCCCCAGTCAAACCGCTCCTTCCTATGCTCGGGGCCTGGACTGGTGGAAACTCCCATTCCCACTCCCACTCCCACTGGTGAACTTGGGCTCAGCGTCTTTTTAGCAGCGCCTGGGCCTTGGCGGTGATTTCGGCTTCTCGGGTCAAAGCACTTGCATGTAGGTACCCGGCCAGGGTCGGTGAGTCCCCCACGCCAGCGCTTTTCCTCTCCACAGCGCGGGGGTAGAATTGGTGATCTTGGACACAGGGGGCATTCTGATACAGCTCCAGGCAGCCCGCTCAGGTTCTGGGCCCACAGCGCTTCTCTGCACTTGCGCTTAAGATCAGGAGCAGTTTCTAGCTGGGCAGCACTTCACGCTCCGTACCTTGGGATACCAAACAGCAGCACTCTCAGAGTCACAGCGCTTAAGAGTCACAGCGCTGGTTGGGGAGTTTCAGGCCTCAGGTTCACAGCGCTTCCCAGTCTCAGCGCTGGTAATGGATGCCAGGTATTAGTGGCATATAAAGATTGGTGGAGGTTCTCGGCAGGCCCACTGGAGCTGGTGAACAAGTTACTTACCTTCGGTAACGATATATCTGTAAGAAACAGTAGTTAGTATTAGATTCCTTACCTTAGAATATCCCCAAGCGTCAGACTGGATCCGGAAATTTTTGCGTAGCAGTACCCTTGCGCGTCTGTAGACGTCGTCTGCGGCTCCGTGTCAGTCGTCGGCGTCGTGGGGGCCGTGATGACGTCAGTGATGTCTGAGTACTTAAGACGCAGCCTCCGCATGCTGACGTCAGTTCTTAGACAATGCTTTTCCACGCCAGAAACGCAGAGCCATGTTAAAAACCAACACTGGTGCCATTGAAACTAGGGCCCTGAAAGGGGAGGACCTTAACCCTAGATATCGGTTCGCAGAACGGGGAGGATGGGTGGGGCGGTAAGGGAACTTATACTAACTACTGTTTCTTACAGATATATCGTTACCGAAGGTAAGTAACTCATTCATCTGAAAGAAACAGGTTAGTATTAGATTCCTTACCTTAGAATACCCCAGCAATACCAACCCCGGTGGTGGGTCTGCAAACCAATAATCATACCAGAAAGTCCTGGAGGACGGAACGACCAAAGAAGCCATCCCTCCGGACTTGGCTGTCCAGGCAGTAGTGTCTTGCAAACGTGTGCAGCGAGGCCCATGTGGCTGCCTGACAAATGTCCTGCAAGGGGACTCCCCGGCCCAGGGCAGTAGTAGCCGCCGTGGCCAGAGTGGAATGGGCCCTCAGCCCAACAGGAGGCTCCTTCTTTGCCACGGAGTAACAAGCCTTGATTCACAAGACGACCCACCGAGAGATGGTCCTTTTGTGCACCGCCCGACCTTTCTTAGCGCCCACGTAACTAACAGAGTTGGTCATCCACCCGGGACTGGCGTGTGCGATCCACATAGAAAGAAATCGCACATTTTGGGTCCAGACGGTGGAGCCGCTCTTCCTCTTTAGAGGAATGCGGTGGCGGAAAGAAGGTGGGCAAGGTGATGGACTGCCCGATGTGGAAGGCCGTGACAACCTTGGGCAGGAACGAGGGTCTAGTCCGCAACACAACCTTGTCCGGATGGACAGAAAGGAAAGGAGGTTTAGAGGAAAGAGCCTGGAGCTCACTCACTCTCCTGGCAGAGGTGATGGCAACCAGGAAAGAAGTCTTCAGAGTAAAAAGGCGGAGAGGGCAGTTATGAAGTGGCTCATAGGGAGCGCACATCAGGTAAGTAAGAACAAGGTTCAAGTCCCTCTGAGGCATCACAAACGGAACAGGGGGGAACATGTGTGTGATGCATTTTAGAAAACGAGTTACAGTAGGGGATTTGAACAAAGATGGTTGATCAGGCAGCCTTCAGAAGGCCGAAAGGGCAGAAAGGTAGCCCTTGATAGTGCCCAGAGCAGAGCCCTGCTGGGCAAGAGAAAGAAGGAAGAGGAGAACGTCAGAAAGAGGGGCAGAGAGAGGATCCACAGCCTTTGCGGTGCACCATGCCACAAATCAGTTCCACCTGCAGGCGTATACCGACTTCGTGGAGGGACGCCTGGCTGCCAGAATGACATTACAGACTTCAGGAGGCAAGTCAAATGGCCTCAACTGTCACTGCTCAATCTCCAAGCATGGAGGTGGAGACTGGACAGGTTCGGGTGGAGGACCGTCCTCTGCTGCTGCGACAGAAGGTCCTCCTGAAGAGGCAGACGAACCGAGGGATCGACTGTCATAGCTCGGGATACCAGTACCTTCGTGCCCAGTCCGGAGCCTCAAGGATGACTTGGGCCCGGTCGCGTTTTATCTTCTTCAGCACTCTGTGCAGAAGTGGTATAGGCGGAAAGGCGTACAACAGACGGCAACTCCACTCGCGACGAAAAGCGTCTCCGAGCGAGTGCCACCTTGGAAATTCCAACGTGCAGAACTGCTGACGTTCTGCGTTCTCTTCTGTGGCGAATAGATCTAACCAAGGCTCTCCCCACTGCTGAAAGAGGCCTTGCGCCACATCAGAGTTCAGACGGGATTCGTGATCCATCATGCACCTTTGGCTGAGCTCGTCCGCCCTGGCGTTCAGAGAACCTGCCAGGTGTTGAACCATCAGGGTCACGCCCTGATGTCCCAGCCACTGCCACAGGCGCAGAGCCTCTTGGCAGAGGGTCCATGACCCCACCCCGCCCTGTTTGTTGCAGTACCACATGGCGGAGGTGTTGTCCGTGAACACCTGCACTACACTCCCCCGAACAGAGGGGAGGAATGCTTTCAGTGCTAGACGAATCACCCGCAACTCCAAAAGGTTGATATGGAGCCAGGACTCCGCCGGAGACCAGAGGCCTCTGATCTCTGCCTCTCCCATGTGGCCTCTCCAGCCCTGGAGGGACGAGTCAGTCACAACCACGTGCTCCGGTTGGGGAGGGGAGAGGTATCTGCCGCTAACCCAATCGCGGTCCATGACCCCCCCACTGCAGCTGTCTCGCAGTGCCCTCCGAGATCAGGACATGGTCGGACAGGTTGCCCTGATGCTGGGCCCACTGAAACTTCAGGTCCCACTGCAGAGCCCGCATCCGCCACCTGGCGTGATGCACCAGAAGGATGCAGGAGGCCATCAGCCCCAGAAGCCGCAGCGGCAACCTGACCGAGATCCGGGATAAAGGCTAAAGGAGTGGAATCAGAGCCTGAATATCCCGAAACCGCTGTTCGGGAGGGTAAACCCGAAACTGCGCCGAGTCGAGAACCGCTCCGATGAAGAGGAGCTTCTGAGAGGGACACAGGTGTGACTTCAGCACATTGATGGAGAACCCCAGCAAGTGCAGGAGGTCGGCCTTAGTCTGGAGGTGGCTGACGACTGTCTGGGACGAGCCCGCCTTCAACAACCAGTCGTCGAGGTAGGGGAAGACTGAAACCACTAACCTCCGCAGATGAGCTGCGACCACCTCCATCACCTTTGTGAACACCCGTGGGGCGCTGGTAAGGTCGAAGGGGAGCACGGTAAACTGAAAGTGCTCGTGGCCTACCGTGAACCGCAGGTAGCGCCGGTGGGCCGGCAGGACGGGGATGTGGATGTGGAAATAAGCATCCTGCAAGTCCAACGCTACCATCCAGTCTCCTGGGTCCAGGGCAGCTAGGACCTGAGCCAGTGTCAGCATTTTGAACTTCTCCTTCCAGAGGAAGCCGTTGACATTCCGTAGATCCAAGATAGGGCGTAGGCCATATTTGCCCTCCTTGGGTACCAGAAAGTAGTGGGAGTAGCAACCACACTCTACTTCTGGCCCAGAAACTCGCTCGTTGGCCGAGAGGGCCGTAACTTCCTCCTGCAGAAGTCGCAAATGATCCCCCGATACGCGGTGCTATTGTGGTGGCATGGCTGGAGGGGTCGCCTCGAAGGGGAGTGAGTAGCCCCTTCGGACGATTTGCAGCACCCACCTGTCCGATGTGACAGTGCGCCAGTGGTGGAGGTGATGGCGAACCCTGCCCCCCACTGGCGTCACATGGGCCTGAAAGCACGGACTAGGAGGGTTTTGAGGCGGATGCTGCGTGGGAAGGTGTGGACTGGCCTCGCTGTTGTCCCTGACCGCCGCCATGGCGGTTTCCACAGCCGCCACTGCGTTGGATGTTAGTCTGTGGTGCTTGGCTGGCAGCACGTGTGGGGCGCCCCTTCCTTGGCCACGAAAGGAAGGAAAGGCCCCAGTTTGCTGGCGCGGGGCCGAGAGGCGCAAGGACCTGGCCGTAGCCCTGGAGTCCTTAAAGCGCTCAAGCGCATGGTCTGCCTTGTCACCAAAAAGACAACGGCCATCAAACGGCATGTCCATGAGTGTATTCTGAACATCGGCCGAAAAGTTGGCAGACCTCAACCAGGCGTGGCGACGAATCGCCACCGTCGTTGCCATCGCTCTGCCCAGCCAGTCAATGGTATCCAGCCCACACCGGATAGAATACCGTACTGCATCCCGGCCTTCCACAAGGGCCTGGCCGAGTTTGGCCCGTACCTCCAACGGGCACTCTGGCAGCACTTCCGCGACCATGTCCCACAGAGAGTGGGTGTGGCGGCCCAAGAGGCATGCAGTGTTGGAAAACCGCAGTCCCAGACTCAGGGAAGAGAATACCTTTTTGCTGTACTGCTCATACCTCTTGGATTTCCTGTCCGGCGGAGCCGACAGGAATGAGGTCTGGGAATTTGAGGCCTGGATGACCAGGCTCTCGGGGTTGGGGTGGGTGGACAGGAAACATGGGTGGCCCGGGGCCGGGCGGTGGCGTCTGGCCACGTTCCTATCTACAGGCGAACCTGTAGCGGGCCTGGACCAAGTGCCCAAAAGAACATCAGTCAAGGCCTCATTAAACAGCAGCAGAGGCTCAGCCGAGCTTGACTGCTGTTTAAGGACCTCAGTCAGGAGGTTAGTCCTCAAGTCCGCGAGGGGGAGCTCAAAGCCCAAGGCCTTGGCCGCCCGCGTCAACACCACACTGTAGGTTGCCCCCGCCTCCGTAACCACAGTAGGAGGTGAGACAAAACAAGCGTCTGGCGAGGTGTCCAGACCACTGGCATCCCCAAGTCCACCTGTCCAGTCCTCCTGGGACGGACACTCACGTGTCAGAGGGTCTTCAGACCCCTCCCAATACTCCTCATCACCCATCCCCTTATAATCAGGGTTGTCAAAAGATGGGGCCGGTTCATTGAAGTAAAACTCCCCAAGCGGCGTCGAAAGCGGTGCCCAGCGGCGCCGTTCCGACGCCGGAACCGGATCGAGGGAGGCGCCGCCCGAGGACAGCGCCAGAGGTGACACCTGAGGGACCGGCGCCGGTGAGGTCGTCAGGTCAACCGGCGACGACCCATATCCAGAAGCGGATCCAGTGGGGCCCTGCGTAGCCGGGTCCGAAGGCACCAGCGGAGTCTGGGCCGAAGCACCAGACGGTGTCTTGGCCGAATCGCCTGACCTGCTAGGGCCCCCAGACGGGTCCGCTGGGCCCGAAGGCGACGCGGAGCCCGTCGGAGGAGTGAGGGACCTCATGGCCATGAGAAATCGGTCGATCACCACCGGCGTCGCATGCTGCCCAGGGACCAGAGGGTATGGGGCAGGCTGTGACGCCGCGACTCCGACAGCCGCGTGGGCGGTGTCTCCCGAAACCCCGGCCCCGTCGCGCGGGCATCGGGGGTTGGGGGGGTGTTGGAGAGTCGGAAGAGCGATGATGTCTCTTCGACTTCTTGTGCTTACCTGACGACAACGAACCTGAGGAGTGATGTCGACTCCAGGAGCTCTGATGGTTCCGAACCAGCGACCTGTCCCTCGACCTCTATTGGGACCGGGACCTCTCGCGGAGCGGGCCGACTGCTGGAGTTCGAGCCGCTTGCAGGCCCGCTCCCGCCTAGCTTTTGAAGTCAGGACCCGGCAGTCGGAGAAGGTCTTGTTGTCTTGGTCGACGCCGAGACAGTAGAGAAACAGACGGAGAGGGTCGGTGACCGACATCAGTCGGTCGCAGTCCTCAAAGGGTTTAAAACCTGGCATCCCTACAGGACCATTCGGAGTCGATGACTCGAGAAAAATGATCAAAAAGGATCGTAAAAGTTTAGTTAAAAAATGACTAAGGTACCACTTTTTCCGGATCTGCGCTGCTGACACGGAAAAAAGAAGAACTGACGTCAGCACGCGGAGGCGGCGTCTAAGTACTCCGACGACGTCATCACGGCGCCCACGACGGATGTGGGGCCGCAGACGACGCCTACCGACGTGCAAGGGTACTGCTACGCAAAAAATGTCGGATTCAGTCTGACGCCTGGGGATATTCTAAGGTAAGGAATCTAATACTAACCTGTTTCTTTCAGATGTCCCTGGTTCCCCTCACACAGGGCTAGGTCAGCAGGCAGGCAGGCAGGGCAACTCATCTGACTTGGGGCAGCAGGTCCTGGGATCCTTCAGCCTCAGTAGTGTAGCAATCCCACTAGGTCAGCAGCCTTTACTCCAGCTGAGGGTCCCCAGGTCCAGTGGTGCAACTGACTTGTCGGGTTTTCCCTCCTTTACTTTAATACCTCTAGGTCAGAGGACCCTACAAAAAGTCCTGGCGCCAACCAGGGAGGGGGCGGGGGAGGAGGTGTAGAGGGGTTGGAAGGTTCTAGAAGGCTCTGGAGACTCTGTGATGTCTATGGTGACAAGAGGCAGGACGGTCAAGGTTACAGTAACATTAAGTCCCAGCCTTATCTCAACTACTAGTGCGCAGATAGGACAGTGGCCACTCCGCAGGAGCAGGGGCCTGTGGCAACCATGTTGTTAGGAGAGAGCACCTGCAGCTCAGCACTGTTCAGCAGCGGTAAGGCGCCCAGAGTCCTATGTCCAACAAAAATGGCAGTCAGATCAAGGGAAAAAGGGAAAAAAAATTGTGGGGTAAGACCACCCTCCGGCTGACAGGTCTAACAGAGTATTATTGCTGGAATCCTGGTTATTGCAGGCAAAAAACTGAGAAATATTCATGGCCAGTCGGCCATAAAATTATTTTGTTTGTTTCAATGCTGACAGTACATGGAGTCGAAGTCTTGACATTTAATGTTTCCTATATCGAAGAAGCCTAATTGAGGATTCCTCCACCTGTGAAAGTCACCTGGCAATAATGTACGTAAAATACCTACTCATCATCACCTTTTAATGTTGTTCTGAGTAAACGTGCCTCTGTATTCTGGTCACCTGGAAAAAGCATGGCCATGACATTCTGTCCTGTTCATTTGAAAAGTGCACAAGTAGCCCGGAGGGGTATCCTGGCTCTGAAGAAGGAGCTGTATGGGTCGAGTCACAGTAAGGGTTATGTGAGGTGTCAGGCCTTCAGCTTCTTGCGGGATTCTGATGTGCAGGGGCAAGTTTTTCCAGGCTGTAGAAGAAAGCATTAACACCAGATCTGGTTCTGAATATGCAGGGTATGGGTGCCCAGCTAAGCAGAGGTGTCTGGTAGATTTGTAGACGTTTATGCAGTTGTTGAAGTACATGGGCCAATGTAGTTAAAGGTTTTGCATTTGTGGGAGGTTTGAGGAGCATTTGTTTGTGGATTAGGTGCCAGTGGAGCACTATGAGGTGCTATAGGACTTCTAAATTGATTGAACTTTCAGAGAGAGAAGACTGGCGAGTGCCCCATCTTGCACATTTAAATAGTACATTGTAGTCAAATTGCATGTTTGAGCAGGCAGGGAATTTGTTTTTGAAAGCAGTCAGTGCTGACTTGATAGCAAGATGAATTACTTTCAATTCTAGAACAGTGACATTGAAAACTTCTTTCTTGGACCAAAAGGTGTGCTTAAAAGGTGGCCCATGTGAGCACCCTCATTCTACAAGAGGCGCATCGGTCACACATTTTTGAGTGGGTATGTCCTGATGGAAAAGTACACCAAGCAGCAGGTTCGCGGCCTGGAACTATCAAAGGAACAACTATATCCCATATCTAATTAGAATGCCCTCCCAGCTGCAGGAGTACTGGCACTAATGATTTTTTCTGGACATTGTTGAAGGGACCTTGTAGGAGAGTAGGGTCTGCAATCCTATGATCACCCCAGATTTTTTTTGCTTTTTGCTTCACTGGTTTACGACTTCCCTGGCTGGGGGCCTGCTAATCAGACCCACAGCCTAGCTGTTCTCTCACTAAATTGACACGTGTACCTTAGGTGCATATACCAATTGGTACTGGGCCACCTTATCAGACCCTGTAACTCAGGGCATAGGTGTACCCAGGGCCTACCAGGGGCTGCAGCTTGTATTATGCCACCCCTGGCTGGCCATCTAAATCTGACAACTGGCAGCACGACAGCTGGGGCAAGGTGGTGTAATCACCCTTTGCTGTAGATATAGTATACCTATATCTAACCCTAAAATGGACACATAGATTCCTCTCAGTCGCTCCTATGGCATGCCTTGACAATCCTGAAGGCAGAGTGCTTGGAATCATGTGAGATGGTGCTCTGGCATGAGCTGGGCCCGTTTGCAGCTTGCGGAACCAAGTCCTAATAGCTGTTCCATGATAACGCATACCATATACTCTTAAGTGCATTATAATCCTCGCTGTTATATGCCAACTCTGGTATCGCTTTATCAAAACATGTCGAGTAAGGTGTCATACGAATTGGAATACTAACCCCTCGTCAATTCTGGCGACGGGGTTAGCATTCCACCCTTCTAGAGGGACACGACATGTATGTAACTGTGAACCCCGGTTAAAGTTAACTCGAGCCTCAGCATCACAAAATGGATGCTGCCACCACAGACACAAGTCTGACCTCCTGCTGCTGGGAGTCCTTTCAGCGAGGAGAGCTTGGACAAAGGGTTTCCTGTCAGGGGCGGTGCTAGCACGATCCCAGACAGGGCTTTGTGTATCCTGGGTAGGCAGGGCTGAATAGGAAGGTGACTGCAAGTGGCACCCCGGTGCTCACTGTGCATCTGCCGGCTAGAAGCAGTTCCAGGGGCACACCAGCCCCTGAGCTGGGGAAAGTCCGGCATGGGAGAGGGGTGTAACCACCCCCCTTCCTGGTCCCACCCATGGGCAGGACCTAGTCCCGTACCACCCCCTTTCTTTAGTATAAAGGTGGGAGCGGGGACCCTTCCAAATTAGATCTTTGAATCCTAAAACTACTTTCTACGAAAGGAACTCAAGATTCTTCTCAAGATTTCTCCGTTGTGACTAAGGAGTAGTCACCCTGCATCTGCGGCACCAACTAAGAACACTGCGGTTTGCTGCAAGTCCTTCCTCCGGAATCAGACTGACCAGCACGACGAGACCCGGCTTCCCTGGCACCTCTGACCTCTACCTACATCAGCCCAGCTGAGATTCGTGGGTGTGACGAGACCTGGAGGGACCGGCCATCTTCAGAACTGCACGACGCTTATCCAGCACGACCGCCGAGGGATCCTCGAGTGAGTGCTTTGGGGTTCGAGAAGCCCTAACCCTGAGCAGCTCCAGCACCGAAGTCCAGCCCCCCAAGCATCCACGAGATCTGCGTGGGGCCCTTCTGCTCTTTGCTGCTCACCGCGTTGTCCGGCTACTTGCCTGCTGGCTTGTAGCCTGCTTGACGACGAACGACGACATAGCCATCGCTGGTCTGGTTGCTCCAGACTGGCCCTTGCTCCCCTCCAACAGAGGAGCACCCCGGACCCTCTTGGTCCACTCCAGACGCCATTTTGAGTCCACCGCGTGGGCTTGCATTTGCCAAGAGTTGTTGCCCCAATCCTGGGTCCAGCGACGTCGACAGCAGATACCTTCATGGGACAGCTCGCACCTCCATCCTGGTCGCCGACAACGCCTCCTGGTCCGAGAGACTGCAGAGCCCAGCGTCGCCCACTCACCTGGTCGAGGTGACTTCATCCGGTGCCATCCTGGTGCCCATCTAATCACTGGCTAGTGATTCAGAACTTGGTCCCCTCTGCTTACAGGTATCCTTCTTCACCGATCCAGGCTTGGATCACATCGAACTTCATCACTGGTCGCCTGCCAGCAACAACTTCTTTCAGGCTCCATAGACTGCAACGAGGATTCCTGACGTCTTTTCTGCCCTATGCAGCCGCAGCCCCTGGGCTAGGTAACCTGAGCATTTCGGTGCTCCAGCATAGCTTAACTATCTAAGTGTCCAGATCCTTTTTCGTTTCAGGTCTACCTAGTCGGATTTGTCCGATAACACTAACTTTACGAAATCTAGCATCCATAGACTTTGTCCCGCATCCAGCGTGAGAGTGCACACTCTGCACCCGATCTCCCTAGGCCTCCTGCTCGTAATCTGAAGGTTCAGTAGTCCAGTCCTAGCGATCCTAAAGCCTTTAAGACTAGTTACTTACCTGCTAGTATTTCGCATTCCACTTTTGTAGTATATGGTTTCCCGTGCCCCTCGGGCATTTGTGTAAATTGTGCGTCTTTCAGAATTTCTTTAAGAGCTTTGTATTGTGCTTAGCGCCCTGTCCTCATAAGGAGTCCAGGGCTGTTGTGTTCTAAATAAATATCCTTTTATTTTCATAACAACTTGTGTGGTGTCCTTTCACTTGGTGTTCAAGGGGTATATGTGATGGTATAACAGCTGGCTTAACACACCCTCTAGAGTTTAGCCTAAAGACTGCTCTTGTCCATGCTACTAGGATAGCTGGTCTATCAGGTTGGCTTACAACCAATCATCAATAAGGGTTGTTTGGACTGATACATAGTGATCACTAGAATAGTGAGCACTGCATATCAGGCCAACTTCTCACAGACCTCATGCAGAGCATGAAGTGGAGTACCAAGGAAAAAGAGGAAGACAATTATCCAAACAGAGATGATATTTGGCATGCAGCTGGATTTAGTGTTCTTAGAGGATTGCGGAATTTTAGATTGGCATTTACTAGTCCCTCCTCCTGCACTGCACTGGGACCGCAGCAGATGTTATGCGGCCCTCGCCTAAAGGCAAAGCATGACTTGTGTCATCTGACAGTGGGGCAGAGCTTCTTACGCTCTTGAGGCTTTGACAGTCCATGACCCACATAGGGATAAACAATATTTTGTATTCTCAGATATGTGGCTACTAGCTTCTTACACAGAAGAAGTCCTTGGAGCAGCCTTTAGTCTGAAGGGAGGACAACTGTAAAGGAATAATTGTTGTACATTAGGAGTTTGCGGAATTTCTACTGTTTCTCCAATATTAGAATGTGTAAATGGACAAGCATCCTGAAGGTTCATAATGCACATTCATGCCCGCTGGTGTAATTGGGGTGGGCGGATTGGGGGAAATCGGGCAACGGCAAACATTCGGGGGGGTTGGCGTGGTGGGCAGCACAATATACCCACAGACAGGAACCAGACCTTGTATTACTAGAAGACACCCACCCATTGGGATCAGAGTGCAAATGCTTAACAGGTACAATGTATCTCTTTGGGCCACGTCGGATTTGCATGTCTCCAGAAATGTAACCATATTATTAATAAAAAGGAACTCTGTTTGTAATTTGAAGGCAATGAATTGATCAAGATGGGTTCTAGTTAGGTCTATAGGAAAAATGTGCTGATTAATGTTTATTTCCCTTCCAGACTGCCACAAGGAGTCCTATACAAAAAAGGCCCTTTTCTGTGAAGAGTCAAATACTTAGATACACATAATGGGAGATGTATTTAATGATATAATGTGCTGGGAGCTCAAGGAGTCATCCACCCACTTTAGAGCTGTTTACATGCACAAAGAGTTTGACTGATGTGTGGCACCTCAAACACCCAACATATAGAAAGTTTCCATTCTCATCTGGAGCACACAGTTCACTCTCCAGGTTTGACCAAAGATGTATTCCCATACATGAAGCAGATTTAGGATGGAGCATATCTAACCTTCCCCACTGAAAGTCACACCGGGGGACATTTTAGATTCTAGACAACCTAACTGGAGACTAGACACCCGGGAGTTACAAAATACAGAGGTCATGGCAGAGGTCTGAGTTGACCCAACTCCGTATTTGAAGAAAATGAAGGCACAGTGGAGTCCCCAGTACTGCTGTGGGAAGAATACAAGAAGGTGCTCAGCGATAAGGTGCAAATCAGTGTAATATGAGATGTACACTGTACATGACATTATATATAACTACAGGGTGCCATGATTTTAGATAATTCACATTTTGAGGGAAGACTACTGACGTATGATATTTGATTAAGCTAGTATTACCTCAGAAAACCTTCGAAGTGGGTGATAGAACAGGACACAGACTAGCATGGTTGAGATGTAGCGATGTAGAGCCAATGGGGGTAAGAGAACCAAGAAGTTTTAAAATTGAATCAAATATTCCAACTATGGGCGAGTAACGCACTGGTGGAAGACATCTTATCTAGTGAGATATTGGCAGCCCTAATTCATGTGTGTAGGAAAGACATTGGAGATAAAATGTTTTCTAATTAAGCTATATAAAAGAGTATCCCCATTACTTACAACCACATCTTAACCCCTTCCACGCTGATGACGAGCTGGGCTCGTCATGGCGTAGCCTCCTCGCACGCTGATGACGAGCCCAGCCCGTCACATAAAGTGCGGTTTTGAAAATCTCAGTGTGCGAGCGGAATTCCGCTAGCGCGCATGAGGTTAATATGTTTAAGAGTACACACTCAACTGATCCTCTTGCTAACCCTGGACTCCTTCAAAACCAAATTCTGCAACACCGTGACCAATGTAGCAAAACCTCTGCCTCCAACTCAACTCTGACAAAACTGAAGTACTGGTCTTTGGGAAGAACACCTCTGCATGGGAGTACATCTAGTGGCTTGCAGAACTTGGACCTACACCCACAGACTATGCACGCAACTCCGGCACCATCCTCAGCAGCCAACTGACATGAAACATTACGTCAATGCAGTAATCTTCTCCCACTTGGATCCCAACCAACTCCATAGTCAGGCCCTCATCACCAGCTGCATCGACAACATCATGCCCTCTACTCTGACATCTCCACCCAACTCCTCAGAACACTCCAGACCTTACAGAATGACAGCCAGACTCATCCTGGACCTCCCCAAACGGACAGACATCACCCCTCCCCCGCCTGAGAAACCTCCACTGGCTCCCCATCCAGAAGATATGCAAATTCAAGATCCTCACACTCTCCTATTAAGCTCTCCACAACATAGGACATGCCTACATCAACCATCAACTTAACTTCCATCAACTGAACTTCCACCAACCTTCTAGACACCTGCGCTCCTTCTCACTCGCCTCACACACACACACCCCTCTATCAGACGCAGCAGTGGCCACTCTCTCTACAACATTGCAGTGAAAATCTATAATAACCTTCTCCTCACGCACTATACAGCCCCTTCGCTGACAGACTTCAGAAACACTCAGGACCTGGCTCTTCAACAGAAAAGCAGTGCTCAGATACCCTTAGGGGGACAGTATTGTAGTTTGGGCTCAGTTGTGGCGGGTGCCCGAATTAGCATCCTACGCAGAGGCGTTATCAGAGGTCGTGGCCATGGAAGGCTGGTCCAGGATTAAAGGGTTGAGGGATGTAAAATGGCTATTAGTGGAGCTAGGGCTTGGTGACGCGTGGGCATCGAGAACTGCCCCACCTAAAGCCATGATTAAGAAACTGCATTGGAATTGGGTCTCTTCTAAATTATCTTCAGATCCACGTCATTGTAATTCCACTGTAGCCTTTGTGAGGATTAAAGATGTGGTGGCTTATGAACCTTACTTAGATATGATCTCCATCCCTTTTGACCGGGCCCTGTATTTTAATTTCAGAGTAGGGACCCTACCAGTAGGTGAACTAGTTGCCCGATGGAAATCCTCCCACCAGTCCTCCCCCTTTTGTGCTCGTTGCCCCACTCGAGTAGAGTCGGTAGCCCACATTCTTTTCGAATGTCCGGATTACTGTGCACCTAGGAGGCGCTGGCTCAAACCTTTATGTAGACTCTTAGGTACCTGCCAGCATAAAGTGGCTCTACGCATTCTAATGTCTGACACATACACTTTGGTTGTTTGCGCTGTTTCAAAAATTTTAAAGTGGTCATGGTTGATTCGTGTAAGAAGGCTGTCCTTGTCAATTTAATTCTTGTTCTGTTTTAACATTTTTATTCCCCTTTTTCCCTTTTTGTGTAATTAGGAAGTGATTGCTACAAATGTTGTGTTTTATACTTGTTGTACAAGCTTTTATGATATTTTTATATCAAAATAAAGCCTATCAATCAATCAGTAATGTATTTTACAAATGCGGATTGATTGACTGCTAGGGAAGAGGGCAAGCTATTACCAGATCCCTGACAAAAGCATATTAACAAAAAGGCTGACTACCAAGAGCAAAACATGGTAGGTGGCACATGAGATGGTGTCTTTAGTGCACTGTAAGCTGTAAAAGGCAAATATCAATGTGTTTTTTTGATTTTAATATTGCTGAACCATCAATTGTTGGTTTTTCTTTTTCAGTGAATGTCAATGCTTTGTAATGAGGCTGGAATTCAACCCACCGAAGGTGGCCAACCACTGCTGTACATCAAGGTTACAATACGGGGTCATGCACAATTGTGGTTTGACCAGAACCAATGTCCAACCTGCCACAAGTTATCAACCCCATTGCACACAGCCATCAGCCATGCACAATGTGGGTTGGTCGCAACCAGCCCTTGGACGACCCACCCCTGCTGTGCATGGCCTTTGGCCATGCACACAGATGGTTGGCCGCACGCCCTGCAGAAAACATTCCACAGGAAACTAAGCCCCATTGTACATGATGGGAAAATGTAGAGGTGAGAGACCCTCAAGCAAAAGTCAATTTTCGGCCTGACATTTCTGCAGTCTTTAAGGCCACACTGTCCTGTTTTGTTTCACTTCTTTAAAAAAAGATTTTATTTAAAAAAGGGTCTGTAAAAGATTGTAGTCATCTACTTTTCTGGGGACATTTATACAATTTTGAATATGGTATTCATTTTTTGAAGTAAACAAATCGAATTGGCCAGGATAGCCTGATTTGTAGGCTGCTAAATCACTTACCTTCTAGGAAGATGTGGCCTTTCTGAAGAAAGGCCAAGATGAAATATAATACATTTAAATATTTGGAAGTAGTGCTCCAGGATTCTGCACTCAAGCGAGACAATGAAGTGCTTGCGAGTAGCAATGGAGATCCCCTGAAAGAGGACACTGGTTTATGTTTCATTCTTGGGGGAAATAGGATTGCCCATTTTTCTGCTTCTGGTGGCTGCAAAGTTTTAAGAAATCTGACCATTATGTGTAGGTTTAAGTTAATTTATTAAGGATGATTAATAGGTCAAGTGCCTTGCTAACTACTGGTAAGGATTAACGAATTCTCTCAGTAGTCTTAGCAAGGCAGTTTTAGTTTATGCCAGTGTCAAGAAAACGTCTCTTACTGGATCAAGAATCCCTGATGGTACAGCAACAATTGGCATGGAAGGAATGAGGTGTGGCATTGGAACATTTTCAGAAGTTTTATAGGTATATTCAGGTTTTGCGCTCTCAAACTGTTTTTCATTTGATTCCAAAGTAAATGAAATAACCTCACTAGAACTCATGGTGGAGATCCTAGAGAGTAGCTCCCAGAGATGGATTGTGAACTGGTGTTCCATTCTCTCCTTGGAAACTTGAATGCCTCCAAGGTTGACTACAAACTATTGTTGGAACTTTTTATTTTGAAAGATCTTATTGGGGCACTGCTAATCGCTCCTGAAAATACATTTTCCCTACTAGTGCAACCTTCTATGTGGCATTGGTACCACCGCATGAAGATTTCTGTGGAAAATAGCAACTGTGCTATGTACTGTTTAACAGTAACTCAGATATATTACCATTATATAGCTCAGAAATCTGCCCTTTAATTTAGAGAAGACTAAAGCTATCACTCTCACCTTCATATACCCACAAACATCAAGGTTTTTTCCGATTTGATTTCAACATCAATGCACAATTCAATAAACCTATTTGGCAGGTACAAGCTTGACAAACGTGTCTCTTGCCGACAATGAGCCTTCCTACACCAGCACCCTTATTGACAATGTAACAAAGCATAACGATGGAGACATCCACTACTGCATGTTGGGTCAATACTGAGCTTTATAGCAGGAACATAGGTGTCAGTACACTCCTCTGTCCTCTTGAGTGGGGAGCTCCAAACTATGCAGTGGAGAATGGTTTTTCCCTAGGACCCAGACTAGAGCAGATTTAACATTTATAGGTTCCAATGTATCTTTCAGGCAAGTGGAGTCCCTGACCCTCAAAACCACTAGATGTAATTTCGGAAAATTATCATTCTGGCACCTTTTGAATAGACATGTTAATAAGAAGAACGTTACCTAACGTTTGCCTCTACAACAGCAAATCGCATCAAAGCAGCAACGTTGCTGGACTAAGCAATTAAAAATGTGGGCAATATGAAATATTTTTTTTCAAAAAAATGAATAATAACAGTAAAAAAAGTTGTTAAAAACTGTATGTTTCCAGTATAGAAAATACAGGGCCCAATGCCCTTAGACCGTTCTCCATAAAGCGGAAAAAAGAATAATTGTCTAATGATGCAATCCAGGATTGATTATACAAAACTGTCTCAATGGGCAGTGTGGATTTTCCGGTGGATCGGACAATCTGGGCAGTTCATTCTATTTTTTTTAAACTCTTTCTAGGAATGGAAGTGTGATTGTTTAGTCAGTGTATCCAATAATTTTGAATATACTTATCTTTTGAAGGGTTGCTAAGTGGGCCTTTAAATAGGCATGCAAATGTAAACAAAGAGAAGGGGTTGTACTTTTCTGTCTTAAAAGCAACTTTTAGGATCCTACATGAAAACAGAAATGTTCAATGTTCAAGATTATCAAAATAGATCCCATGACGTACAAGCCCTAATGGTTGTAAATAAATGTTTTTCAATGGTTTGCCTAGAAAATCGTATGCGCTTCCTCTTATTTGTGCAAAGCATACTTTGTTACAGCCTTCTAAGTGTTGGGAGGTGATGTGGTCAGATTTTCTTCTACATTTTACCTCCTATAGCAGAGGTCTCCAAATCCATTCAGAAACTGTAATGAAGCTTCAACAAGATCTTGGATGGGAATAGTTTATTTGTAAGGTTCAAGTATTATACAAAAATCAAATGCATAAGCTGAACGTAGCATTGAAAAAAGCACATACACTAGCCTATTGTGGTCAAGGACAAGTGCCAGTTGCTGGCTCTCTTCTGGAAGGGCAATAACAATATTGTCAGCTAATTATCACACCTTCAAGATACGAAGGAACCAACACATTTGTTTATAGCTTCGGTATTCAAAATCCAAATAGTCGTGTGGATGACGCATTGAAAATTTTGCAGATTCCTTGCCTGGTTAACACATAATTACTAATAGTTTAGGTTCTGTTTTATCAAGAAACATTCCTGAATAAAACCCTCAGCAAAGCATGTCACTACCCATGGCCAAATGAATAAATACTCTAATTGGCCCATGTGGAGGCCTTCCAATACAGAACAGTACTTGCTGTAACCCACATCCTCTCTATGGTCATTAGTCTTAAAGTCCAATGAAGTGGGTGTGGGGGTGCGCAACACTGTCTGAGTGACCTTTAATAGCTCACAATTTTTACTGATCATAAGTAGCTCCCCATACCGAAAAGGCTGGAGACCCCTAGCTTAGATTATTAAAAACCATGAAAAATGAATGAAAACTAAACAATCCTATAGCACATACATCACGAATAGAAGAGGCATCAGAGATTCTCGGAGTGCACCTCAAACACTATTTGGTTAAATTTTAGATCAGCTATTGCTGACTCCACCCTTGAGGTTAGAAAAACAAAAGACAAATCTACAAGAATAACTCACCATGGTAACTAGGTTACCAAACCACTGATGAGCAAGTTCATGTCCAACGACCAATGCGACCCACTGACGGGATGAAGAGCATGAGTTTTTGGGATCAATCAACAAAGCAGTCTCTCTATGAAAACAGAACAGTAATCTTCTTACTACAAGATGAATGCATGAATTATTTGATTAATATAGAACATTCAACAATTAATTAAATGAATGCAGGAATTGAATAGTCGGTTAAGTCAATCTTCGTGCAATGAAAAACCAAAGCTATACAGGGCAAGTCAACACCATGAGACCAAAAGCAAGTCTGCAACTATGCACAAGCAAAGACTGTTGATGCGAACACACAGAAGCAGGAAATAAAGTGTATTCATTTGCAACATTAAAACTTTGAATATACTTTTAATTTTATAATTGACAATACCTTTTTTTAACTGAAGATTCTTTGCTCTGGACTCTTTGATACTCTATCTTTGCAGTTTCCCACTTGATTACAGTTATTACCGGATATACACTTTTCAAAAATGTTATTCACTTTCCAAAACAATTAAACCTATTGTCACAAGACTTGATTATTAAATGTGACTTTCATGTTATCACACTGAACACAGTTTTTCATTTGCATCTTCCAAGTCTATGCACAAGGTTAACTTGAGGACTACGGTGCCCCATTTTGTTTTAAGATACTTTTTCGATGATTACTAAAAATACAGTGGTATCCATGTTTCAGATAAAAAGGAGGTCCTCTTCCTGACTGAGAAACCAGGAACTGGTGAATAGATCCATCGCCTAAGAGGCAGGTGTGATATAGGTTCTTAGAAAGGCAAGTACGAACTTGAAGTATAACTTAATTGTCGTTTCAGTGCTAGCCACAGTAATATTGAATCAAATTAACACACTCTGATGGGATGTGGAGTCATACAGGAACTAGAGGACATGACTTGCATACACAGTTCTGCAGGACTGTTCTAACAAATCAGTCATTAGTGAAGTATCGGACTCCAAACCACGGTACTTTGAGAAGATGTGGTGAGAAGTCCATGTAACCGCTTTACAAGCTCACACATTAAAAAAAAAAGCCACACAGCAGATTTTCCCTTTGGTAGAATGCACAGATCACAATACCCTAGAACAGCTTTCTTTTCAGCTCCTAACACTGAATTGGAAATATAAAGTACTAACCGGGACACTGTGTCTGTCCAGTGTTGATCTCTTTCATAGATTCTGATGCTTGAATCTTCACTGTCGCCATGGTGGGAGTCCCTCGGCATTTAAAACAAGCACTCCAATGTAAGTACATTAACAGACAAAACTGACATTGTTAACCAATTCAATCCAGTTGTTATAACAGACCCAGACTTCAGACAATCAGAGAAAAGACCATGAACCACTCTTCCCTTGCGAGACCCAAACCTCAGATTTTGAGCAAGAGTGTAAAAGGGAATAAGTTATATCAATGAGGTATAGGAGTGGTGAGCCAAACGTGGAGGTGGGTGGATCACATGCGAATGTATGAAAGATATCAATCCTGTAGAACCACAATGTACAGGTAACAATTTTTATCCAGTATTGAATCTTTCATCAATTCACATGCTTTAATCGGAGTAGCTAGCAGTAAGAGAAGAATAACTGGTGGTGTGTTAGGCGAAACCACTCATAAGGATAAAACATGAACCACAGGAAAATATAAATATTAGAAAACAATTGACACAAGCAATAAGAACACACCATCACCAGTATGTTGCAAAAAAAAGAGCGAAAAAATGATCTGCACCTTATTTAAAGAGGCGACGTAATACTGCCTGCCCAAGAGTGGCATCTGCTTTCCATGCAGAGTCCAAACAATAGTGCATGGTGAATGTATGTGCCTTCTATCACGTTACCGCTCTGCCAATGTCTGGACGCGATACTCCAGCAAACAAGGCAGTGGATCTAGCCATTTTTCTGGTCAAATGTTCAGCAACGTTTGTCAACAGCGGTCTTCCTGCGTTTCGTGGCAAAAAGCAATTGCTGCCAATACTCAATGGTCTATGCTGCTTCTTGAATTTGCGCAACTCTTCCTGGAAGGAGCAAAAAGGACGAGAAGCTAGTCCTTATTTCTGAAAGGCTTTGTTCTGTGAAGAACAAGTTACTTACCTTCAGTAACGAAATATCTAAAAGAGACATAGGGTTATGGATTCCTCACCTTGCAATTACCCCAGGTATCATACTGGATCCAGAGAATTTTTCTTCAGCAGTACCCCTGCACGTCGATAGGTGGCGTCGGTCGACTCAGCTTTCGTCATTGACATCGTGGTGACCGGATGACATTGCGGTATCTACTTAGGTGCCACCCCTGCACGCTGGCGGTAGTTCTTTACAAGACATTCCACGCCAGAAGTGCAGAGCCATGCAAAACACTGAGCACTGGTGCACAAAACTAGGGCCCTGAAAGGGAGTCCCTTACCCTAGAAGTCAGTTCGCAGGATGGATGGGGCAGTGAGGAATCCATAACTAATACATCTCTCTTACAGATATATGGTTATCAAAGGTAGTAACTTGCTCATCTGAAAGACTATTAGTGATGGACTCCTCACCTTAGAATAGATACCCTAGCTATACCAACCCCAGAGGAGGATCTGCAAACTTAAGTTCACACCAGAAAGTCCTGGAGAACTGAACGGCTAAAGAGGCAGTCTCTCCAGACCTGGCTGGCCAGACAGTAATGTTTGCTGAACGTGTGCAATGAAGCCCATATGGCTGCCTGGCAGATGTCCTGGAGAGTGAATCCACGTCCCAAAGTAGTAGTGGCTGCTGTTGCCCAGGTGGAATGGGCATGCGGCCCCAGAAGAGGTTTCTTCTTTTACAAGGAATAACAGATTTTGATGCAAAGAACGGCCCATAGAGAGAGATGGTCCGCTTTTGCACGGCCCGCCCTTTCTTGGCACCCACTTTATTTATTTTGAAAGTTTTATATAGCGCGAACAGGATCTTTGCAGATATCAGAGCGCTTTACACGGCTGGGAATGCCAGCAAGAGAGTGGGGTTACACATAACTAGTACAGCACATCAATAATACAAATATAACAGTTAAATGTGTGCATAGATAGGCAGTAGCATCAATAATACAGGTGAGATACATAGTCATATAGTTCGAACAGCGATTTAAATGTGTGCGTAGATAGTTAGTAGCAACAATAATTCAGGTGAAATACATAGTCATAGAATTCGAACAAAGTAATACAGGTCGGAGTAGGGTCTTTCCAAATCCACGCTAATAGGTCAAGTGTATTTGGCCATAAAAATAGCTTTTACTTCTTTCTTAAAAAGTGTGAAGGAGGAGATGAGCCTGGTTTCAGGAGGGAGTGAGTTCCAGATCCTGGGTGCCATTCCTGAGAAAGAGCGTTTATAGGTTTTTACCTTCCGGAATCTTCAAGGTTTTAGCAGAAGATTGTCTGTGCCTCTAGTGTTTCTAGAGCCGCCAGAGATTGACAGCTTCTGAGTGAGGTATCTGGGAGAGCTCAGGTGTAGAGCCTTGTGTGTCATGCAGGCGATTTTCAAATGTATTCTGGCTTCTAAAGGCAGCCAGTCCAGTGTTTTCAGATCAGGGGTGATGTGCGAGTGTTTTTTTGATCCAGTGATGAGTCTGGCTGCAGCGTTTAGAGAGGCTCTTAGGGGTGCAGTGCTGGTTAACGGGAGACCGCAAAGGGAGGTGCTGCCGTATTCAATTCGAGGGATTACTAGAGCTTGTACTGCAGTTTGGAAGTCTTTGACTGGTAGGAAGGGTTTAAGTTTCCTCAGTGTATTGATTTGGAATTTGGAACCCACATATCCAACAAAGAGCTGGCCATCCATCCGAATTGCTTTGTGCGATCCAGATCAAATGAAAGCGCACATTTTGGATCCAGACAGTGGATCCTCTCCTATTTGAATTTGAATTTAAAAACACTTAGAAAGCGCGCGTTTACCTAGCGGTTTTTTGGAATGCGGGGGGAGGGAAGAAGGTGGGCCAAGTGATGGTCTATCCTATGTGGAAAGAGGTAACCACTTTGGGAAGGAAAGAAGGCCTAGAGTGAAGGACAACTTTGTCCAGATGAATAGCCTGGAAAGGTGGATTTTAAGAGAGTGAAGCTCACTCACCCTGCAAGCAGAGATGAAGGAACCAAAAAGGCAGTTTTAAGTGTCAAAAGACTGAAAGGACAGTTATGTAGCTGTTCGAAAGCAGCGCACATAAGGTAGGTGAAAACCCGGTTAAAGTCCCACTGGGGCATTACGAAAGGAATGGGAGGAAAGAAGTGAATAATGCCCTTCGCGATTTAAATAGGGGACTTGAAAAGAGAGGGCTGATCAGGAAGCCAAAGAAAGGCCGAAATGGCAGAGAGATAGCCTTTTAGAGTACCCAGAGCAGAGACCTGCTCGGCCAAAGAAAGAATGTAGAGGAGAACCTCTGAAACGGGGGCAAAAAGGGGATTCACAGGCTTTGCTGTGCACCATGCCACAAATTTGTTTCATCTACAGGTGTATACCGTTTTGGTGGAGGGCACCTGGCTACCAAGGTAACGTTACAGACTTTGGGAGGAAGGTCAAAAGCGGTCAACTCTCGCCGCTCAATCTCCACGCAAAGAGGTGGAGGCTGGACAGGTTCAGGTGGAGGACCGTCCCCTGCTGCTGCAACAGAAGATCCTCCCGAAGAGGCAGGCTGATTGGTGGATTGATGGCCATTTGCAGAACCTCGGGATACCAGACTCTTCATGCTCAGTCCGGGGCCACAAGAATGACTTGGGTCCGGTCGCGATTGATCTTCAGCACTCTGGGCAGAAGAGGTATAGGCGGAAAGGCATATATTAGACCGCAACTCCACTCGCGAACAGCATCACAGTACCGTCTTGGAAATCCCCATGCGCAGAACTGCCGGCATTTCGCATTCTCTTCGGTGGAGAATACATCTAACCAAGGCTCTCCCAACTGATGAAAGAGACCTTGCACCACCTCCAAGTGAAGAAGCCATTCTTGAGCCATCATGTAGCGCCAGCTGAGTTCGTCCGCCCTGGCATTCAGAGAACCTGCCTGGTGTTGAACCACCAGGGACATGCCCTGATGTTCCAGCCACTTCCAGAGACAAAGTGCCTCCTGACATAGGGTCCACGACCCCACCCGGCCCTGTTTGTTGCATCTAAGTGGTGTTCTCCGTGAACACCTGCACTACTCTCCCTTTGACAAAAGGAAGGAAAGCCTTCAGTGCAAGAACGCTTGCCCGAAGCCCCAGAAGGCTTATGCAGAGCCCGGACTACGCCGGAGACTCAATCCTGGTTCATGGTGTGCAGTGCCCTCCAGACCCACTGCAGAGCCCACATATGCCATCTGGCATATTCCACCAGCATGATGCAGGAAGCCATGAGACCCAGTAGCCTTAGGGTCAGTCTGACTGAAACCCGGGCTAGAGGCTGAAAGATCAGGATTATAGCCCGTATATCCTGGACTCGCTGCTTGAGAGGATAAGGCCATAACTGCGCTGTGTCCAGAACCGCTCAGATGAAAAGGAGCTTCTGAGACGGAATCAGGTGTGACTTCAGCACACTGATGGTACACTCCAGGAGGTCAGCAATAGTCTGAAGTTGGGAGACGACAGCCTGGGGGATGCCCGTCTTCAGGAGCCATTCGTCGAGATAGGGGAAGACTGGAACCCCTGACCTGCGCAGATGAGCTGAGACCACCGTCATCACCTTTGTAAATACCCAAGGGGCGCTGGTAAGGCCAAAGGGGAGCACAGTAAACTGAAAGTGCTCGTGGCCTACAGTAAACCATAGGTAACGCCGATGGGAGGGCAGGTCAAGGATGTGAAAATAAGCGTCCTGCAAGTCCAACTCTACCATCCAGTCTAAAGGGTCGAGGGCAGACCAGACCTGAGCCAGTGTCAACATTTTGAACTTCTCCTTCCGGAGCAAGCGGTTGACGTTCCTGAGAACCAAGATAGGACGCAGGCCCGTGTCCTTCTTGGGCACCAGAAAGTAGTGGGAATAACAACCAGGACCTACTTCTGGGGCAGTAACTCGCTCAACAGCTTCCTTGGCCAAGAGTAACTCCCTGTTGGAGAAGGGTCAAGGGATCCTCCGACCTGCAATGGGATGGAGGTGGCATGGATGGAGGGGTAGTCTCAAAGGGGAGGGAGTAGCCCCTTCAGACTATCTGCAAAATCCACCTGTCTGACGTGAAGTTGAGCCAATGGGGAGATGATTGCGGATCCTGCCGCCGACTGGCGAAGGTGGCCCTGAAAGGTCAGACTAGGAGGCTGCTGGAGTGGGGGTGCTGGTGGACTGGCTCACCCGCTGGCCCCCAGACCCATGACTGTGTCCCACATCCACGGTCACGCAGAGGATGGGCAGCTTGCGCAGGCCTGTAGCTTTGGATGGAACGTGGCGAGGCACCCCTTTCGTAGCCACTAATGGGTTGAAAAGCTGACTGCGCAGGGTGAGAGGTAGAAGCGAGGCACCAAGGACTTGGCTGTAGTCTGCTTTGTCGTCAAGGGCATGTCCAAAAGAGTAGCTTGGAAATTACCTTAAAAGCCAGTGGACCTCAGCAAGGCGTAGGGTCTCAGGGCTACTGGTGTTGAAATCGTCCTGCCCAGCGAGTCGACGGTGTCCAGCCCACAACATATGGCGAACTTCACTGCGTCTCGCCCTACGGAAACTGCACAGGCGAGCACTGCCCGGCCCGGACCTACTACGGGCACTGTGGCAGCACCTGCACGACCGTCCCCCACACAGAGTGAGAGTAACGGCCTAAGAGACATGAAGTGTTAAGCTGGAGAAAGAAAACATTTTCTTCCCAAGGTGGTCCAGATTCTTAGATTCCCAGTAGGGAATGCACCCTTGGAAATCAAGGCTTGGACCACCAAGCTCTCAGGGGTGGCGTGTTGGGAGAGGAAAATGGAGTTGCCCGGGCGGTGGTGACAGGCAATCATTCTATCCACAGGAGACCCTGGGTTGAGCTTGGACCAAGTGCCCAAAAGGATGTCCATGAGGGCCTCATTGAACGGCAGCAGGGAGTACGAAGAGGCCGCTGCCATTAAAGCACCTCGGTCAGGAGGTTAGTCCTGACCGCCACCATAGGAAGCTCAAGGTTTAAGGCCTCAACCGCGCTAAGCAACACCACTGCTTGTGATGCACCCTCCTCCGTAGCCAAGGTAGGGGGAGATAGCATGCCAAGGTCTGATGAGGAGTCCAGACCACTGGTCTCACCAAATTCCTCTCTCCAGTCCAGTTCTTTTAACTGGTCTGCCAGAGGGTCCAAAGACCACTCGCAGTCCTCCTCACCCTCCTCCGGTAGCCACTCAGGGTGAAAAGGAACACCAGGGGAGAACAGTGGTACAAAAGTATCGGTTGGCGCCAGTCCAGACGTCAGGTGATGATGGTCTAGCTCTGTGTCCACATTGAGGGGGAGGCTGGGGTCGACATCTGCTGGGGGACATAACCGGCGTCAGAGGGGGCAGAGGTGTTGTCTCTGGATTCGGCACCAGAGGAGGTGTCACGAGATTGATCGGCACTGATCCGCATCCAGGCCTGGATACTTGGGGAGCCTGTGGCGCCGAAGCCGCCAGCATTGAAGGCCTAGAGCCCCCATCCAAGTCCGCAAAGATAGAGTGAAGGGCTTTGTAAAAACTACGTAGTTGGGCAGGGGTCGCCCCGGCTCCCGGGAAGGGAGGGAGACTTGGCGGCAACCCAACAGGCTCCGCAGGCAGAGCCAGACGACTACCTCCCTAACCCGCGTTGTCTGCCGATGGACGGGGACAACACTAAGAGAGACTATGCTTCTTTGCCTTCTTTTTGTGCTTCGACTTAACCGAAAACGAAGACTTCGGCGATGAGTGGTGGTGATGGCTTCGCAACCGGTCCCGCAATCTCCCTCTCGACCGGGACCTCGAGCGGCACGGAGCAGACTGCCGGGCCTCGAGAAGATGTGGGGACCGCTCCCGCAAAGACTTCTTTTTAAAGACTTTGGGTCGTGGTCACACTCCAAACACCAAAAGCATAAGGTGCAGGTCTTTAACCGACAACAATTTGTGACAGGAGTCGCAAGCCTTGAAGCAGATTAGAGGATGGGACATCCCTACGTACACCAGGAGTTGAACGACTCGAAAAGATGTCAATAAAAAGTCGCAAAAAAGTGACTAGAGGCACCGCTCTCTCTGGATCTGCGCTGGCTGGCACGGAAAAAGAAAGAACTGACGTCAGCGCGCAGGGGTGGCATCTAAGTAGATACCGTGACGTCATTCCGGTGATCACGACGCCAACAATGAATGCAGAGTCGACCGACGCCACCTACCAACGCGCAGGGGTACTGCGGAGGGAAAAATTCTCCGGATCCAGTGAGACGCCTGGGGATAATTTTAAGGTGAGGAATCCATAACTTGTCTCTTTCAGATTATAGAATTTCAGGCAGTGTTTGATATCTATGAATGGAGAGCTCTCTGCACAGCAGAGGAAGAGTTTTTAAGGTATGTTGATAGAATAAGAGGTTCATTCAAGTGAAAAGAAGTTGGGACCTTCGGGATCAACTTTGAATTGGTTCTTAACACTCTATCCTTTCTGAATTATAAGAAAGGTTCCATAACTGTAAAAGCTAGAATTTCATAGCGGACGCATGAGGCCTATTTTATATCTGCTTTATGGATCAGTTTTAACGGAGCTTTCATTAGTTGCGAAAGAACCGTATGCAGCTGCCAGGATATTGCAGGAGGTTTTACTGGTGGAAAGGCCCTGAATAGCCTTTCATGATTTCTTTAACAAGTTTCGTCGACCACAGACATGTTTCCTCTGTTTTTGTTTGGAAGAACAAGTTACTTACCTTCGGTAACGATATATCTGTAAGAAACATTAGTTAGTATTAGATTCCTTACCTTAGAATATCCCCAGGCGTCAGTCTGGATCCGGAAACTTTTGCGTAGCAGTACCCCTGCGCGTCGGTAGGTGTGCGCCGTGATGCAGGCGTCCCCTGCGGCTCCGCGTCCGTCGTCGGCGTGCGCCGTGATGACGTCGCTGGAGTATATACGCCGCCTCCGCACGCTGACGTCCGTTCTTTGTACACGGCTTTTCCGCACCAGAACACGCAGAGCCGTGTGAGAACCAACACTGGTGCCATTTGAAACTAGGGCCCTGAAAGGGATGTCTTTAACCCTAGGTATCAGTTCGCAGAACGGGGAGGATGGGTGGGTTCGGTAAGGAATCTAATACTAACTAATGTTTCTTACAGATATATCGTTACCGAAGGTAAGTAACTTGTTCATCTGAAAGAAACACGTTAGTATTAGATTCCTTACCTTAGAATAGATACCCCAGCAATACCAACCCCGGTGGTGGGTCTGCGAACCAATACATTCCTACACCAGAAAGTCCTGGAGGACAGAACGGCCAAAGAAGCCATCCCTCCGGACTTGACTGTCCAGGCAGTAGTGCCTCGCAAAGGTGTGCAGCGAGGCCCACGTAGCCGCCTGGCAAGTGTCCTGCAAGGGGACTCCCCGGCCCAGGGCAGTAGTAGCCGCCGTGGCCAGAGTGGAATGGGCCCTCAGCCCAACAGGAGGCTCCTTCGGAGCCAAAGAGTAGCACGCTTGATGCACAGAACGACCCACCGAGAGATGGTCCGTTTATGTACCGCCCGTCCCTTCTTCGCACCCACGTAGCCAACAAACAGTTGGTCATCCACCTGGAACTGGCGTGTGCGATCCATATAAAATGAATATTTACAACAAGGGGTGGTGAGGGACAGAGTCTCTGAATTAAGCAGAAAGCTCTCACCCAGTCAAGAGATCAGGGCTAGATCCAACACCGTTTTTTAGCTCACTGCACCATCCCAGTTTCAGAACCTGGCTGTATGCAAATTAGTCTGTTCCTGTCCCAGTGCATGATGGGAACAGGGCAAACCAAACTACAAAAGCCAATTCTTACACTGGGAAGGAAACAAGCTCCCGGGGACCGGTTTCTGGCATTACAGCCGTCTTCGGTCCGGTTTGCTTGAATCCTGATGGGCCAGGGACAGACTAATTTGCATGTAGCCAGGTTCTGAGCTGGGATGGTGCAGTGAGCTAAAAAACGGTGATGGATCAAGCCCTGATCTCTTGACTGGGTAAGAGTATTCTGCTTTATTCAGAAACTCTGTTCATCACCACCCCTTTTCTGAATCATTTTATCCACCCTAAGCGTGGAAGGGTATACTCAGACATGAGTCCCTTGCTCACTGCACCATCAAGATTCAAGCAAGCCGGGCCGAAGACGGCTGTAATGCCAGAAACCGGTCCCCGGAAGCTTGTATTGGCTTGGTAGTTTGGTCTGCCCTGTTCCCATGATGCACTGGGCCAGGGAAAGACTAATTTGCATGTAGCCAGGTTCTGAGCTGAGATGGTGCAGTGAGCTAAAAAACGGTGATGGATCAAGCCCTGATCTCTTGACTGGGTAAGAGTATTCTACTTTATTCAGAAACTCTGTTCATCACCACCCCTTTTCTGAATCATTTTATCCACCATAAGCGTGGAAGGGTATACTCAGACATGAGTCCCTTGCTCACTGCACCATCAAGATTCAAGCAAGCCGGGCCGAAGACGGCTGTAATGCCAGAAACCGGTCCCCGGAAGCTTGTTTCCTTTCCAGTTAAAGAATTGGCTTGGTAGTTTGGTCTGCCCTGTTCCCATGATGCACTGGGCCAGGGACAGACTAATTTGCATGTAGCCAGGTTCTGAGCTGGGATGGTGCAGTGAGCTAAAAAACGGTGATGGATCAAGCCCTGATCTCTTGACTGGGTAAGAGTATTCTGCTTTATTCAGAAACTCTGTTCATCACCACCCCTTTTCTGAATCATTTTATCCACCATAAGCGTGGAAGGGTATACTCAGACATGAGTCCCTTGCTCACTGCACCATCAAGATTCAAGCAAGCCGGGCCGAAGACGGCTGTAATGCCAGAAACCGGTCCCCGGAAGCTTGTTTCCTTTCCAGTTAAAGAATTGGCTTGGTAGTTTGGTCTGCCCTGTTCCCATGATGCACTGGGCCAGGGACAGACTAATTTGCATGTAGCCAGGTTCTGAGCTGGGATGGTGCAGTGAGCTAAAAAACGGTGATGGATCAAGCCCTGATCTCTTGACTGGGTAAGAGTATTCTGCTTTATTCAAAAACTCTGTTCATCACCACCCCTTTTCTGAATAATTTTATCCACCATAAGCGTGGAAGGGTATACTCAGACATGAGTCCCTTGCTCACTGCACCATCAAGATTCAAGCAAGCCGGGCCGAAGACGGCTGTAATGCCAGAAACCGGTCCCCGGAAGCTTGTTTCCTTTCCAGTTAAAGAATTGGCTTGGTAGTTTGGTCTGCCCTGTTCCCATGATGCACTGGGCCAGGGACAGACTAATTTGCATGTAGCCAGGTTCTGAGCTGGGATGGTGCAGTGAGCTAAAAAACGGTGATGGATCAAGCCCTGATCTCTTGACTGGGTAAGAGTATTCTGCTTTATTCAGAAACTCTGTTCATCACCACCCCTTTTCTGAATCACCATATAAAATGAAAGCGCACGTTTTGGGTCCAGACGATGGAGCCGCTCTTCATCCTTTGAAGGATGCGGAGGCGGGAAGAAGGAGGGGAGGGTGATGGACTGCCCAATGTGAAAAGCAGAAACTACTTTGGGCAGGAAAGAAGGTCTAGTCCTCAGAACCACCTTGTCAGGATGAATGGACAGGAAAGGGGGTTGGACAGAAAGAGCCTGGAGCTCACTCACTCTCCTGGCAGAGGTGATGGCAACCAGGAAAGCCGTCTTTAAAGTCAGGAGACGGAGAGGACAAGAATGAAGGGTCAAAGGGAGCACACATCAAAAAGGTTAGAACCAGGTTCAAGTCCCACTGAGGCATCACAAACGGAACAGGTGGATACATGTGTGTGATGCCCTTCAAGAATCTCGTTACAATTGGGGACTTGAACAAAGAAGGCTGATCAGGAAGCCTTAGAAAGGCTGAAAGGGCCGAAAGGTAGCCCTTGATAGTGCCCAGAGCAGAGCCCTGCTGGGCAAGAGAGAGAAGAAAAAGAACCTCGGAAAGAGGGGCAGAAAGAGGATCCACAGCCTTTGCTGTGCACCATGCCACAAATCTATTCCACCGACAGGCGTATACCGACTTTGTGGAGGGACGCCTGGCTGCCAGAATTACATCACAGACTTCAGGAGGCAAGTCAAATGGCCTCAACTGCCGCCGCTCAATCTCCAAGCATGGAGGTGGAGACTGGACAGGTTCGGGTGGAGGACCGTCCCCTGCTGCTGCGACAGAAGGTCCTCCTGAAGGGGCAGGCGGATCTGGGGACCGACTGACATGCTGAGTAGCTCGGGATACCAGTACCTTCGAGCCCAGTCTGGAGCCACAAGGATAACTTGGGCCCGGTCGCGCCTGATCTTCTTCAGCACTCTGGGCAGAAGTGGTATAGGCGGAAAGGTGTATAACAGACCGCAACTCCACTCACGCCAAAAGGCGTCGCCGTGCGAGTGCCGTCTTGGAAACTCCAACGCGCAGAACTGTTGACATTGCGCGTTCTCTTCTGTGGCGAATAGATCTAACCAAGGCTCTCCCCATTGCAGAAAGAGGCCTTGTGCCACGTCCGAATTCAGACGCCATTCGTGATCCATCGAGCACCAACGGCTGAGTTTGTCCGCCCTGGCGTTCAGAGAACCTGCCAGGTGTTGAACCGTCAAAGTCAAGCCCTGACGTTCCAGCCACTGCCAGAGGCGCAGAGCCTCCTGGCAAAGGGTCCACAACCCCACCCCGCCCTGTTTGTTGCAGTACCACATGGCGGTGGTGTTGTCCGTGAACACCTGCACTACACTCCTGTTGACAAAGGGGAGGAATGCCTTCAGTGCTAGACGAATCGCCCGAAGCTCCAACAGGTTGATATGGAGCCGGGACTCCGCCGGAGACCAGATGCCTCTGATCTCCGCCTCTCCCAAGTGGCCTCCCCAGCCCTGGAGGGACGCGTCCGTCACGACAACGTGCTCCGGTTGGGGAAGGGAGAGGGATCTGCCTCTGACCCAATCGCGGTCCGTAAGCCACCACTGCAGTTGTCTCGCAGTGCCCTCCGAGATCAAGACGTGGTCGGACAAGTTGCCCTGATGCTGGGCCGACTGAAACTTCAGGTCCCACTGCAGAGCCCGCATCCGCCACCGGGCGTGATGCACCAGAAGGATGCAGGAAGCCATCAGCCCCAGCAGCCGCAGCGTCAACCTGACCGAAACCCGGGATAGCGGCTGAAAGATGGGAATCAAAGCCTGTATATCCCAGACCCGCCGTTCCGGAGGATAAACCCGAAACTGCGCCGAGTCCAGAACCGCTCCGATGAAAAGGAGCTTTTGAGAGGGACACAGGTGTGATTTCGGCACATTGATGGAGAACCCCAGGTCGTGCAAGAGGTCTGCCGTCATCTGAAGGTGGTGGACGACAGTCTGGGGCGAGCCCGCCTTCAACAACCAGTCGTCTAGGTAAGGGAAGACCGAAACCCCTAACCTGCGCAGATGGGCTGCGACCACTGCCAACACCTTTGTGAACACCCATGGGGCGCTGGTAAGGCCGAAGGGGAGCACGATAAACTGAAAGTGCTCCTGGCCTACCGTGAACCGCAGGTAACGCCGGTGGGCCGGCAGGACGGGGATGTGAAAATACGCATCCTACAAGTCCAACGCTACCATCCAGTCTTGCGGCTCTAGAGCAGCCAAGACCTGAGCTAATGTCAACATCTTGAACTTCTCCTTCCGGAGGAAGCCGTTGACGTTCCGTAGATCCAAGATAGGACGTAGGCCCCCTTTGTCCTTCTTGGGCACCAGAAAGTAGTGGGAATAGCAACCACGCCCTACTTCAGGCCCAAGAACGCGCTCGATGGCCCCCTTGGCCAAGAGGGCCGTAACTTCCTCCTGCAGAAGTGCTAAGTGGTCCCCCGACACACGGTGGTTCTGCGGTGGCATGGCTGGAGGATTGGTCTCGAAGGGGAGGGAGTAGCCCCTTCGGACGAGCTGCAGCACCCACCTGTCCGATGTGATTGTGCGCCAGCGGGCGTGGTGATGGCGAACCCTGCCACCCACTGGCGTCACATGGGCCTGAAAGCACGGACTAGGAGGATTTGGAGGCTGATGCTGCGGGGGGAGGTGTGGCCTGACCCCGCCGTTGACCCCGACCGCCTCCACAGCGGTTTCCACGGCCGCCACCGCGTTGATAAGATTGTTGCGGCGCGTGGCTGGCAGCACGTGTGGGGACGCCCCTTCCTTGGCCACGAAAGGAGCGAAACGAACCCGTTTGCTGGCGCTGGGTCGAGAGACCCAAGGACTTGGCCGTGACCCTGGAGTCCTTGAAGCGCTCCAGCGCGTGGTCAACTTGTCACCAAACAGGCGACAGCCATCAAACGGCATGTCCATCAGGGCATTCTGGACATCTGCCGAAAAGTTGGCGGATCTCAGCCAGGCGTGGCGACGAATCGCCACCGTCGTGGACATAGCTCTGCCCAGCGAGTCGGTCGTATCAAGACCACACCGTATGGAATATTTTGCTGCGTCTCGGCCCTCAGCCACTGCCTTGCCGAGCTTTGCCCGCACCTCCAAGGGGCATTCTGGCAGCAGTTCAGCGACCGTATCCCACACAGAGTGGGTGTAGCGGCCCAAGAGGCAAGCGGTGTTGCAAGACCGCAGTCCCAAACTCAGGGACAAGAAGACCTTCTTGCCATACTGGTCATACCTCTTAGATTCCCGGTCGGGCGGGGCCAACGGGAATGCGGTCTGGGAAGTCGAGGCCTGGATCACCAGACTCTCAGGGGTGGGATGGGTGGACAGGAACTTGGGGTCATCCGGACACGGACGGTGGCGTCTGGCCACGTTCCTATCAACAGGCGAACCTGAAGAAGGCCTGGACCACGTGCCCAAAAGAAAGTCTGACAAGGCTTCGTTAAACGGCAGCAGTGGCTCCTGTGGGCATGACTGCGGTTTGAAGACCTCAGTGAGGATGTTAGGCCTCACGGCCGCGACGGGGAGCTCAAGGTGTAAGGCCTTGGCAGCCCTCATCAACACCACTGAATAAGCAGCCCCCTCCTCCGATGCCACGGAAGGAGGAGAGACAAAGCCAGGGTTAGGAGAGTCGTCCAGACCACTGGCATCACCCAAATCACCTGTCCAGTCCACGTCGTACTGACACTCACGTGACAGAGGGTCCTCAGATCCCTCCCAACCCTCTCTGTACTCTACATCATCTCCATATTCGGAGTCAACAATGTAGACCGGCTCCTCGGGGTTCACAAGCCCCATCGGCGTAGAGCCCGGCGTCGAGCGACGTCGGTCCGACTCCGCGTCCGGATTCGGGGAGGGTATGGGGATGACGCCGCCTGGAGCCGGCACAGGAGAACCGGCGCCGCGCGGGGACGGCGTCGGGGGTAACCCCGATGGAATCGGCGCCGGAGAGGCCAGCAGACCAGCCGGCGTCGACCCCGAAGGCCCTTGCGGCGCCGGAGCCGTCGGCGGCACCGGGGCCGGAGCACCCGATGGCGTCGAGTCAGGGACACCCGAACCGCTAGGGCCCCCAGACGGTAGCACTGGGCCCGAAGGCGCCGTAGGCCCCGTCGGAGAAGTGAGCGCCCTCATGGCCATGCGTTTCTTACCTGAATAGCCCGACGAATGGTGACGACTTCCGGAGCACCCGGCGCGGCTCCGCGACCGCTCCCTCGAACGCTCCCTGGACCTCCGGCCGTACCGGGACCGCTCCCGACGCGGGCCGACACCCAGAGCTTGAGTAGCTTGCGGGACCGCTCCCGTCTAGCCTTATTAGTCAGAGCCCGGCAATCGACGCAGGCGTCCACGTCGTGGTCGGGGCCCAGGCACCGGAGGCAGAGTCGGTGATGGTCCGTGACCGACATCGTGCAGTCACAACCGTCACAATTCTTGAAACCGGGCATCCTACCAGGCACCCAAAAGATATAGAAAGTTAACAAAACTTGGTCAAAAGACCGGAGTACTGCTCTTCGGATCTGCGCTTACTGGCGTGGAAAACAGAAGAACTGACGTCAGCGCGCGGAGGCGGCGTCTATATACTCCAGCGACGTCATCACGGCGCACGGCGCACGACGCCGACAACGGACGCGGAGCCGTAGGAGACGCCTGCAGACGACGCCTACCGACGCGCAGGGGTACTGCTACGCAAAATTTTCCGGATCCAGACTGACGCCTGGGGATATTCTAAGGTAAGGAATCTAATACTAACGTGTTTCTTTCAGATTTCTGTAATTGCTGCTACATGCACTTTTATTGAAGAGCGCACCGGACCGGGCTTTGCCATGTGAAGGAGATAAGGATCAGATGTTCTGAAGAAAAGCGAAAAAGGTGCAGATAATCGATACACCAGTAGCAGAATCTTTTCCACTTTGTCACGTACGATTTATTCGTGGAAAAAGCATGCAACTGTTCAAAAACAAATTTGCATCCATTGGGATACTCAACGGTGCAAACTCATGGTCGTTAGGTGCCTTGCTGACAAACTTAGATTTTATTTGAAGATGCAATATCTGACCGCTGTTAATGAAAATTAGATTCTCAATCGACTGAAATTGTATTGGTTGACAAACAGATAAGAAAAGTAGCTCTGTGTACCAATTGTGTCTTTGGCATATAGGGGCAATGTGAATGAGTCAGCATGGTTCCCGCTTCAACTTGGGAATTACTCTGGGAATGAGAGGAAAGGTTTGAAACTCAAAGGAGAAAAATCCTGTACATTGTATCTGAAGAGCATTCCCACAAGACCCTCTCTGAGAGAATCTGCTTCTGAACATTTTGTACTTTTTATTGAGGAGATTTTCAAAGTCAACAAAATTTGGTGTAAACCGTTGTTTGAAGATCTGAGAACTATTTCTGATCCACTTCCCATTCGTGGCACTGACTAGTTGTGCTGTTTGGAGAGTCTGCCCATTCGTTGTCTATCCCTAAGACCTGTTTAACTTGCAGAGATGTTATGTGCAAGTAACCATTTACATATTTGCTGGGCTTGAGAGGATATTTTTTTTCTTACCTCGTTCTCCCTTGCTTTGCGAAAGAGAACATGGTGGTGGTATTGTCCGTTCTCACCAAGACAGAGGAATTGTGAATTCTGGGTAGAAACAATTGCAGGCCCAGGAACACAGGCTATAGTTTGAGCACGTTGATGTGCATGTTCCTTCTTGGAAAGACCATCTTTCCTGTGACTTTTCTTCTCCTGAAGACGAGCTCCCCAACCTTCCAAAAAAGCGTACATTGTCATTACCAAGCATGGTTGTGACTCTACGAAAAATACAGATTTTGTCCTCCTTTCCACCCCATGACAAAGTTTGCTTCATTGTAGGGGTGATATCAATCATGTCGATCTGTATCAATTGCGCATCCAATCGTTTCTGCAACGGTCTTAAGTGCAGATGACGAATTAAGGGAATGCATGAAGAAAGCATTCCCAAAATGGACTTGAACATTCTCAGTGAAGTGGACTTTCTTCTTGCAAGGGAACTATTGTTCTCCATTATTCTCTGAATTCTCTCTGCTGTCGGGTAAGGTTTTGCGACCGCTGTGTGGAGAATTCCTCCAAGAAACAACAATGATTGGGATGGCATGAGGGATGATTTTTCTTTTCTCAACTTCAGCCCCAGAGTCTTGATCAGCTGCACACAGGCCAAGGCAGATCTTTTTGCTGAGAAGAATGTGGGACTCTTGACCACCCTGTCACTCAGGTAAGGAAATACCTGTTGCCCGTTTCTTAAGAAAGCAGCTACGTTGGTTTGTGAGGAGTCTAGGAGCTGCCAGGTGACAAAAAGGGAAAACTTTGAATTGGTCGTAGCACCCTGCCACCTCAGGAACTGATGTTTCATAAGAACAGGAATGTGAGAAGATCAGTCTAAGATCTAGAGAAGTCATGAAATCCCCTTTGTTGACAAGTAATAACATTTCTTGTATAGACCGCATTCTGAAAGGTTGTTCCTTTGTTTACCTGTTCAGTTGCCTGAGATCCATGAATTGCCTCCACTTCCCAGACTTTGTCTTGATGAGGAAGAAGGTTGAATAGAAACCATTGCCATGCTGCTGCAAAGGAATTGTCTCTATTTCCTACTTATAGAGAAGCAGACTCGCTTTTGCTTTATGAGAGTGACATGTAGATGCGTTCTATTGGTAGGAGGATGGCGAGTGGGAGACTTTTGAACAAATTTCAGGGTGGGAACATGAAGTATGATGTTCAACACAATTGTCTGAAGAGGTGATTTCTCATTGATCATAAAAGAGAGAGATGGTGGCTCTTGGGGTTGCGAGGGGACTTCTGCCTAAAAATTGTGACTGGAAGCGAAGGAGAGGGTACCATCGACGAAGTTCTTGTTGACACCGCTGCAGTCGATGGTTCCGAGGACAATCTAATTTTCGTCTGACTCTTTTTGAGGAGTGTGTATCAAAAATCTAAGAGGGAGCGAAGTGGAGCCTCTGAAAAAAAGGTCCTGTACCGTGGCTCCAAAGAACAATGTAAAGTATAAGAGGAGGTACTAGTTCCTAGGGAAGGAAGGATAAGTCAAGTGCAGCCTCTTGTGGTTGCATCAATGGATGTCTCCAAAAAATGAAAGCGAAAGTGAGTGGGGAGAATGATCCTCCTGTATGTTGTGCCCTCACACACCCTTGCAAGTGTAAAGCGTCATCATTGGGAACTGCTTCGCGAGGGGGTGGCGCTGCAGTCCCTCACGGGCCCTCATAGAGGGCACTTTGGTGGAGATCTTTTAGGAGGTGCTGCAGTTGTGCATGTGGGTGTGTGGGACCAGATGGTGAGAGTGAGGGTAGATAAATAGATAAAATAACCAATTGTAGCCCAAACGTATTTATTGAAGGGTACAAGTGGTTAAGCTAAAATCAATACAGGGGTGGACATGCTGGTTCTGCTAGTAGAGTGGAAATGGAATCAAAGATTCCCACTTCTCTCTACCCGTGTGTGAGAGTGCTATTGTGTCTGGTGGAGCGGGTTCGACATGTTTCGCACTATCTAGTGGTCACTAATGGATCCTTGAGCGCTTCATCAGGACCATGAAAAAGCAAAAAGAAGGGAGGAATTAAGAAAGAAGACACACTATGATCCTCCTACACCTTCAATGAGGAGTGACTGCTATTTGCAAGATAACCGTTTTATTTGTGTGTCAATGGCAGACCTAATGGAGACAAAAAAGGGGGGGGGGGTTTGAGAAGAAGAGAGAACAAAACAAGAGGGAAAAAGCATTTCATTAAATGGATGGCAGAAATTCACAGCCCCTCAACATAATCAAATATCAGCTTGATTAATATGGCAGTTGGAGAAAACACATCGTGACTCAAGCTACATGATTACTCTGGATAGCAGTGGGTTGGGGTTCATGCACTACATCAAATCACAGCGGTCTAGTAAACTGTAATTAGACCACGCTGTAGCCCTCAAACCAAGTGTGGCTATAGTTGATCATGAGCAAGCATGTTGGTGGCATGGAGAACATATATATACTATAATGGGCAGTATATGTGCCCATCTTCATGTATGTTGATAATCTCAAAAAAATAAACATAAGGGCTAAGGGATGTCCCTTCAGAGATAAAAAACGAGCATACATGATTTTATAAGTGTCAGCGTAGTGCAGAAGGATAATCTATAGAGTGTCCGTGATATCAGGACAACAAGGTTTGTGCATCTCCACTGCATGCATGATACCACCACACTATAATACAGTCAGCTTAATCCTGAAACTTGTACACATACCCTTTCCTGGTATGAATAAGGCAGCTCCGGCGGGAGGAAGACTAAAACGGGAGCAGTGCTGTGAGAGGGACAAAATAACGACAGATAGGCACGGTCTGGAAGGTACTTTAGAGGACGAACGCGGACCGCGGTAGGCGGGCTATAAATGTCAAGAGATCCCACCTCAGCTTAATCACATACTAAACGGGAGCCGTGCTATAACAGGAATAAAATAGACACAGATAGGCTCTCGGAGTACTAAGTGTACGGACACAGCCCATGGGAGGCGGGCCCTAAATGTCAACACAGCCCACCCCAGCTAACCACTTACTTCGTGCTCGCCGCTGCTGTCCGTGCGACCTATCAGCCTGCCCAGTCCGCCGGTGAGGTAACCTCGGCCATACCCAGTATAAGTGCAGTGTAGAGGTGCTCGGATGGCGTGTCACTGGTGGCACGTCACTGTGAGAAGTTGGCCTGATATGCAGTGCTCACTATTCTAGTGATCACTATGTATCAGTCCAAACAACCCTTATTGATGATTGGTTGTAAGTCAACCTGATAGACCAGCTATCCTAGTAGCATGGACAAGAGCAGTCTTTAGGCTAAACTCTAGAGGGCGTGTTAAGCCAGCTGTTATACCATCACATATACCCCTTGAACACCAAGTGAAAGGACACCACACAAGTTATGAAAATAAAAGGATATTTATTTAGAACACAACAATCCTGGACTCTTTATGAGGACAGGGTGCTAAGCACAATACAAAACTCTTAAAGAAATACTGAAAGTCGCACAATTTCCACAAATGCCCGAGGGGCACGAAAAACCATATACTCTAAAAGTGGAATGCGAAATACTAGCAGGTAAGTAACTAGTCTCAAAGGCTTTAGGATCGCTAGGACTGGAATACTGAACCTTCAGATTTAGAGCAGGAGGCCTAGGGAGATCGGGTGCAGAGTGTGCACTCTCACGCGGGATGCGGGACAAAGTCTATGGATGCTAGATTTCGTAAAGTTAGTGTTATCGGACGAATCCGACTAGGTAGAACTGAAACGAAAAAGGATCTGGACACTTAGATAGTTAAGCTATGCTGGAGCACCGAAATACTCAGGTTACCTAGCCCAGGGGCTGCGGCTGCATAGGGCTGAAAAGACGTCGGGAATCCTCGTTGCAGTCTATGGAGCCTGAAAGAAAAAGTTGCTGGCAGGCGACCAGTGATGAAGTTCGATGTGATCCAAGCCTGGATCGGTGAAGGATACCTGTAAGCAGAGGGGGCCAAGTTCTGAATCACTAGCCAGTGAATAGATGGGTACCAGGATGGCACCGGACGAAGTCACCTCGACCAGGTGAGTGGGCGACGCTGGGCTCTGCAGTCTCTCGGACCAGGAGGCGTTGTCGGCGACCAGGATGGAGGTGCGAGCTGTCCCACGAAGGTATCTGCTGTCGACGTCGCTGGACCCACGATTGGGGCAACAACTCTTGGCAAATGCAAGCCCACGCGGTGGACTCAAAATGGCGTCTGGAGTGGACCAAGAGGGTCCGGGGTGCTCCTCTGTCGGAGGGGAGCAAGGGCCAGTCTGGAGCAACCAGACCAGCGTTAGAAATGTCGTTGTTCGTCGTCAGGAGGGCCACAAGCCAGCAGGCAAGTAGCCGGACAACGCAGTGAGCAGCAAAGAGCAGAAGGGCCCCACGCAGATCTCGTGGAAGCTAAGGGGCTGGACTTCGGTGCTGGAGCTGCTCAGGGTTAGGGCTTCTCAAACCCCAAAGCACTCACTCGAGGATCCCTCGGCGGTCGTGCTGGGCAAGCGTCGTGCAGTCTTGAAGATGGCCGGTCCCTCGAGGTCTCGTCACACCCACGAATCTCAGCTGGGCTGATGATGCAGGTAGAGATTAGAGGTGCCAGGGAAGCCGGGTCTCGTCGAGCTGGGCAGTCTTGATCCGGAGGAGAGACTTACAGCAAACCGCAATGCGCTTGGGTGGTGCCTGCTGGGCAGGGTGGCTACTCCTTAGCCACAAGGGAGAGTCTTCAGAAAGGTTCAAGAGATCTTTCGTGGAAAGTCATCAAGATTCGGAATTATCCAATTTGGAAGGGGGCCCGCTTCTATCTTTATACTAAGGAAAGGGGCTGGCACGCGACTAGGTCCTGCCCATGGGTGGGACCAGGAAGGGGGGTGGTTACACCCCTATCCCATGCCGGACTTTCCCCAGCTCAGGGGCTGGTGTGCCCCTGGAACTGGTTCAAGCCGGCCTATGCATAGTGAGCACCGGGGTGCCACTTGCAGTCACTTTCCTCTAAAGCCCTGCCTACCCAGGATACACAAAACCCTGTCTGGGATGGTGCTAGCACTGCCCCCGACAGGAAACCCTTTGTCCAAGCTCTCCTCGCTGGAAGGACTCCCAGCAGCAGGAGGTCAGACTTGTGTCTGTGGTGGCAGCATCCATTTTGTGATGCTGAGGCTCGAGTTAACTTTAACCGGGGTTCACAGTTACATACATGTTGTGTCCCTCTAGAAGGGTGGAATGCTAACCCCGTCGCCAGAATTGGCGAGGGGTTAGTATTCCAATGACACCTTACTCGACATGTTTTGATAAAGCGATACCAAAGTTGGCATACAACCGCGAGGATTATAATGCACAAGAGTATATGGTATGCATTATCATGGAACAGCTATTAGGACTTGGTTCCGCAAGCTGCAAACGGGCTCAGCTCATGCCAGAGCGCCATCTCAGATGATTCCAAGCACTCTGCCTTCAGGATTGTTAAGGCCTGCCATAGGAGTGACTGATAGGAATCTATGTGTCCATTTTAGGGTTAGATATAGGTATACTATAACTAAAGCAAAGGGTGCTTACACCACCTTGCCCCAGCTGTCGTGCAGCCAGTTGTGTCAGATTTAGATGGCCAGCCAGGGGTGGCATAATACATGCTGCAGCCCCTGGTAGGCCCTGGGTGCACCTATGCCCTGAGTTACAGGGTCTGATAAGGTGGCCCAGTACCAATTGGTAAATGCACCTAAGGTACACGTGTCAATTTAGTGAGAGAACAGCAAGGCTGTGGGTCTGATTAGCAGGCCCACAGCCAGGGAAAGTCGTAAACCAGTGAAGCAAAAAGCAAAAATCTGGGATGATCATAGGATTGCAGACCCTACTCTCCTACAGACACGCCTTCTGTTATCACGGTCTGTGGAACTGGGTCTATGAAGGGCCGTCCTTTCAATACTTTTTGTGTGTTCCACCACTGCAGAGACTCCACGATTGGTTCCACTGACTCGTTAAAAATTCTTGTAGGTGCACATTTGAAGCCTGGCAAAGGGAACGATCATGATACAAGATGCAATCATTCCCAGAAGTTGCATATACACTCGAGCTGGAAGCGAGTGGTTGGACTGAACTGGAGAACTAGAGCCTGAATGTTGTGAATTTTGGCTGCATTGGGTAAGGCCAGAGCCTTTTGAGTACCTAAAGTGGTCCCTATGTACTTTTGAGTGTTGGAGATGCGATGTCAACACATTGTGAACCACAGTTGGTGTAGTATAGTGTCCGGTGAGTACGTTGGAGACATTTTGGATATGTGCTGGCTTTGATAAGCCAGCCGTCCAAGTAGGGGGAAGACAAGAATGTGATCTCCATTCTGTTGAAAACACTGCCTGCGGAGGCACCACTGGAGTGCCCTCATGTGCCAGGGTGCATGGTTGGCCAACAGTATGCAGAAAGCGGACAGACTTCGCAGGCATAAAACCTTCAGGACTGCAACAGCCGCACCATCTTAAAAAATCTGAAGCATAGCCTGGATACCTAGAATCCTCTGAGGAGGGGGAAAAGCACAGTGTCCAGTACTGCCCTTATGAACAGGTTGCACTGAGAGGGCACCCGGTGAGATTTTAGTACATTTATCGAAAAGCCCAAGTCGAACAACAGCTGTTTTACCTGCAGATAATACATGTAGGAAAATGGGTTTCTGTTGCAGTAGCGCCCCCCCCCCCAACTTTTTTCCATTCTACTGATGCGCTTTTTCTTGGTGAGCCCTGGGTCTCTGTTAATCAGGTTCCCAGGGCCTGTGCTTTTCCCCCAAAACTAAATCAATTGACATCTCAAGACACATGTCAGCCCCAGCTAAATGGTACCACAGGTACCCAAGGCACTGTGACCAGAGAAGGCCCTAAGGGCTGCAGCACTTACTGTGCCACCCTTGGAGGCCCTGTACCCAGACAATCACACACTGCCTTTGCAGTCTGCGTGTCTTGGTGCAGAAAAAAGTGAAGAGTCGACATGGCACACATCCCTGTGTGCCAAGCCCACAAACTACTGCCCTGGCATCCATCAGTTACCCCTCTAGCTGGGTGTTCTATACCAGTGGTGTGGGTACAGGTGCATGAGCCCTGTACCCCTACAGTGCCCAAGTCCATTCCTGGGCCCTGTAAGTGTGGTGCTGACATTAAGAGTATAGTATGCTGGGAGATTGTAATTACGAACTCCACAGCACCATAATGGCTACACTGAAGACTGGGAAGTTTAGTATCAAACTTCTCAGCACATTAAATCCACACTGATGCCAGTGTGGGATTTAATGTAAATTGCACAACAGAGGGCATCTCAGAGATGTCCCCCGAAACCCGACCATCTCGCAGTGACCTGACTGAGTGGCTGCTTAGGTTGCCACCAACAGACATGTGTCTGGACCCCCTGGGTAGAGAGCTTGCTGGTCTCGGGGGCCTGAAAACAATGCACATCCTGGGGTGAGGTGCCAAGCCTCCTCCCCCAGGATGAGCAGGGTTCACGAAGGAGAAGCTTCAAAGGAATGCCGCCTTTGTGAGCCACTCCAGACCACTTGCTGCTTGCAGCAACTGGTCCCCACTGGTTCTACCCCTATTTTGGGCGGGAGAACCGGCGGGAAAAACAAGTGAGGAAGAGGTGTGCCCACCCCTGCCAACTCCACCCCTAAGGTGGGGGAGGTGAGGTGAAGCACAACCTCAAGTCCCCGCCATTTTGAGGCGGGGACCCAGCCAACCAGGGACAGGCTGCTGCCCCCCTCTAACTGGAGGGTGGCAGATTATTGGGTGTACCCACCCCAGGGAAGGGACCCATTGGTCCATGCCCTTTACCTACCTGTAACACCCCTAAATTTAGTATTTAGGGGAACCCTGAACCTTCCTTCCTCGGATCCAGCAACCACAAAAAAAGATGAGGAAGAAGGACGATAAGCCGTGCAGAGCTACCAAGAGGACGCCCACTGACTAGGCCCCCCCAGCCCTACAGGCCTGTCTCCCCTTTACCCTGCTCCTTCAAAAACCCTGGCATGTACAGCGGCCAGCAATCTCAAAACCCCCGGAGGACCAGCCTGCATTCACTTTCCAAGCGGTTTCTCCCATGAACACCGGACGGGTTGTAACTGAAGCTTCTGGTGCCAGCCAGAAACCGCAAATCCAGACCACTCTGCTCCCACCGAGCCCGGCCAGAGTTTGAGTGAAAAAAACAACACAAGGTGGTCCCCCCGGCGATCCTGACCCAAGATCCGGCGACCCCTGACCAGCCTCAAGCCTCAAGACAATGCCTGAAGCCTCAATCCAGAGGACCACCCTCCCCGACCTGAGCGGGTAAGAAAATCCGACATCCCATGGCACCCCTGCACCCGGCACCCCACGGCCTTGTGTGCCCAACCCAGCAGTGCCTAACCAACCCTCAACATCCCTACTCACCCCTCGAAGAGGTGGTCGCTCCTGGAAGATCCTCGTCCCCAAGCCTGCAGTGTTTCTTTGTCACGGAGAATCTTCATTGAAATCAACAGGGCACCCGACCTCAAAACAGCACCCTGCACCCGGCCACCCTAGTGCCGCTGAGGGTGCCCCGTTTGTGCTAACTTTGTCCCCAACTTGCCCGGAGCTTAACCCTAGGAACTTTGCTCCCACAACCCCATGGCCTGCTTTCCAGCAGCCACCAACCGGAGTCCCCCTATCCTCCATAGATAACATTGGGCCTCAACACTCTGCACCTGGACGCGCGAGTGCTGCTGAGGGTGCAACAACAGTGCATCACTGACCATGGGAGACCCCCGAGTCTATCCCCAGGACCCTAACTCCACAGACCGATTACCTACCTGGAAACTGGTAACCTCTTTCCCTCATAGAATAACATTGACACTTTTTCCTCCCAAAAAGTTTCTAATTGTTGACTTTTGAAAACTAGAAAAATTACTTAAAAATCAGCCGAATAACCAAAACACCTTTTCTCCACTGTTTTCTGGAAATGTCCCAGTGCTGAATCTAGGTATCCAGCACGGAGTAAGAAAAAGTATTGTTAACATAACTTACCTGCTAAGTGAATTTCCTCCCATAGGATAACATTGGTGATTCTATGTGAAAAAGTATTTGCCAACTTTTGAAATGCAATAATATTCTTTACAAAATCGTACTTCTGACTAAAGAACAAGTTACTTACCTTCGGTAACGCTTTTTCTGATAGATACATCTGCCGTGTGGATTCCTCACCTTGTGAGTCCCACAGCAGTTCCCACTCCCGGTGGAGGGTGTCCACTCTTCTAAACCAGGAAAACCTGAAGGACAGAGCGCGCAAAGTGGCCGTCCCTCACCTCGGAATCCAAGCAGTAATGCTTCGCGAACGTGTGGAGGGAAGACCAAGTTGGCGCCCTACAAATGTCCTCTACAGGAACACCTCTAGCCAATGCCGAGGTTGACGACTTAGCTCTAGTAGAATGAGCCCTTATACCCTCTGGAGGTTCCTTACCGGCCAAAGAGTATCAGATCTTAATACATAGTACGATCCATCTTGACAATGTTCTTTTATGGACCGCTCTTCCTCTTTTGCAGCCAGCAAACCCAACGAAGAGCTGGTCATCCAAACGACAGACTTTAGTTCTGTCCAAGTAAAAAGACACCGCCCTCTTAGGGTCCAGACGGTGTAACCTCTCCTCCTCCTTGGAAGGATGTGGGGGAGGATAAAAGGTAGGGAGGGTAATGGATTGATCAAGGTGGAAAGGAGTAACCACCTTAGGAAGAAAAGCAGCCCTGGTCCTAAGAACCATTCGATCAGCGTGAATAGTCGAGAAAGGGGGCTTCGAACTAAGAGCTTGAAGCTCACTAACCCTCCTTGCAGAGGTTATTGCAACGAGGAAGACTGCCTTAAGAGTCAAAAGCCTCATAGGACATTTATGAAGAGGCTCAAAGGGTGCACCCATCAGAAAGGTCAAGACAAGATTTAAGTCCCACTGAGGCACAATAAAAGGAGTAGGAGGGAACTTATTTGTGAGGCCCTTCAAAAACCTTAAAACTACAGGAGACTTAAAAAGAGATGGCTGGTCAGGCAAACAGAGAAAAGCCGACAGCGCAGAAAGGTAGCCTTTAACCGTGGCCACAGCAAGCCCTTGCTGCGCCAGAGAAAGGGCAAACTGGAGAACATCAGACAAATGGGCTCTCACCGGGTCAATAGAATACCCACCACACCAAGTGACAAATTTTGAGCATCTATATGAATAGACGGACTTAGTGGAGTCACGCCTGGCTGACAAGATGACATCCACCACGTCAGGCGGGAGAGAAAAGGAATTCAGGTTGCCCCGTTCAATCTCCAGGCATGAAGGTGCAATGTCTGGAGGTGGGGGTGTAGAACCTGCCCCTCCATCTGAGAGAGGAGGTCTGCCCTGTGAGGGAGACGGAGCGGCGGGTGAGAGGAGAGGTGGAGAAGATCTGTATACCAGTCCGGGGCGACCAATATGACTAGGGCCCGGTCTCGGCGAATCTTCCTCAGAACCCGAGGAATCAAGGGTATGGGAGGAAACACGTAAAGGAGCCGACTTTCCCAACTCAACTGAAACGCGTACCCCAAGACTCCTTGCAACGGATACTGGAGACTGCAGAAGGACGGGCAGTGAGCGTTCTCGCGAGTAGCGAACAGGTCCACCCGAGGAGTCCCCCACGTCCGAAAGACGTGACGAACCACCTCCGGGTGAAGCCTCCACTCGTGGTCGGCAGAGAACTGTCGACCGCGACGGTTTGCTCACACGTTTAGAACTCCGGCCAGATGATTCGCCATCAGACAAATCTGGGGGTCCTGAACCCAGGACCAGAGTCGCATAGACACTGCGAACCCACTCCTCCCTGCTTGTTGATGTACCACATCGCGGTCGTGTTGTCCGTCAGGACCTGGATCGACCGACCGCGAAGGGAAGGGAGTGTAGTGTAGTTCCTAGTTTCCCACTAGGCCCTGCGCATTGGAATAACAAACAGTAGTATCGACGTGGAACTGCTTATATTCCAGGCCTCCACTGACTATGCTAAACTTAATTAGGTTGTGTTACCAACTAGCTCAGAGGTCACTGGAAACTTTCTTCTCTGCATAGGAAGTGATCAGCTTCCTTGGCACAGACAAGAAGGGATTCAGTTTTCCAACAACCGTGCAACATGACAACTTTGCTCCTCAGATCAAGAGTCGATCTCTAGGGTCGTGTGAAACAATAGACACAGATTTCACTCAGTCAGTCTAGTGGAGTTTACTTTCACGAGATGTAGAGAATAGAGAGACGGGCGTTAGTCAATAAAGGGTTAACATTTATTGAACAGTCTTTCTTCTCGTACAAGAGAAATGTATTGCCACAATTGCAATAACTGTTATTATAAAAAGTACGTACAGTAAGATAAGGATTGCGAAATAGAACTGTAAAAGCATTGATATGGTTTCTTAGCCATACAATGGTTTAAAAGTAATAAAACATATATACAGTCATATATATATTAGGCTAACATACTCAACTGGTGCTTCTAACTAAGCCTACCCCAGTGTGCCTGACCTAAGCCTAACACGTGAGAAGGGGAGTAAGTTAAGTAGCTTAAGTTAAGTTGGTTTTGCCAAGGTTTGTTTCAAGAATTCTCGTCTAAGGGTTTAGTCAACACCATACCTCTGAATAGAATGATGGAGGATTGGTATCTCCTTCAGGGGTCTCTCTCGATATCCCAGTCACCCGCGAGGGTAAACCGGAAGCGCCGGGACTGGATTTCTCTGCACGAGAAAGGCAGCGGCTCTCCTCAGCGCGTCGAGGAAGGAGGGGTGACAGCGTCCGCGGGCAGCTGGAATCTGCTGGATGTCTTCGCAGAGGACGGCTGTTCAGCTCCTTAAGCGTACTGCACCATAGTTCGCGCTGTAGCGGCGATAATGGTAATCAGCAGCTTCACCACCACAGGATAGCAGGCTGCAGCGACAGAGTGCTAGTTTTTACCAACACAGGGTCATGCAGGCAGCTGGCATCAGCAACAGTAGCTTGCAGCTCACAACAGCTCACATTGCTTAAGGCAACGTTGGTAATATTTATACCCGACAGGTGCCGGGTTTGACGCAAGTTTGCTGGACATAAGACGTCAATTAAAGATGTCACTAGGAAGTGACAGTTATCAGTTGCTCATTAGAGTTCCATTACTAATCAAAACATAGCAAGCGGGGATTTCCAGGTTTGCTAAGTTTTTATCTTGTTGAAGAACTCTGAGTGTTATCTAGGAATATCAGATAGTGACTGCTGCTCTGTCATTGCACTAATTGGTCGCAAAGGAAGTAGCAGAGAGTCATGCTGGAATGTGGCTCTGTTCGTGTGAGGCCAGAGATGACTTTTCAGAAAATCGCACTTGAACGGTTATGCCAATATAGGGAATAAAGGGATTTATAGCCGAATAGGGGCATAAGGTCACAGTATCGATCAGGAACCTAGATAAGCACGCAACAGGAGGAAGGCCTTGAGCGCCAGACTTATCGCCTGTAATTCTAGAAGGTTGATGTGAAGCAACCTTTCCTCTGGAGACCAAAGACCCTTGACCTCTAGGTCCCCCAGATGAGCACCCCACACCAGAGTGGATGCATCCGATATTACCGTGGCCACCGGAGGAGGCAGCTGAAAAGGATTTCCTTGAGACAGGTTGCCTTCCACGCTCCACCAAGATAGATCCGCTGCAGTTTCTCTGGAGATCCTCACTGACTCCCTGAGATCTCCGTTGTGCTGATACCACTGCCTGCGGAGGCACCACTGGAGTGCCCTCATGTGCCTGCGTGCATGGTTGGCCAACAGAATGCAAGAAGCCATCAGACCGAGCAGATGTAAGACCTTCAGGACTGGAACAACCGCTCCATTGAAGAATAAAGGAATCATTTCCTGTATGTCGCGAATCCTTTGAGGAGGAGGGAATGCGCGACTTACAGTAGTGTCCAGTACCGCACCTATGAACAGGTTGCGCTGGGAGGGCACCAGGTGAGACTTCGGTACATTTATCGAAAAACCCCAACCTGTGCAACAACTGAGTTGTCTCTTGCAGATGATGGAGCACTATCTCCGGAGATTCCGCTTTGATCAGCCAATCGTCCAGATACGGGAATACAGGTATCCCTGACCTTTTGAGATGTGCTGCCACCACAGCCATCACCTTGGTGAAGACTCGAGGCGCAGTAGTAAGACCAAACGGAAGGACCGCAAACTGGTAGTGTTGCGACCCAACCGTGAAACGGAGATCCTTTCTGTGCGACTTCAGGATTGGGATATGACAATACGCATCCTGCAAGTCGAGCGACACCATCCAGTCTTCTTCCAGCAGCGCTTGAAGAACCTGAGCAAGGGTGAGCATCTTGAACTTCTCCTGTTTCAGGTAAAGGTTCAAGATCCTGAGATCCAGAATCGGCCGACGCCTGCCATCCTTTTTGGGGATCAGGAAATACCGGGAGTAGCATCCCTGACCCCTCTCCTGCTCCGGAACCACCTCTATCGCACCTTTTCGAAACAGTGCCAGGACTTCTTCCTGCAGGAGAAGCAGGTGGTCCTCCGAACAATAACCCTGGCAAGGAGGATAATTTGGGGGAAACTCCCGAAAGGGAAGAGCATACCCATTCTCTACAAGATTGAGAACCCAAAAATCCGATGTTATCAATTCCCAATCTTGAAGAAAATGGGTAAGCCGGCCCCCCACTGGGCCCACATGACCTGGAATGGCGGATCTAGGGCTGATTTGCTGCGGAGGCTGGGGGCTGGGAAGAGGAAGAGGAGGAAGAAGAGGAAGCGTTGCGGCCCAAGCCCCGGACCTCTGCTTGCCTCTATAAGATCTATACAACGTGTTTTGCTGCTGCTGCGGCTGCTGCTGGGTTGACTTACAGGTTCGAAAAGAAGATCTGCTAAATCCTCTTGAACGTCTACCAAAAGTGCCCCTGGTCTGAAGGCCCAACGACTTCGCAGTCGCCCTGCTGTCTTTAAAGCATTCCAAAGCAGTGTCCGCTTTTTTCCCAAACAATCCAGACCCGTCAAATGGAAGATCCATCAATGCCGCCTGGACATCTGTGGAAAACTCACTTGACTTCAGCCATGCAGCTCTTGTGGCTACGGAAGAACCCATGACCCTAGCCACAGAGTCTGCCGTGTCCAATTTAGATTTTTCACAGCCTGCTGGGCAGAAAATCTGGATTTTATTAAGGACACGGAGGCTAATATTATGCAAATCTCCTTTATTACCACAGCTCAGTAGCAACAATTGAAGAATATAGAACTTCAATGAACATTCTGAGTAAGGATAAAGTCTCTTAGAAACCATCTCTCAGCCTTCTTTGTTGCTGCTGCTCAGAAAGATAAGTAGCTCTTCCTTATCCTCAGAGTTATCTAATACCTTTTAATATATATTCACCTTATAAGGGTACTTTTATATTGGGAATGTCCCCCTATAACCTTTACTGCATGTTTCTACTTATTATTATGTATTTAACCTTATGTTTCCTTTGATATATCCTTCAATTTATGCGTATTTTTATACCTGTTACACTTTACCTCCCTTGGTAAACTACTTCTTCTGCTCACCCTGCACTATGCCCCCCTCCACAGAGTCTGCCGTGTCCAATCCACTTTGAATAACCTGCCTTGCTGCAGCTTGAGTATCAGACATTACCTCTTGGAAGTCTTTTCTATTCTCCTCAGGCACCTTGCGCACCAACTGCTTCACAGTGTCCATAAGAGCATGGATATAACGCCCCATCAAGCAGGTAGCATTCGTGGATTTCAAAGCCATACTGGCAGAAGAGAAAACCTTATTAGCAGCCTGATCCTGCTTTCTCGACTCCTTTTCCGCTGGGACCTGCGGAAATGCACCCGTAGATCTTTTGGAACAGGCAGCCTGCACCACCAAACTCTCTGGTAGAGGATGAGAGGTTAAAAACTCCGGGTCTTCAGGAGCTGCCCTATACCTCCTAGCTACAGCCCTAGATACAGCAGGAGCCGATACAGGTTTTTTCCAAATCTCCAAAATTGGATCCTTTAAGGCATCATTAAAAGGCAGCAACGGTTCAGTCACTGAAGAAGGAGAATGAAGGACCTCTGTGAGCAGATTAGATTTAAATTCTGCAGTTGGTAGAGCAATGTTCAACAAACCTGCAGCCTTCTTTATCACTACATGATAAGGCGTCACATCCCTTGAGGGTTCTGTGAGAAGTTGGCCTGATATGCAGTGCTCACTATTCTAGTGATCACTATGTATCATACCAAACGACCCTTATTGATGATTGGTTGAAAGTCAACCTTATAGACCAGCTATCCTAGTAGCATGTACAAGAGCAGTCTTTAGGCTAAACTCTAGAGGGCGTGTTAAGCCAGCTGTTATACCATCACATATACCCCTTGAACACCAAGTAAAAGGACACCACACAAGTTGTTATGAAAATAAAAGGATATTTATTTATAACACAACAGCCCTGGACTCTTTATGAGGAAAGGGCGCTAAGCACAATACAAAACTCTTAAAGAAATACTGAAAGTCGCACAATTTACACAAATGCCCGAGGGGCACGAAAAACCATATACTATGGAAGTGGAATGCGAAATTACTAGCAAGTAAGTACTACTCACATAGACTTTAGAAACGCTAGGCCTACAATGCTGAACCCTTATATTAGAAGCAGGAGGCCTAGGGACGTCGTGTGCAGAGTGGGAACTCTCACGCGTAATGCGGGACAAAGTCTATGGATCCTAGTAAATGCAAAAGTTAGTGTTCTCGGGCGAACCCGACTAGGTAGGTCAAAAACAAAAGTGGATCTAGACACTTAGAGAGTTGGTCTACGCTGGAGCACCTTGGTACTCGGTTTACCTAGCCCAGGGGCTGCGGCTGCATAGGGTTCAAGTGTCGTCTGGTTTCTTCGTTGACGAACCAGGAGCCTGAAAGAAGAAGTTGCTGGCAGGCGACCAGTGAAGATGGTTGATGTGATCCAAGCCTGGATCGGTGATGGAGACGACCTGTAAGCAGAGGGGACCAAGTTCTGAATCACTAGCCAGTGATTAGATGGGCACCAGGATGGCACCGGATGAAGTCACCTCGACCAGGTGAGTGGGTGACGCTGGGCTCTGCAGTCTCTCGGACCAGGAGGCGTTGTCGGCGACCAGAATGGAGGTGCGAGCTGTCCCACGAAGGTATCTGCTGTCGGCGATGCTGGACCCAGGATTGGGGCAACAACTCTTGGCAAATGCAAGCCCACGCGGTGGACTCAAAATGGCGTCTGGAGTGGACCAGGAGGGTCCGGAGTGCTCCTCTGTTGGAGGGGAGCAAGTGCCAGTCTGGAGCAACCAGACCAGCGATGGAAGTGTCATAGTTCGTCGTCAAGAGGGCTACAAGCCAGCAGGCAAGTGGCCGGACACCGCGGTGAGCAGCAAAGAGCAGAAGGGACCCACGCAGATCTCGTGGATGCTGGGGGGCTGGACTTCGGTGCTGGAGCTGCTCAGGGTTAGGGCTTCTCAAACCCCAAAGCACTCACTCGAGGATCCCTTGGCGGTCGTGCTGGATAAGCTTTGTGCAGTTTTGAAGATGGCCGGTCCCTCGAGGTCTCGTCACACCCACGAATCTCAGCTAGGCTGATGATGCAGGTAGAGGTCAGAGGTGCCAGGGAAGCCGGGTCTCATCGTGCTGGTCGGTCTGGTTCCGGAGGAAGGACGTGCATCAAACCGCAGGTTACTTAGTTGGTGCCCGCTGATGCAGGGTGACTACTCCTTAGTCACAAGGGAGAAATCTTGAGAAGAAGAAGAAGTCTTGAGTTCCTTTCGTAGAAAGTAGTTTCAGGATTCAAAGAAGATCTAATTTGGAAGGGTCCCCGCTCCTACCTTTATTCTAAAGAAAGGGGCTAGTACGCGACTAGGTCCTGCCCATGGGTGGGACCAGGAAGGGGGGTGGTTACACCACTCTCCCATGCCGGACTTTCCCCAGCTCAGGGGCTGGTGTGCCCCTGGAACTGGTTCAAGCCGGCCTATGCATAGTGAGCACCGGGGTGCCACTTGCAGTCCCCTTCCTCTCAGCCCTGCCTACCTGGAATACACAAAACCCTGTAAGGGATGGTGCTAGCACCGCCCCTGACAAAAAACCCTTTGTCCGAGCTCTCCTCGCTGGAAGGACTCCCAGCAGCAGGAGGTCAGACTTGTGTCTGTGGTGGCAGCATCCATTTTGTGATGCTGAGGCTCGAGTTAACTTTAACCGGGGTTCACAGTTACATACATGTTGTGTCCCTCTAGAAGGGTGGGATGCTAACCCCGTCGCCAGAATTGGCAAGGGGTTAGTATTCCAATTCGTATGACACCTTACTCGACATGTTTTGATAAAGCGATACCAAAGTTAGCAAATAACCGCGAGGATTATAATGCACTTAAGAGTATATGGTACGCGTTATCATGGAACAGCTATTAGGACTTGGTTCCGCAAGCTGCAAATGGGCTCAGCTCATGCCAGAGCACCATCTCACATAATTCCAAGCACTCTGCCTTCAGGATTGATAATGCCTGCCATAGGAGTGACTGATAGGAATACATGTGTCCATTTTAGGGTTAGATATGGGAATACTATATCTAAAGCAAAGGGTGATTACACCGCCTTGCCCCAGCTGTCGTGCAGCCAGTTGTGTCAGATTTGGTTGGCCAGCCAGGGGGTGGCATAATACATGCTGCAGCCCCTGGTAGGCCCTGGGTACACCTATGCCCTGGATACCTAAGGTATGCTGTACAGGGACTGATAAGGTGGCCCAGTACCAATTGGTAAATGCACCTAAGGTACATGTGTGTCAATTTAGAGAGAGAACAGCTAGGCTGTGGGTCTGATTAGCAGGCTCACAGCCAGGGAAAGTCGTAAACCAGTGAAGCAAAAAGCAAAAATCGGGGATGACCATAGGATTGCAGACCCCCACTCTCCTACAATGATCACCTGAAGCGCTGGACTTTAGACAACATAGCAGCGAGCACACATAGAATTTACGATGCAGGGGACATGGCAGGTAAACTGCTGGCCTGGCTAGACAAGAAGAGAGGGGGTAGTAAGAATATCTTGCAGTTGTGTGCTACCGATGGAACACTCCTCGCACGCCCGACAGATATAGTTGACGAACTAGCAGATCACTTCCACACAGTGTATACCCCAGGCGAGGAGGTAACGATAGGCACGGCTCTGACTGCCCTTCACAATGTGCCGACACACACACACTCACAGGAAGCGATGGCCGAGCTGGAAGCCGATTTAACATCGGAGGAGATACAGCTGGCCATCAACGTAATACAATCCGGCAAGGAGATGGGCCCCAAAAGGATCCCTATTGAGTGGTACAAGATGATGTCGGAGGTATTGAGTGCGCCGCTACTGGCCATGTATGTGGAAAGTTTAGAAAGGGCAGTTCCCCCGCTAGACCAACGCATAGCGACAATAACAACAATTCCAAAACCGGGCACACCGCCGACAGAATGCACGTCATACCGCCAGATATCGCTCCTCAACGCAGAAGTCAAAATACTGGCGAAACTTCTGGCTACCAGGTTAATGCCCCACCTCTCACACTTGATTCACCCAGATCAATCGGGCTTCATGCCACACAGGAGCACAGCCTTAAACCTTAGACGAGTACACGGAGCGGTGGCGCCTGCATAACAACTACAAGTGCCGGCGGCAATATTGTCCCTGGACGCCAGAATGGAGTTTGATTTGGTCGAATGGCAATATTTATTTGCAGTGCTTCCCCACATGGGGTTTGGTCCCAAAATTTATATCTTGGGTAAAACTCCTCTATGCGAGTCTGATGGTGCAGGTGTCGGCGAACGGACATATCTCCCGCACGATACCGCTGGCTAGGGAGACGAGACAGGGTTGTCCACTGTCGCCCCTACTATTTACGCTGGTCCTGGAACCACTGGCCAACTTAATCAGAACTACTCCATTGTTGAATGGGATTTGTTGGGGGGAAGGCTAGGAAGACAGAGTCTCCCTCTACGCCAATGGCATGCTGGTCTATCTGATGGACCCAGAGGAGGGGATCCCGGAACTTTTGGCGCTATGTGACAATCACGGGAAAGTGTCCGGTTACACGATCAACTGGACAAAATCAGTGATCTATGTCCTGAAGGGCCAGGCGCCGACCCTCCCCACAAGCTGTCCGCTGGAGATAGCTAGCACCACCTTCAAATATCTAGGTATTCATGTCGCGCGGAATGCAACAGACTTCTATGAACAAAATCTAAAACCGCCACTTGTTCGCCTACGGAGCAATGTGCTTCACTGGAAGGCCCTGCCCCTGACATTGCTGGGAAGAGCTGCATTATTCAAAATGATGGCACTCCCGCACTTTCTGTATGTACTTGAAAATACCCCCTACCTAGTGCCACCGCGATACTTCCAACAAGTGACAGCTATGATGACCGGTCTGCTGTGGGGAGACCGCCCGGCGCGAATAGCACTTGTGAAATTGAACAGAAGCTGATACGAAGGAGGGATAGCCTTGCCAAACATACAGATATACTATTGGGCAACACAACTTAAAATCATTAACCACTGGTTGCACTTCCCCCAGGACGATCCAGCTTATCGATTAAGACAGAATACAGCTGGGCATGCATAGCTTGCTGGCGACGCTATACCACAAGGGGAGGGCAGCAAAGCTGATGGGACCTACAAAACACACAGTGGCGCTGTGGTACAGAGCACAGATGAAACTCAAGTGGGATGGTGTCATCACGAAACTCACCCCTCTATGGGACACTAAGGCGTTGGGTTACCTGCGACACAGCAAAGGGTTCACGCAGTGGGACAATATTGGTATCTCCACGGTGGGAGACATGTGGGCGGACGGGGGGGGGGGGTAGGGGGGAGGGGGGTGGTTCCCTTTTCCCGACTCCAACAACAGTACGACTTGGGCCCCAATGAGACTTACAGATATGTCCAAATTAGGCATGCACTATGGACAGCCATACCTGAAGGCACAGAGGTCCCCGAGGCCTCCCCACTGGAGGATCGCTTACTCACTGACTTCATGCAGTCCAGTGCCACCTCCCTTACATACCGCAAGCTGGTAAATAACCTACAGGACCCCATGGACAAGCTGCGCGAGAAATGGGTGGGGGAGCTGGGAGACATGGACAAAACAGACTGGAATGCGGCTCTGGCATCCCCGAAGGAAGCAGGCATCTCAGCTAGGTTCCGACTGGTGCAGCTTAAGATACTACACTGGATCTATTACACAAGGACAACACTACAAAAGCTCCACAGGGCATACCACCCATACTGTCTCCGTGGGTGTGGGGAGGAAGGCACTTTTCTGCATACAGTCTGGGAATGCCGGGTTATAATTGAATACTGGAGGCGGGTGATGCACACCATCTCCCAAACACTAGAGGTATGCCTTTCACCGGAACCCCGCGCATGCTTAGTGAATGTGTGGGAACCTAACGATCTCACACGCCAGGGTCAGCATTGGGCCATAGTGGGTATTATGGTTGTGAAAAGAGACATAGCGCAGAAGTGGGGGGCAGCGGACTCGCCTACTTTAGCGCAATGGTGTAGGAACATGGATACGCTCATCGTGACGGAAAGGGTGATGTACATGATGAGGGCAAACCCTCGAAAATGGAATAAAGTATGGCTACCATGGAATAGTTACCGAGGAGAAGATTGGAGAAGATATTGATAGCTCCGGTGACGAGGGGGAGGAGGAATGAATGTCTCTACCAGATCGACACGTGAGGTGCTAGCGCAGTTAGTAACTGTTCAAAGCGATGAAGGGCTGTGGCGACGGGGTGTGAAATGGGCCTATGCCGAGCAACCGTACACATCCACATTATCGATATCGGAACATCGTCGACACTGCTGCAGACATGAGTCGACGAATAGCTAAACAATTGAGTCTGTTGGTTGTTATGATTGCTATAAAATAAAAGTAAGACGTATTTTGATGCCAATTGAGCGGTGCCAATCCAATCGATGCTTATCCAAGGTTTCGCAGCCGGACCCATGGTTGTCGGCTGAAGGGCCATGTATTTTTGTTTAATCCTTCGCATTTTATTCTGTCGCAGCCGGCCTCAGGGTTGTAGGCTCAATGCTGTGTATCGCTACCAATTGTTAATAAAGGTCTTACGAGAAAAAAAAAAAAAGACAGCAGGCAGGTCCATGAATGCCAGTTAAATCGTCCCTTGGTTAACTATTGTATATTTGGCTTAAATAAGGTACAGATTAAGGCATTGGTCGGTGGTAGATTTTCCAGGTTTAAAACCAAATTGGAGTTCAGTTATGACCCGATGCTCCACTGCCCAGTCAATCGGCCGGTTTCAAACCACCCGTCCTAACACCTTCGCGGACACATCAATACAAAAAAAGCAGGCGATAACACTGCAGACTATCCTAATTACCTTTTTTAAAAATAGGGACAATCGTGGCAGTGGTCCAAGACTCTGGCATTACCGTGTACACTGCTGCGTTTATGACCCTAATCAGGATTGGTGCCCAAAGATTAGCTTTACTGATGAAAAGATCGGGTGGAATCCCATACGGGGCCTTATTCCTGGTTAGGCCTCCAATTCCAATTTTTACCCTCTTCCAATGAGAATCTTAATGGGGGTGTGACCTGTTCCCAGTGCTCCTCCTACTTGGGTTATGGTTATAGAGCCTTTGAAAGTGCTCGTGCTATTGCTCCGGCAGGATATGTTTACTCAATCCCGGTTTGTCTGCCTCTTGAAAAGAAGGATTATTTATAATTCTCCAAAAGGCGGTAGAATCCCTTAGTGCCACCGCCTCTGATCATTCATGCCAGGCTTGTGTCTGTAGTTGGCTTTTGCGCCCTTTGACCGCCAACTTATAGTTTCCCCAGCACAGGGTCACCCGCTCCCTATCTCTTGGGGACATCTAAGGCGTTTTTCAATTCTCTTAGGGCACATGAGCATTGATGGTCAAACCATCTTGGGGTGTCCAAATTTGCCTTATGGACTGGGGCTCTCAACAGGTGGTCGACTATTTGGGCAACATCTTTGAAAGCGTCCACCAATTCTGCCCCTTCCATTTCAGGGTCTAAACATCACTGGATAGCATGTTCGCCCTCCTTTAACAGAGATTCATGGAAAGCCTTGCCATCAACCTGAGTCCAACGCACCTCCTACCTTGAACCGTAGCCCTGGCCACCCCCCTCACCACTCCAAGGGGTATCTGGTCCTGGCATAGAAGGGGGTTATGGTCACTAAATGCGCTACAATTTATTCTAAACCAAGTCACACAGTTTGAGTGAAGCAAAGACAAAAACATGATCAATAAATGAGGCACAGCCTCTACATTTGAATGTGGGGTAAACTGTTTTGTCCTGCTTAGTGGTATTCAGATCCATTGTGTGTTAATGCTTTTATATTTAAAAGGCCACTAAGTTCCATTCCCTCCTTTGTGTGTTCCAGATGTGGACCGTCCTGCAGAGTACACATTGTCCAATCCCCAAGCAATACTCTAAGATTTGGGCAAAAGTGACAAAATCACCTGCTAAAACCAGCCGAGGAGCAATCTGCCCATGAACCTATGACTGATTATTCTTGTATCCAATTCATGCAGACCTGCAGAGCCCTGTCCATTTGATTTAACATTATAAAAGTTTATAAAAAGTGACCTGTAACATTTATTGAAAAATGTCAACCCCTGCACAACTTCCGAGTACCAGGCTCAATCTAACCATCTTCCCTGCAATGTAAGATCTACGTAAATAACCAACCCTCCCCTGGCCCTACCCGACAAGGCCTTATGCGCTGGGCAAAAGAAGGTGTTATATCCTTCTAAAAAAAAAAAAAGTTATTAACTGGTTCCCATGTTTCTTGTAAATAGATTATCTGAAACTCCCATATATAGAGTAGCCATTGCTGGTCCTTAAATTTAGAAGACAAGCCTGCTATATTCCAGGAGACCATTTGTATATCTTTCCCAGTTAGCCTATCCCTTCAGACAGTTGCCTAGGGGGTATGAGACCTGTGGGTTGGCTTACTTATGCCCCTAGCCTTGTGGGCGTTTACCACCTGAGGTTTACAGGAGTCTTGGTCTTCAGCTGTCCCCAAGCTGAGGTCTCCTCCCCTCCATCTTTGGTTGGTATTGAGAACCCAGCTGATATAAGCGGTGTCTGTTTCCCTCACCTGCTATAGTCAATCAATGTCATCCAGATCTCTAAGCGGAGCTAAGGTGTTACTTATCGGCACTCTATTAACCTGCCAAAGATCACCCTCCTGTCGGCCCACATATCTGTGACTCATGTTAGGGTTGAACGAGTTTCTGTAGAAAAAACCCAGCGGAAGCATTTTAATGCTCGAGTCCGCATTGGCTAAATAAGGCCCTCTACTCTGGGAAAGTGTCTTGCACACAAGTTCGGGGAACCCAAGTGCCACAATCACATAGTCCAAAAGTGGTAGAGGTTACGCACGCCGCTGTTGATAATATGAATAAATTGTGGTGTGCACCAAGGATATCACTCCTCGACAAAGGTGTGGTAATCAGAATACAGTCTGCGACACTTAGGATAAGTGTCAACTCCCTGAGAACAACCAATTGGAACGTTAGGACGTTCTGAAAACTTCTGAATCCATGAAATTCAACAAATAATGACTTCCATCATCATAAAATTTATTCCATGTTTTCTCCACATAGTTATTCAGTTTATTCGATGATAGCTGAGTTGATATCCTGTAACAATCCCAGAAAATATGCATATGAATCATTGTGAGTTCATTACCCAATGCATTTCGAACTGGTAAAGTCCTTCGTCAGGGGTAGTTTGCAAACAATGTAAACAAAAATATATGTAGGATCTATCAGAGTGTCATACAGCTAGATTCATGAAGCATTTTTGCGGGCGCAAACGGTGCGAATCGCAGAATTCGGCCGTTTGCGCCCGCAAAAATGGGATTTGAAATTCATCAATGGGTCATGAACTCGCAATTTGAGAAATCGCAAAAAAATGCGATTTCTCAAATTGCGATCGCATTTAAGGAATCTCAATTTGAGATTCCTTAAATGCTATTCATGGACCATTATAAAATAGCGAATTCGCTATTTTTTGCCGCTATTTACCGCGAAGTCAGACTTCGTGGTAAATAGCGAAAACTGAGAAAAATGCACTTTTGTGCATTTTTCTCAGTTGTACGTTACACACACACATGTCCTTTGGACGTGTGTGTGCGCAACACCTCTGTAAATTTGCAATTATGGGGTGCTACAGGGTGTCCTTTGGACACCCTTGAAATCGCTATCTTATTTGCGATTAGCTTATTTCTAATCGCAAATAAGGAATACTCCCCATTCATTCCTATGGAACTTTAGGCCCATAGGAATGAATGGGGAGTTATTCCTTATTTGCGATTAGCAATTTGCAAATCGCAAATAAGGAATGTGTAGGAATCGCAATTTATTTTGCGATTCCTACATGAATCCCGTTTTGCAAGTCCTTAATAGAGATTCCTTAATAATCGCTATTAAGGACTCGCAAAACGGCTCTTTCATGAATATAGCTGATAATACCCAAAAAAGCATTGGTAATCGTATTTACGTAAATAATATGCAGTAACGAACATTCTCTAGACTATTCAAAAAGAGGGGGGAATTTAACACTGCATCGTATACAGATTGGTATATAAAATGTTGAAACAAACGTGCAAAAAGTGAAGATAAATATCAAGTGAGTGAAAAAGAGAACGTGAGATCGACTCCGTTGTGCTAAATAGTGAAACACGGTATGAGCGTATGTGAAAGATCCTATAGAATAGTTTAGCGTGGACCGCGAGCGGAATACGCCGTACGGTCAAGTGCAGATTAACTCATAAAAGTGCAAGCCCAAGATAAGTTAAATGGATGAAAGGTGAAGCACGAAGCCCATTTTTAAAAAAAACAGAAATAGACTTACTAATAAACAGAAATTGGCAGCATATCAATGCCGTGCGGTCATCGCTACGCCAGAGTAAGTTAGTATCGGAAAAAGCGGATGTTAGTATCAAAGTTCAAAGTGTAAACATGAAAAAAGAGGACAATGCTCATGGCAGCCATCTTGTAAGGGAGCACAATAAAAGTAAATGGAGAACGAGTAAATCAAATGTGGGAAATAAGTATAGGAAATAAATCTTCGATGATAGGTGCAGTAATAATATACAGTTCCAATGGGACAAAGGAAAGGAATAAAGGTGAGAAATGCAAAATCATGAAGTGCGAGGGACGATAATCGAAAAATAAAGAGCAAGGTAAAAAGCAAAGGAGTACACATATTAATCACTATATCATAAATAGCACAGAAATTCCATTCGATCATTCAGACCAAATGGTCTGGAAGATTGTAGAAATTTAATCCAGTGATTTTCTCGTTGTAAGAGAAAATCGTTATTGTCTCTGTCATCGCGCTAAGACACCACTTCAACAGCAGCAAATGGTAGTTGGCTGACATTGTGTCTAAATTCTCTGAAATGAGCTGCTAGGGTTGATTTCAAATTCTCCGTCCTGATGTTAATTTTGTGTTCGTTAATTTGTGTCTTCAATTTGCGTGAGGTCTTCCCAGTATAGATCAGTCCGCAGGGACATTTGATTATGTACACTACATTTTCAGTGTCACAGGTGGCGTTGAGTTTAAGGTTGATGTTGGTACCTTTCATAGGGTGTTTCATGACTGACCCTTTGATGAGGTTATTACAATTTTTGCAATTCAAGCATGGTTGATTGCCTTTGTAGATAGTGGAGGTTTCTTGTATAGGTTTGGCAATGATCTCCTTTAAGTTGCGGCTTCTTTTATAAGCAAATAATGGTGGTCCTTGAAAGATCTGTTTGAAGTCGGGTTCAGTGCCTATGATTGACCAATGTCTGAGTATGGATGCCCTGTATGCTTTCGAGGTAACTGAATATTTAGACACCACCACAGGTCTTTTGATGATGTCCTTTTCTTGGTGGATCGGATCAGTTGGTGGTGTTTGCGGGTGGCGTTCTTGAAGGTGGCTAGTGGTTGGGTTTTTTCTCCAGGTTTTCTCGAGAATACGGCAGAGCTTCTTGGATTTCTTAAGGTCATCGTTGAACCAGGGGGCTTTTTTGCTACCTTGCTTGATTAGATGGTTTTTCAGGGGTGCTAGTTCGTCGGCGCTGTGGGTGATCCATTGTGTGAGGTTGGTGGCTGCTTGGTTTGGGTCCGATGATTTGGCAGGGGGGTTTTGGTGAAGCGCTGTGAAGAGCTGGTCGATGGTGATTTTGTTCCAATTTCTTCGAGGAATAGGTTGTGCGGGGTTGTGGGTCGTGGTCTTTTTGTAGTTGAAGTGAACGCAGCTGTGGTCCGTCCAATGGAGAGCTGTGGTGTGATCGAATGAGATGTGCTTGCTGGAGGAGAAGATAGGGTCGAGCGTGTGTCCGGCAAGGTGGGTGGGGGTGTCAACAAGTTGTTTGAGTCCGAGATTGGCCAGGTTGTCTAGGAGGGTGGTGGTGTTGCTGTCGTTTTTCTTTTCCAGGTGGAAGTTGAGGTCTCCCAGTAGAATGTAGTTCTCGGAGGGGAGGGCATGTGGGCTGATGAAGTCAGTGATGTCTTCGCTGAATTGTGTGCGGGGTCCTGGTGGTCTGTAGATGAGGGTGCCTCTGAGTGTGGTTTTGGGGTCGGTGTGAATCTGGAAGTGAAGGTGTTCGGCGGAAGCAAGGTTATCGTCAGAACTGGTCGTGATGCGGATGGTGTTCTTATGGACGATGGCGATGCCTCCTCCTGTTTGGTTGGTGCGATCTTTTCGGATGATCTTGTAGGCGTCCGGGATGGCTATGGCGATGTCGGGTGCTGATGAGGCGTTCATCCATGTTTCTGTAAGGAAGGCGACATCCGGTGATGTAGTGTCGAGTAGGTTCCAGAGTTCAATGGAGTGTCTGTGGACTGAGCGGGTGTTGAGCAGGATGCACTTTAGGTGGTTAGTGTCGGAGCTCTGTTTGTAGTTTGTGGAATTGGTGTGGGTCCTGATGCAGTCGAACTTGCAGGACTGGCAGGTGAAGGGTCCATGGGTGTGTCCTGGTGCGGCTTGGTAGCAGTTTGGTAGTCGGCCGGGGTTAAGGGCTGAGAGGGTTGCAGCGTTGTATGTAATGCGGGTGGAATGGGTTTTGCGGGGGGGCAGGGGGTCTGACGCTGGGCGCGGTCCAGGCGCAGACGGGCTTGCATTGGGCGTGTTCGCTGCGCGTGAACGCTGCGCGCAAAAGTATCTGTCATAAGTGGATAGTGGAGGGGGGGGAGGGGAGGGAGGAGCAGCTGGGAGGCGGGAGCGGGGTGGAGAGCCGGGCAGGGAGGCACAACAACAACAACAAAATGGCAGCAAGCCAAAAGCGAAACAGGATTGGGGCACAAACTGGATGAATGCGATAAAAAAAAGAAAGAGGCACCGGCACTTCCTGGCACAGATGACTTATACAGGCAGCACAATTGAAAAGAACGTGAAAGCGCACTTTAGCAATATAGCGCTACGATCTAATTATAGCGAGCAAACAGGCAAAAACAGTTCAGAGAGCAAACTTGCTATATAGAGCTACGAAATAATTATACAGAGCAATCAGGCAATAACAGTTCAGAGTGCAAACTTGCAGTATAGCGCTACGATATCAAGCGGCAGGCCGAGCAGGAAGCAGCGTGAGGAGCGACCGCTTCGGATGGGATCAGGACGGTCACAGCGCTACAACGGGGAGAGCGGAGCCTAAACTATCAGTGGGAGAGAGGAGCAGCTGGGAGGCGGGAGCGGGGTGGAGAGCCGGGCAGGGAGGCACAACAACAACAACAAAATGGCAGCAAGCCAAAAGCGAAACAGGATTGGGGCACAAACTGGATGAATGCGATGAAAAAGGAAGAGGCACCGGCACAATCAGGCACAAATGACTTATACAGGCAGCACAGCACAATTGAAAAGATCGTGAAAGCGCACTTTGGCAATATAGCGCTACGATCTAATTATAGCGAGCAAACCGGCAAAAATAGTTCAGAGAGCAAACTTGCAATATAGCGCTACGATATCAAGCGGCAGGCCGAGCAGGGAGCAGCGTGAGGAGCGACCGCTTCTGATGGGATCAGGACTATTACTATTAGTCCCCCCACATTCCACTAGTACCCGATCATTGACCCCCCCCTTTACTCTCTTCTCTTGCGCATTAATCACTTCTGCTTCCACCCCCCCTCAGAAACACATGAACATCAACATGCCCCTGTAATGGTTAATACATTATCAGAGTTCTGGAGAAGCAACAGTCTTTTTTCAATTGCCTCTAGTTTACATAAAAGGGGTCCCATAAGAGTAATCATAGACTCCAATCGTGTCCAGATCTCCGGATCATCCCTAGCCTCCGCTGCTGTACGCTTTTCACCATCTGGGACGCAGATCCCGGCCAATCCATTATTAGGTTCTGATGTTTGCTTATCGGGAAACCTATTTGTTTGATGTTTTGATCTGGGCTTAGGCTTCTGTTTTTGTGCGGCTCTGCCCCTCGTGCGCTTTGCAGGCGGCTCGTCGGTGCTTGCTATCACAGATTTCGATAGGCTTACCGCACCATCCCTGGTGGCCTTTTTAATCGGGCGATAGCCTCATCACTGACAAATTTAATTTCCATTGGCACCTTCGGCGGGCTCGCTATTTCTCCAATCAGTATGGGTAAATGGTCAGAGTTCCCGTCCCCCAGGGGCATCTGGGCCGATTGACAATGTGAATCTGTGCAACAGTAGCCCATTCCGATCCCGCTGGTGGTAAAACTGCATTCCTGTTAGTGCCCAGGGCAGAGTTGAGGGTACATAGACTACCCACAGACTAAAGCGCGCCTGTAGGGGATTTGGCCATAGCTATGCCTATCATTGAAGACCGTTTATGCGCTAAAAGTGTATCAAGCGAGAGTTTTTTCTCTGTCAGCTGGATCTGGTGGGTCAAGAGCGACTCTGCTCTTGTCAAGAAAGCGTCAAAGATCCCTGCAACCCCCCCCCTTAATGGTGGGCCTGTGGCCGTACGTTTGCTCATTATGTTAAATAACTAATGGGCACTATTAAGCAATGACGGGTAAAACGAGTGAAGTAGTGTGGCTCACTGGTTAGAGGCGGCAGACCCAGAGCAGAGGACGGCCCGGGACCAGGGTTCGATTCCCGGCGCGGCAGGTTTCTGGACCAGGGTCAGCGGACTCGATAATTCTCTCGCCTCGGTGCCCACTCTGATCAGCGATCACACTCGGCAACTCTGGGCATTAGCTTGCCTCATCTTCACTAACGGCCCCACCAGACCGCCGGGGATGCCTGGTCTCACCCTGGAGATACCCACTAAGGGACCATCTCTCAGGGAAGCCAGGAAGGGTTTCGCAGCGGTCGAAGCGCCTTGGGACCCTACGGGTAAGTAGTGCGCTATATAAATGCCAATACATACATACATACATACAACCCCACCCAAATACAGTTGGTACCTTGTTTAATTGCTGAAGTCCAGCATGGGGCGTGCGATGTCAAGGGGGTGGTCCAGCCCAGCCTCTTCCTCCCTCTGACGGGCACGCTGCGGGAGCCCTGCCCCCCTTTCGAACGCCTCCTGGCGCTCAAAGATGCTGTGCGCGGCGTGCGAGCCGCAAAGGATGGTGGGGGATGTAGTCCCCTGGTAGCAGGGAGGCAGTGGCAGCAATCTGGCGTTAGCATGGCCCAGGAGTGGTCTTGTTCGTCCCAATGGCGGTGACAAGTTATTAGCAGGTCACAGCAGGTTTAAAGTACGGGCTCCCGCGCTGCCCTGGCCTCCTTTTGACCGCCTCCTGGCGCTCAAAGACGTGATGCGTGGCGTGCGCGCTGCAAAGGATGGTGGGGGATGTAGTCCCCTGGCAGCAGGCAGGCAGTGGCGGTGATCAGGCGTTAGCGTGACCCAGAAGTGGTCTCGTTCCTCCCAAACTCTTCCCGTTGCTCCTTTTATTCTTCCTCCTCTGGGAGCCTCTGTGCCTCCCTTCTAGATCTCAACTTAGGCATCTGCGTTGGCGGTGCCAGACGCAGAGCCGGTGACTTCGGGGCCAGCGTCGATGGAGGCTCCACAGGGATAGCTGAATGCTTCGGGCGATGCAGAGACAGCACTGGACTGGAGCCAGACAGACAGAAAATATTCCATTCTTCCCTTTGGGGACTGCATCGGCGTAGAGTACCTCTGCATCGGGAGAGGCCAACTTCCCGGGGTCATCGGCATGAAAGGTGCCTTAACAAAATGAGGTGGCAAGCATCCCAGGTTGAAATACAGCATTCCAATGGGGCCAACAGGCGAACTAGTAGAGTTTTTTTTTAAAAAAACCTTTTTATTAACAACTCACAATTACATTGCAGAAGAGGGATAAAGCTTACATCATGACTACCATAGGCAATAGGAATCATTACAGAATATAGCCTGGAAAGTCTAGGGTGAAGGGGGATCTTCATTTCACATAGCAAGGGGCGGTTGACATATCGCCCCTGTAGGCGTTTCCCAAACACCATATACGAGTCCACTTCTTAGGGAACCCTAGGTACACAAACACGGTTTTCTCCCGGAACATGGACCAGTCCAAGTCTTTATCCTAATCTCACACTGTAGGCGGGAGTAATGCTCCCGACCGCTGAGCAATATTCCTCTTGGCTATCATAAGCCCCAAAGTAGCCCACTGTTTTGTGTAGGTGTTCAGGTCATTCAGCTCCCATACATTCAATAGGCATCTGCGGGCATCTGGTATAAGATGTGTGGACAATTCAGTGTTAATGGTGTTGTGTATGAGGCGCCAGTAAGCTTGTATGGAATCGCACTCCCAGATTATAAGTGGCCACCCGACCGCACCCCCGTCTGCATTCACCCCATCCGCACCAGCTGAGGTGCAGTAACATGCACCCTATGGAGGATTTTAAGCTGGACCAATCGGAGGCGAGCAGGTATAGCAACTACTCTGGGCGAGGATACGGCGTCCTGCCATTTCTCGTCATCCATTTCAATACCATCTGTGGACCACTTCTCTCGAAGCGCGTAGGGAGGGTCTGGCATGTTATTGATGAGCTTTTTGCATATTAGTGAAATAGTCTTGTCTGGGATGTGACCGTCTAATACTCTATCCTCCATTGGGGAGGATCCAGGAGGGGCACTTCCACTCTGCAAACGGGTTCTAAGAGCGTGCCTCACCTGCATATATCGGAAATACTCAGTCAGCTAAGTCAAATTGCTTTTACAGTGCCGGAAATGGTCTAACGTCTGTCTTGTCCCATAGGTCACTTATGCGTGAAAGGCCTATTAGGTCTCATTTGTCAAACCCCTTACTCTTCCACAAACTACCCAACTGCTCCGAATCCAACAGAGGCGTCGCAAGGGTAAGTCTTCAATCCCAACCCAGGCCCTTAGAGGCTGCATGCCACACATGCACCAAATGCTTGTTGGGGCCCGTAAGCGGAAAACATCGCGGTTTGGAATAAAGGGCCCTATTGTGGGTCCCCTAGAAAGTAACCACCTGTCCATGTTGTAGCCCGGGTCTTCGAGTCTGGCGTATGTCCCATGATTGATGGAGGCTAAGTGGGCCGCTCGATAATACTTTTTGATATCAGGGTAAATACACATGATCTATTATCCTGTAGCTCTCATGAATCCGCTCCGTAATACCTGCCTGACCCCTTGGTCTACTTGTACTACTTGTATTATGACTTATTTGATTGTATATGTTCCCTCTTTGTACTACTTGTACTACTGGTATTATGACTTATTTTGATTGTATATGTTCCCTCTTTGTATTTTGATGTATTAGTGACTTGCACACTGTACCTACACCACCTCAACCATCCCTACTTTTGTACTACTGATGCACCCGTGTGACTATACATCCTGCACGCATCTACCTCAACTATGCCCACCTTTATGTTATCTCCAAAAACACGTGCAGCACGCTTAAGTAAGTATATGCTTACTTTTGTACTTTTATATTATTGGCGCAACGGTTTGACTATGCACCTTGTACTGACACTACCTCACCTATGATGTACCTCCTGTTTTTTGACCTACCTATGTAACTATGCACCTTGTACCTAACTACCTCAACTATCTACATTCTATTACTTCATCTCCTCCTTGTAAAGCGCTCTGATATCTGCAAAGATCTTGTTCGCGCTATATAAAACTATCAAAATAAATAAATAAAATAAGGGAAGCTGATACCACCATCGTACCAGTTCAGGGAGAGTTTACCAAGAGCGATACATGGCTTCTCTTCCCACAACAAATCTCGCTGGAGGCCTTCTACCTCTTCGAAATATGATGCCGGAACTGAGTCCAAGGAGTTCTGTAAAACATACAGAAACCGGAGCAGAGACATCTTAAAAAGGGCTGCCTTTCCCGGTAGGGAAAGGGGAAGCGACTTCCAATGAAGTATGTCTTTTCGCAGCTTGACAAAAGGGGAACGTAAATTCTGGGTATAACGAAGCGAAGTATCCAGGGGAAATAAAGATCCCCAGATGCTTAAAGCCATCAGTGTATATTTGTATCGGACAACCCCGCGATGGAACCGCCGGCTCCACCGCTACCACAAAGAGCAGGGACTTACTCCAGTTGATCGTATAGCTGGAAATTCGACCAAAAGCAGTGAGAATATCCAGTTCCACAATCAAGGACCTCCTCCGAGCAGTCTGATACAATAAAATATCGTCAGTGTAGAGGGAGATGCGATCCTCCCACTCCGGCGTCCAGAACATCCCCGGATCATTGGGTCCCTATGGATCCAAGCTGCCAATGGCTCCAGGGCTAGAGCAAACAGGAGGAGGGTCAAAGGACATCCCTGCCGGGTCCCTCAACTCAATTCAAAGGTAGCTGATTTTTTATTATGGACTACTACTTGGGCAAGAGGACGAGAATATAATTGCACCCAATGGATATACTCCGGACCGAACCCCATCTTTGCTAGCACTGCCCAAAGAAATGGCCATTCAATGGTGTTGAATGCCATAGTGGCGTCGAGAGAGACTATACTAGCTGGTTCAAAGATGGAGACTGCTCTACCCAGGACACCGTGCACTCTACGAAGATTAAGAGCGGTATTCCGATGCAGAATAAAGCCAGATTGGTCCAGATTGGCCAGTGCCTCAATCACCATGATAAGTTGGTTGGCCAGTAGCTTAGCCAGGACTGTGTTTAGGAGGGAGAGCGGTCGGTACGAACCACAGTCCTCTTTGGGCTTCCCTTCCTTGTGAATGGTGATTATGGTTTCCGTCCTTCAGTCTTGAGGTAGGCACCCACTGGCTCTGGCGTCCTCAAACATTATCTTGAGATAAGGGGCCAATCTGTCTGGTTAGAGTTTATAGAGCTCAATCGGAAACCCATTCGGGCCAGGAGCTTTACAGGGTTTGAGGGATCTAATGGCCGTCGCCACTTCATCAGTGGAGATGGCACTATCTGAAAATTTGCTGTCAGTGACCGACAGCTTGGGCAATGTTATGTCAGTCAGCATCTGGCGAGAGTCCTCCACCAAGTAAGAGGTCACCGAGGTGTAGACTACGCCAAAATAGGCAGCAAATCTGGCCACAATTTCTTGGGGAGCTGTAAGGGTCTCACCCCCCATCCCATTAAGTGCTGGTACCAGTCTGTTGGCCCACTCATTGCCCAACCAAGCAAGCAGTTTCCCTGCCTTGTCTCTCACCTCGTACAGCCACCCCTGTCTCGCGCTCCCCGGAGCTCTTGCTTGGTCAGTAGCTAACGCTCTAAACTCCTGCAGCTTCAGAGCGAGATGGTGAAGGTAATCGGTCATGGCGCCCGAAGTCAGGTCCACCTCCAGGTGACTAATCTACGCCTCAATGGCCTCCATTTCCCTACAACGTTCTTTACTCGTCCCCGAAATCAAAGAAAGGGCCTGGCCCCGTATCACAGTTTTGAAGGCTTCCCACAGGGTCTGCGGGGATTTCAGCAAAGTAGTTACCAATGGCCACGAGGAGTTCCTTGCAAATTTTAGGATTGTGAAAATACCACGGGTTTATGGGGCCATCCGTCCCACCAGTCTATAGTAGGGGACCGTATGCAGCCAAACCGGCGAATGGTCAGATGCCTCTATCCAGATGCTTTACTTCCTGAATGTAAGCAATTTGGGAGGCGGGGGCAAGGAAGTAGTCTATGCGCGATAGGCTCCCATGGGCACCTGAGTGGAAGGTGTGTTGCACTGTGTTCCGGTGATAAAATCGCCAACTATCTACCAATCCCATAGTATCAAGGAAATCGGGGAGCCAGCAGGACGCAGAACCTACCACCCGGAGAGGGTGGCGGTCCACTGTTCCCAAGACTACGGAGTTCAGATCTCCTCCCAGCATTAACAAACCCTCCCGGATGGTCAACAAAAGCGCCCCCAGATCGCTAAAGGTAGTGGCCTGTAGTCCCAGTGGCACATAGACCGACAACAACGTAATGGACTGACCCTCACATACTCCCTAGATCCCAGCGTATCGTCCTCGCTCATCTATCCAGGTCTTATTAACCACAAGGGGAAATGATTTCTTCACCATGACACCCACCCCTCGCGAACTAGAGGTAAATCCTACATGAGTCAGTAATACGTAACCTCCCCGATGTAAAGCCTTGCAAGCATTTCCAATAAGGAGTGTTTCCTGAAGCATAAAATCAGGGGCATGTCGCTTGAGGTATTGTGGGGCCACACTGCGCTTTATCTGTTCTCCCAACCCATTGACATTCCAACTCAACGGTTTAATACCACTGCTCCCAATTGTAGCCATGACCAGTTGCAAATACTCCTCACCTCCCTTAGGGAGAGTGCAATGTGTGCGCTCACATCCCCCACCAGGTTCACAATAGACGTTGCCGAGATAATGAAACCAATGAAAACATAACCAAACACCCCAACCCAACGACCCCCCACTCCGCTGCCCTGCACTCTGGGCCTATAACTGCCCATCAAAAAACTTGCAGAGTGCCTGTCGCCCTAGAAAAGATTCAAAAAAGAAAAAAGGGGAAAATAGTGTGCTCAGTGTCCCCACCCCTATACAAGCGCCCCTAATAGACCAATAACTCAAGGCCATACGTTTCCCCAAGCCCCAGCAAGCAAAAAACAATACCCCTCTTCCCCCCCAGGTCCTCCCCACAACACGGTCCCACCACTCAGTTCAAAAGGCTGCAGTCCCCAGTCTCTTATCTCAGGCAGGTCGGTTGTCCGCATTCTCCCCAGCACCGCAATCCCTCAGGCTCTTCATTCCATGGTATTCAATCCATTCAGCTACTGCTTCAGGTTGGTCAAAGACCCACGCTCTCCCCTCTGCCTCAACCCTGAGGTGCGCCAGGAACAGCATGGAGTTTTTCAGGGCCCTCTCACTAAGGTCTCGCTTAACTGACAGGAATTGCCATCTTTGCCTCTGTACTCTGTGTGAAGTCCAGAAAGAAAGAAATGCCAACATTTTAGTAACGAAGTGGGGCCCCTGCTCTGGAGCTCTGGAGAATAACTTCTGTCACGAAAGTTCAAGACCCGAGACAGCATGAGCCACGGGGGAGCGCCCGGCTTGAGACGGCCGACCGGGACCCTGTGAGCTGGTTCGATAAAGAATTACTGAGGCCTTTGGGTTGCAACGGTTTAAGAATAAGGTCTTCAACAAACAGGTCAGGGGATTGTCCCTCCGATTTCTACGGAACACCCAAAATGCGGAGATTGTGACGAAGATGGCCTTCGTAGTCATCCAACTTAAGGTCCAAGAGCTTGCGAGAGTCCTGGAGCTCGCGGACCTCCCTCTGCAATTGCGTGACATCTCCAACAAGACTAGAGGTCGTTATTTCCACCTGTTCGACTTTTTCATTGAGCTTCCCCAGATCGGCTCTAATGAAGTTGATATCAATTGCCATAATATCCATCTTGTGCTCTATCTAGATTTTTACTCCGGTAATAGCCTCCATAACGTCCTTAAGAGAAAGTTCCTGTTCCTCTTCTCCCAGGCTCCCCTGAGTGGCATCTCTGGACAGCCAGCTCCGCTGCGCATCCCCAGAAACCGTATAACTGTATAATCTGTTGGTCTGAACTCGTTTAGTACCACAGGACACAGAGCCTTTAGAGCGCTCCATTGTAGTGTCACAACCGGTCCGGGGTACTCAGGGTAGGCATAAACACAGATTTCCACAGTGCACCACAGCGGAGTCCACTAGCCAGGACACTAGTTGCGATGCTCAAGCACTAGACAACCCCACATCAGTACTGGCTCAAACCAGCAAGAAGGGTTACACATATAAATTTGCAGCGGCAACTGGGACTGATCGTCCAGGTATACAGTAGCTTCAAGGGAGCTATGTGTCAATATGCCCAGCAGCATGTTCCTCTATGACCCTCTGGGATAAACTTCACTGCTCTCCCGGATTTGTTAAGTCTTGGAACTAGGGTGAGGCACAGAAGGCCACCAATCTCCTCTCGACTCCCCCTGGACCTCTGTGGGGAGACACCAACAGCCACCGGTGAGGAAGCAGTCAGCACTGATGAGGCAGCCGGGGGATGACTGCTATTGCCAGTAGTGCGCCGCCATTAGGAAACTCACGGCGGTCGCGCTGTATGCCTGTACCAAAGTATGCACCCCTTCGCCTCACCAGCTCCGTAGCGCAGGTCTATAGTCATCGACGCGGGTCACAACTGCTTCCTCGCCACTCCGCTTAATAAGGGGGAGATTGCAGCAGCATCTTAAGGGTGCGGTGCCGCCGCGCGATAAGCACAGACCAGCTGGACCCCTCCCACGGTGCCGCCAGCCACTGTGGGTCCCGGCATGCAGCCACCTGACAGGCCGCAACTCTCCGGGGGCAATACCCTGTCCGTCCTTGCAGCGGGACGAACTGGAGCGGGCGGGCCGGGAATAGCTGCCTTTACGACATCCGGGGCAGTCGTTGAAAGGTGCGGATCTTCAATCAAAATAAATGCGGGTCAGGGACATTTAAGAGAGCTTTACACTACACGGCCATCTTTGATCCGCGCTTGTGAAATAGTAGAGTTAGCCGCCCTGGCTAACATGCCAAACATCGCATTCAAGAAATGCGAAGGATCTGTACCTGGAGCCGGAAAGGGTGGGTACGGATCCAGTACCGCCTGTTCAGTGACAGCTTGAGGAGGCTGTTATTATGGCTCCAGTTGCGGCACAGATCACAGTGGAGCTGGAGTGGTCGGACGTGAAGGCGTCGCTTCCCTGGGCATCAGAGAACCTCTCGGATTGGAGAGTGTGCCGGAGTCATCGGAGAAGGGGAGGGCGATACTTCATCCTTTCTGTGATGCCGGTGTACCAGAGACCCAGACTTCGGAGACTGATCCTTAGACTAGAGATGCCTGTACCCATGATGCTGTATCTTCTTGTGCTTTCTCGAGGGCATCGAGGTGTGCAGAGTCGGTGACTTGGACTTCGATCTCGTCTACTTCAACCCCTCTTCTGATTTTTCGTCCTGGCCATGATCAACTTGGCCTCCCTCTCTTTGAGGGCCTCAGGATTCATGCGTCAGCACGAGGAACACCCCTCAAAGTCATTGTGGGCCAATGAAAGGCACCAAAGATAATCATCATGGGGGGTCAGTGATAGACATATGACCCCATTTACTACAAGGTTTGAAACCAGATTTCTTCTGAACAGCCATTGAACCAAGTCAGCACACCGACGAGGTCTTCTTATGGCTTTGATGAAGTCATGCTGAGTCGCATGTGAAGCCGTTCCATTGTGACGTCGACGTGGGAGAGCTATGGAGAAAAGTTTCAGTGGAATGCTGCGCAAGGGATAATTCAAAAGTGGAGTAATCCACAGGCAGATGTATCCATCAGAAAGTTTGAGTTGGATAAGGCAGTAGTGTGCTTCCACAAAACATACATTTGGGTTGCTTTGCAGCAGCAAGGGATACAGTCAATGGGCTTTATGGTTTAAGTCTTCCCACAAATCATGCCCAAAAGTGTAGATGGATCAGAGGTCAATTTGCTAGACAAGGATGGGTAAAATTACTCCACAACTGTGAAACCACGAATTATGCTTCTGGAAGAAACACATTGAGCCAAGGTTTTTGAAGACTGGATCTGGCTTGCTTCCAGTTTAATTCTCAAAGTTACCATCAAAAAATAAAACTCCGATGGGATGATCTCAGTAAGTCTCTTCTGTGTTAGGGCAGTGCAATCAGGGGATCCTGACATTAGTTAAGACCGCACTGAAGCATCCAGTTATAGACAATTACTTTGATTTCAAATTTAAGTGTTTTGGTTTTGTATCAGAGTAAGACCAAAACATTAACTTCAGGGTTTGGAATGCAAGAGGAAAACATGTGTTCCTGACGTTCAAAGTTTTAATGGAAGTCGAAACAGAGCTTGATTTATGAAGTGGTCAAGAGGATTTTTGAGAACTGCCTTCATGTTGGAGAAAAGCAGCCCCAATACAATGTAGACATTTGAAAGAAAGATCAGTATGAACTGGTTTACAGTAGAACATCTCAACACATAAAATGTGATATGATGCATGCAATGACAAATGTAATGAAAACAATCTGATCATCTTTGAATCTGTAAAATTAAAAGAGGCATTGCAAGCAACCTACCTGTATGTTACGAGGCCCCAGTTCTCCATGGCTCCTTGTAAAATAAAATACAAATTTTGTTAAGGAAACAAACATTAAAACAGATTTTCAACCATTACAAATTCCAAAAACAAAATTACTTTACCAGCTGCAAAGTCTGCAATGGCAATCAGATCAATCTTAGGCAGTGGGTATGGAACATTGAAATAGTCCTTATAGAAAGGCAATGTTTTGGCTGCAACCTGAGAAATAAAGACAGAAGAACAGTCACAGAATTATGTATTGTAGGCAGGTAATATAGAATAGGAATCACATTCTCGACTTCCCAGTTTACACCACTTTCATATACACAAGACTTGGGGCAAGACCATAGGTTGAAATTCCTGATAAACGTCTGCAAGCCAAACCAGAGGCACATTATAGTAGCAGTGTCACAGTGGATTTAAGCTCTAGTTAAACTAATACCAATAAAGCACGAACAAGTACTGTGTGTATCATCAGTGAAGCAGGAAGGTAATACAAAGGAGAGAAAGAATGGCTGAGGCAGGTTTTGGTACAAGACGGGACACCACTCTAGAACCTTTTGGTACTAGGAGAAATTATGCAATTTATCTTGAAAAAGGTGTTTTCTACAAAATCCAGCAGCACTGCTTGGATAGATATAGATCTATATCTATACATACACATCATACACATTACCTACTGGTGGTCGCCAGTAGGTAGTTATAGTTAGGACAACGTTTCCATTACAAAGGCCATTTTCAGGTACCTATATTTTTGGCGCCGCTTGACTAATATCCATTACATTTTTCAAATAAATTTATTTGGCACTTCATACGCTGTTTAGAAAGTTTCAGGGTGGTTCGTCAAGTGGGGGCTGAGAAAAAATTGTGTTCCCAAAACACGTTCTCTATGTAAAATCACATAGGACCTTTGAACAAGGCTACAGGCCGAACCGCTGGACGGAGTTACACTAAATATCGGCAGGAACCTAGATGTTGGTATGCAGATCCTGCTTTTTGTGATTTAGTGCAAATCCATTAACTGGAAAATCAATTTGTATATCTGGGAATGCCAATTACTTGCTGTGCTACCTGTGGGTAATCCGCTGATTCACGCAGACTAGCAAACTCATTATTGGTTGGCCGCATCTTCACAGAAAAGTTGCAGCCGCCATTTTGTTTGTCAGGGAAACTGTCCCTGGGGAAAAAAACTGCTTGCAAATTGAGTCAAGGGGTCAGGTGAGAGGTTTCCGGATGTCTTGAACAGGTTACAGAAGATGTCAGAGCATGTATACTGGGGTCAGATATGTGAAAAAACGATTTTCTGGCCACTCGTGAAATTTTTGAAAACTATAGAGTCTCAGTGCATTCCCCGGTTAAAATTCTGGAATCCAGAAAAAAAAATGTTTAATGAAACAAAACAACCCCATGGGCGCTGGTTATATTAAAGTGCTTACTAAAAACATAGAAATTCACTGGTAAAAAAAAAAAAAGGTTACAGGAACATTATAGTTAAGTTCTGAATTTACTCGCACAAAACCATGGAAATTCAGTAGTTATAGTTATACTTTTAGTTACACTTACTTTAAGAAACTGACTTGTTGCCTTAAGTTACTAAATGGCACGGGTTACAGGTTCTTCAGATAAGTTTAACTAGAAGTATAACTAAACTGCAGAATTTCAATGGTTTTGTGCAAGTAAATTCAGAATTTAACTAGAAAGTCCCTGTAACCTTTGGTATTCTCAAATATAGATGTATATATAGTGTTTGAGTGTGCTTGTGTGTGTATCCAAGAAAGAAGTGACTCAAACAGATGGACTCACCGAACAAAAAAAAAACACAGTTCAACAAATTATCAGCTTCCTTCCTCCGGTAGTACAAGATGGTTTTGATCAGTGGACGCACAGATGAGATTTATTTATTTATTTATTTATTTATTTATTTATTTATTTATTTATTTATTTAGACCAGATGAGCTCCATCCACTCAGGATCGCTAACCGACCCATGTCCCCACCACATTTTCAACAAAGCAGACTATTATCGCACCCCATCTCCGAGACGTCATCAACTGCTCCCTCAACTCCGCCACCTTCCCCGAAAGCTGGAAACACGCCGAACTCAGTGCCCTCCTGAAGAAACCTACAGCAGACCCCACTGAACTTAAGAACTACCGCCCCATCTCGCTCCTCCCATTCCCTGCCAAAGTCATTGAGAAAGCCTTCAACAGTCAGCTCGCCGCCTTCCTCGAATCCAACAAATCCCTTGACCCCTCACAGTCCGGCTTCCGAGCCAAACACAGCACCGAAACCGCCCTCATCGCAGCAACAGACGACATTCGAACACTACTGGACAACGGAGAAACAGTAGCCCTCATCCTACTTGACCTCTCCGCAGCCTTCGACACAGTCTGTCATAGCACCCTCATACAACACCTCCGCAACGTCGGAATACAAGGAAAAGCATTGGACTGGATCATCTCGTTCCTCGCCGGAAGAACCCAGAGAGTCCGCCTCCCCCCTTTTAGATCAGAGGCCACCGAAGTCATCTGCAGCGTACCACAAGGATCATCACTCAGTCCCACCCTCTTCAACGTATACATGAGTCCCCTCGCATCCATCGCTCGCCAACACAACCTCAACATCATCTCCTACGCAGATGACACCCAGCTGATCCTCTCCCTCACCAAAGACCCAAACACCGCCAAAACCAACCTAAACGAAGGGATGAAAGAAGTAGCCGAGTGGATGAAGAACAGCCGTTTAAAACTGAACTCGGACAAAACGGAAGTCCTCATCTTAGGATCATCCCCCTCTGCCTGGGACGACTCATGGTGGCCACCGGCCCTGGGAACCGCACCCATACCTACGGACCATGCACGTAACCTGGGCTTCATCCTGGACTCCTCCCTCTCGATGACCAGACAAGTCAACGCCGTCTCATCTTCATACTTCAACATCCTACGCATGCTCAAGAAAATCTTCCGTTGGATCCCCACCGAAACAAGAAAGACGGTCACCCATGCACTGGTCACAAGCCGACTGGATTACGGAAACACCCTGTACGCCGGAACTACAGCCAAACTACAGAAAAAACTCCAACACATACAAAACGCCTCAGCCAGACTCATACTAGACATCCCCCGCCAAGCTCACATTTCTGATCACCTGAAAGACCTCCACTGGCTCCCCGTCAACAAGAGAATAACGTTCCGTCTCCTCACCCACGCACACAAAGCCCTCTACGATCTAGGAACTGAATGCCTCAACTCGCGCCTGTCCTTTTACACCCCCACCCGCCAACTACGATCGTCCAATCAAGCCCTCGCCGCAAATCCGCTCTTCTATAGATCCACCATGGGGGGGAAGATCCTTCTCCTACTTAGCGGCCAAAACCTGGAACTCTCTCCCCACCCACCTCCGCCTTACACAGAACCACCTCTCCTTCAGAAAGCAACTAAAAACTTGGATATTCGATAAGTAAAGTGCCCCCTCCCTTGCCCCCTCCCTTAAGCGCCTTGAGACCCTTGGGGTGAGTAGTGCGCTATACAAATTTCTGAACTTGAACTTTAACTTGAACTGTTACCCGAAGGTGTCCTGGCGCTGACTGATCGCTGGTGAGGGTGAGCAGGGGAGTTAACGTGTAGGGAGCCATGTCTTAAGGGCTTTCCTGAATGAGAGCAAATCGGGGATCTGTCTGAGGCTCGAAGGCAGCGCATTCCATGCCTTGGCAGCTCCCAGAGATAGACTTCTACCTCCCCAGCGGACTTTCCTTACCCTAGGGAATACAGCCAGCCCCTGCTCAGCTGACCTTAGAGATCGCACTGGCTTGTATCACTGGAAGAGAGGGGACCTGCATTGGGGGCCCAGGCCGTGCAACGCCTTGAAAATCACGCAGAGTGACTTAAAAACAATTCTTTTGCGAACTGGTAGCCAGTGTAACTTTACAAGGTCCTGAGCTACTGAGGCGAACTTGGGGGTGCCCGTGATGAGACGTGCTGCTGCATTCTGCAGGGTTTGAAGTTTATCTAAAAGCCCCTGTTGTGCATTCAGCAGCAAACTGTTGCAGTAATATAGTCGGGACATCACCAGTCCTGCCACTACCGTCTTATGTTCCACCTGAAGAAATGGCAGGACTTTCCGGATAGTTTTAAGCACATAATGGGTAGCTGAGGACAGTGCATTGATTTGTGGCCTGAAGGACAGAGAGTCATCCATCAGTACACCCAGGTTTTTAACCTTCGAAACCGGAGAGGGGGGGGGGGGGAGGGGCATTTCCTCTGCCCACCAACGAGGGGACCAGAAGTTATCTCTTGACCCAAACAGCAACACTTCTGTTTTTGCAGAATTGAGCTTAAGGCAGTTTCCTGCCATCCAGTTGCTCACCTCCCGCATGCAGCATCTAAACCTATCTGCTGTGCTGTGAAAAATTCTCCCGGGCGCAGCGACACCACAATCTGAGTGTTGTCGGCGTAGGATGTAAGATTGAATCCGAAGGATCTATTCACTGGGGCCAGGGTAGAGACATACACATTAAAAAGAGTCGGGCTCAGGGACGACCCCTGTGGAACTCCGCAGGGGAGCACAAATGGCTCTGATTCGAAGTCCCCCAAGGCCACCGACTGAGTCCTGCTGGATAGGAAGGCTTGCAAGATTTCGAGTGCCTTACCTTGAATCCCACTGGCCCTCAAACGGTCCACCAATAATTTGTGGTGGACCGTGTTGAAGACCGCGGATAGGTCAAGCAGGATCAGGGCGGCTCTGCCCCCTGCATCCATCACCCTTCTTATGTCTTCGGCTGATTTAATCAGTGCCGATTCCGTGCTATGTCCCGCCCTAAATCCATGTTGAGAAGGATCCAGCCTCTCTCCTGTCCCCAGGAAGGTGCTAAGCTGTTTGATTAGTATGCCCTCCATGTAATCCAGATTTTTTTTTTTTAAATGAAACAATACAACCCCATGGGCGCTGTTTATATGAAAGTGCTTACTAAAAAGATAGAAATTCACTGGAAAAAAACAAAGGTTACAGGGACGTTATAGTTAAGTTCTGAATTTACTCCCACAAAACCATAGAAATTCAGCAGTTATAGTTATACTTTTAGTTAAACTTACTTTAAGAAACTGACTTGTTGCCTTAAGTTACTAATTGGCACGGGTTACAGGTTCTTCAGATAAGTCTAACTAGAAGTATAACTAAACTGCAAAATTTCAATGGTTTTGTGCAAGTAAATTCAGACTTTAACTAGAAAGTCCCTGTAACCTTTGGTATTCTCAAATATAGATATATATATAGTGTTCGAGTGTGCTTGTGTGTGTATCCAAGAAAGAAGGGACTCAACAGATGGACTCACCAAATAACAAAAACACAGTTTAATAAATTATCAGCTTCCTTCCTCCGGTAGTACAAGATGGTTTTGATCAGTGGTTGCAGAGGAGACAGATGGATTTTCAATTAGCATCGCTAGTGAAGATTACATTTGGAATGTGGAATCTACACAGTCCTGAGATCGCTCGAGATAGGCAGTAATCAGGTGGTATTGTCAGTGATGTTCAGTCCAACTAGATGCAGCAATTTTAAACCGTACATCGAGACGTAGTCTCTGAAGTACAATAGTAGTTCTTCCGTTAGGACATGTTCCAAGGGAAAGGCTACAAATCTGATAGAAAATGACCCATAAGGTTAAAATGGATTGGCTACAGGATAGTCAGGTTTCTTAATTATGATTTGTGGTTCCTGAATCGTGACTGAGGTCATTCACTGATTTTGACTTCTATTTGCACGCGGATGGCTCCATTCAATGCAAATATCTTCATGGACAAACTAGAGGACTATATGCTTCTTACTTCTAGCATCAAATCACTGGTCTGGCTACGATACATTGATACTAAATCAAGAGAAAAATGGTCTAAGGGAAAAATGTTTAAAGACCTACCCAGGGTGAAGTCCCCTACTCAATGAATTAAAAACCAAAAACACACTGGGGGTCTGTATCAGAGCCTGTCGTGCTCCAGAAGTAAACGAACACTCCTACCTAAGTCAGTGGGCGTTACTGAGGCTATGTACCATTAGCTTACTCATACAGTACCAAAATAAGCAACCCGTATGGTGGGATTCACTACAATTGCCGAATAGACCCATACAAATGTAATTTATCAACTCACATGTTCATGCAACATGAAATATGTTGGGATGACCACAAGGAAGGTACACACAAGAATACTTGAACACAAGAGTGTATTTAGGTGCAAAAAAACGGTATCAAAATTGTCCAAACACTTCGTAGAGCGCAATCACCAAGAGACTGATTTCACATCGACAGTTTTAGAGAAACCATATGTTGCGTCACATGTAGCTGACATCTCTAGGTTTCTTTTTCTCAAAGAACAAAAATGGGTCTACAAACGGACCACTGACACTAGTGGACTCAATGACGAGATCCCGTGGGCGGCCCTGAATTGATTTCTAAGGGTTTTCCAAAGTTTCTAATTTTGCATATAAGTGTGGCAGGATGAATTATTTACAATTGGTACACTGCTTATCTCTCCTTGGTAGATACCCTTCCGTCGGGAAACTGGGCTGTGTATCAATGGTGGTAGTACTTTTCCCACGTTACTACGCAACCACATAATGATTTCGGCATGTTTCTTAATTTCACACACCCTATTTGTTGTGAACAGAGGACTGTTTCATTGACTGATCACAGTACTATTTTTCAATCAATATAGTTCTATGTATTGGACAGCAGCGATGATGGTGTCTTGCTTCATGAGAAATGCTTTGTCGGCCACACGTTTGGTCAGGGTTCAATAAAGTTTTTGGGAATTGACAGTGGATCGGAACTACTAAAATGGGGTTATGGCGTCACTTTGTAGAAGACACCACTTGTCAGCCACACGTCCCTCATATCATACTTGTACAAAGACACAGTGAGCTTGGTTTCGCATAATAGATCGGGAAATCCGTTGTTATTGCATTATTCCGGCAGTCTGTCTAAAGCTGGCCTTAGAACTAGAAGGTGCGCGTGATGACGCATTTTTGTAGTCTGGCACGTCACTCTCGCGAGAGGGGTTTAGCCGTGTTTTCACTCGGATCAGGCTACAGAGACCATTGTCACCCCCGCGCGGTAAACAAGAGGCGATTGCGACTTATAAACCGCGCGCGTTCGACATTGGGGGTATGTACCATATGACGTTTTATCATCATTTCGTAAAAACGCAAACGCACCAAGGAGGGCTCCACCCCTTTATACATCCTTTTTAAACGGCCTCACTCCTGTCCTCGTTGCCTCCCCCTGAGCTCACTTTCAAGCTATGAGGCAATGACGGACAGGTGGGGCGTGGGCGACTTGTAGTATGGCTACTGCAAAAGGAGTTTTTAAGCGCAAAAGTTATGGCTTAAGGTAGAGAGTAGAGAGTTGGGGTGACTTCAATGCTTTATTTGAAGATGGGGTCTCCGTTATGTCTCCTCTACCGATAGCACTTTTTACCATCAATTCATCTACTTTGCTCAGTATGAACCCAAGAGCAGTTAGATCTATTGCTCTTAAGAAGTAATGTATTCACTGAGATGGGTGCTTGGGACTGATCCCCGGGATAGGGTCTTGTCCTCCTTCTGTTTAAGACCTAGTAAACGCTCTAAAAGGTATTAAGATTTGAAGGCTAAAGGTAGTCAGTAGAAGACTAGGTTACTTTAGCCTACTGCTTCTCTTTCATCCCCTCCTTTACCCTTTACAGAGCGGGGCCTCATTTTATCCTGAGCAAGGTTCCAGGAGAGGTGAGGTATACTCCCTGTACAACGCAGGTCAGTACATAGTTAAAAATAGTGGTCACCTACTTGGGACTTTGACCATAAGGCAACCTTATTTTGGGATTCATGTTATATCTCCGATTTCTTTTGTGAACAGATACAAACGATACTGGTTGATACAGAGGATTGAGAGAAATACATATGACACACTTGTATCCTTTGATTGGTTTAGTTATGTTTCACGTTTTTGATATGCAGTACCAAACGTTAAAGACTGTGGCCCTGAAGAAAGCCGCGGGATTTAGTTCCCTTCAGGCTGAAACATGTTGTCCCGATACATGCAGTTATATGGTTAGACTGTGTAGGAGAGTAGGGTCTGCAATCCTATGATCACCCCAAATTTTTGCTTTTTGCTTCACTGGTTTACGACTTCCCTGGCTGTGGGCCGGCTAATCAGACCCACAGCCTAGCTGTTCTCTCACTAAATTGACACGTGTATCTTAGGTGCATTTACCAATTGGTACTGGGCCACCTTATCAGACCCTGTAACTCAGGGCATTGGTGTACCCAGGGCCTACCAGGGGCTGCAGCATGTATTATGCCACCACTGGCTGGCCATCCAAATCTGACAACTGGCTGCACGACAGCTGGGGCAAGGTGGTGTAATCACCCTTTGCTTTAGATATAGTATACCTATATCTAACCCTAAAATGGACACATAGATTCCTATCAGTCACTCCTATGGCAGGCCTTAACAATCCTGAAGGCAGAGTGCTTGGAATCATGTGAGATTGTGCTCTGGCATGAGCTGAGCCCGTTTGCAGCTTGCGGAACCAAGTCCTAATAGCTGTTCCATGATAACGCATACCATATACTCTTAAGTGCATTATAATCCTCGCGGTTATATGCCAACTCTGGTATCGCTTTATCAAAACATATCGAGTAAGGTGTCATACGAATTGGAATACTAACCCCTCGCCAATTCTGGCGACGGGATTAGCATTCCACCCTTCTAGAGGGACACGACATGTGTGTAACTGTGAACCCCGGTTAAAGTTAACTCGAGCCTCAGCATCACAAAATGGATGCTGCCACCATAGACACAAGTCTGACCTCCTGCTGCTGGGAGTCCTTCCAGCGAAGAGAGCTTGGACAAAGGGTTTCCTGTCAGGGGCGGTGCTAGCACCATCCCAGATAGGGTTTTGTGTATCCTGGGTAGGCAGGGCTGAATAGGAAGGTGACTGCAAGTGGCACCCCGGTGCTCACTATGCATAGGCCGGCTTGAACCAGTTCCAGGGGCACACCAGCCCCTGAGCTGGGGAAAGTCCGGCATAGGAGAGGGGTGTGACCACCCCCCTTCCTGGTCCCACCCATTGGCAGGAGCTAGTCCCGTACCAGCCCCTTTCTTTATAATAAAGGTAGGAGCGGGGACCCTTCCAAATTAGATCTTTGAATCCTGAAACTACTTTCTACGAAAGGAACTCAAGACTTCTTCCTAAGATTTCTCCCTTGTGACTAAGGAGTAGTCACCCCGCAGCAGCAGGCACCAACTAAGTCTTTTGCGGTTTGCTGAAACGTCCTTCCTCCGGAACCAGACTGACCCAGCTCGACGAGACCCGGACTCCCTGCCCTCTCTGACCTCAACCTGCCTCTACAGCACAGCTGAGAACCGTAGGTGCGACGAGACCAGAGGACCCGGCGATCATCAGAACCAGCACGACACTGACCTAGCACGACCACCGAGGGACCCTCGAGTGGGTGCACTGGGGTAAGAGAAACCCCAAGCAGCACGAGCACCGAAGACCAGCCCCCTAGCATCCTCCAGATCTGCGTGAGGCCCTTTTGCTTCTGTGTCGCTTGCCACGTTGTCCGGTCACTTGCCCGTTGGCTAGTGACCCTCCAGACGACGACCTACGTTGTTTTCACCGCTGGTCTAACTCCTCTAGACTGGCCCTAGTCTCCTCCTGAAGGGGACCTTCCTCGGACCCTCCTGGTCCACTCAAGACGCCATTTTGTGTCGCCACGTGGGCTTGCCGTAGCCAAGGCTTGTTGCCTCCTTCACCGGATCCAGCATCGCCAGCAGCAGACATCCGACGTGGGACAGCTCGCAGACCTCCAGCCTGGTCGACATCAGCGCCCTGGTCCGTGCAGCAGCAGAATCCAGTGTCACCTCTTCGCCTGTCTGAGTGACCTCGTCCGGTGCCCACCTAATCACTGGCTAGTGATTCCGAACTTGGTCCCCTCTGCTTACAGGTACTCTTCTTCAGCTGACCCAGTCCTTGGATCAGCCCGGAACATCTTCACTGGTCGCCTGCCAGCAACTTCCACTTCAGGCTCCTGGTTCGTCAACGAGGATTCCCGACGACACTTGAACCCTATGCAGCCGCAGCCCCTGGGCTAGGTAATGAATATGCTACTTACCAGTAAGCATCTGTTCTTGGCATGTAGGGCTGCTAACATTCATATCTTAGCATTAGATCGCCGCCTAGTGTTGGGTCCGGATGATCGCACATTGTTGTCCTGGAAGAGTCTTCGAAGTATCCTGAGATAGGTGGCTCCTCCCCTGGACTACAGTGCGCATGGGCATCGGCTCCATCCCCAGATTGTTTTTCGCCATTGTGGCAGAGGATGGAGTGACAAGTGTAAAGGATGTCCATGCTAATGATTGAATACAATAGTATATCTGCAGCTGCGACAGGCACCGGGGAGGAGGGTGGGCGATATGAATGTTAGCAGCCCTACATGCCAAGAACAGATGCATACTGGTAAGTAGCATATTCAGTTCGAGGCATGTGGGCTGCTAAATTCATATCTTAGCATAGAATACATAGCAGTCCCTCCATCAGCGGCGGTTGCCCGTGCCAGCTGCAGAAACCTGAAAAAGTGTCTTGAGAACAGCCTGTCCTACAGCCGCTTGCTGCTTGGAATGCACATCAACACAGTAGTGTTTTGTAAAGGTATGTGGTGTAACCCACGTGGCTGCTCTGCAAATGTCCTCTAAAGGAATGTTCCCTAGGAAAGCCATGGATGCCCCCAATTTGCGTGTGGAGTGCGCCCTTGGGGGTACTGTTAAAGTGCGCTTGGCCTTTTGATAACAGATTTGAATGCACTTAACAATCCATCTGGCTATCCCTGCTTTGGAAATCGGGTTGCCTTTGTGTTGTGGTGAGAAGGCAACGAAAAGTTGTTTTGTTTTTCTAAAGTGTTGTGTCCTGTCTATGTAGTACATCAACGCCCTCCGTACGTCTAACGTATGGAGCATTCTTTCAGCCACTGTTTGTGGGTTTTGGAAGAATGCCGGCAAGTCGATAGTTTGGTTGAGATGAAATTGTGACACCACCTTCGGAAGGAATTTGGGGTTAGTACGTAGCACTACCCTATTTGGATGAATCTGAATGAATGGCTCTTGGATTGTGAGCGCCTGTAGCTCACTAACACGCCTCAGTGACGTAATAGCAATTAGGAAAGCTACTTTCCACGTTAGGAATTGCAGTTCACACGAGTGCAGTGGCTCAAATGGTGGTCCCATCAGTCTGGTGAGGACCACATTGAGGTTCCACACCGGAGCTGGTGGTGTTCTTGGGGGAATGACTCGTTTCAGACCTTCAAGGAAAGCTTTAATGGCAGGCACCCTGAAGACAGAGAGATGCTGCCTGTTTTGAAGGTAAGCTGCGATGGCGGATAGATGTATCCGAATAGAAGTAAACGCCAAGTTGCACTTGTAAAGATGTAACAGATAGCAAATGATGTTAGGGATAGATGCATCTAGCGGGTTTATGTCATTGGCTGCACAGTAAATGACAAAACGCTTCCATTTTGCGGCATAGCATGCTCTGGTTGTTGGTTTCCTCGCCTCCTTGATGATGTTCATGCATTCAGGGGGCAGGTTGAGGTATCCAAACTCTAAGACTTCAGGAGCCAGATCGCTAGGTTGAGCTGTTGCGGATCTGGATGCTGAATTTCTCCATGGTTCTGCGTCAAAAGCCTGGGCGTGAGGCGCAGTCTTTGATGCGGCACCACCGAGAATTCGAGGAACGTGGTGTACCAGGCCTGGCGCGCCCACGTTGGAGCAACTAGGATGAGTGTCAACGAGTGTTGCCTTAGTTTCCTCGCCACCAGTGGTATCAGAGGTGTCGGGGGAAAAGCGTACGCAAATTTGCCTGACCAGTTCATCCATATCGCATTGCCCTGTGATTGCGGGTGTGGGAACCTGGCGGCGAAGCTTTGGCATTTTGCGTTCTCCCTTGTGGCGAACAGGTCTATGTCCGGACGACCCCACTTTTGGAAGTACGGCTGGAGTACTGATGGGTGTATCTCCCACTCGTGCATTTGATGGCTGTATCTGCTGAGCAGATCCGCCATCTGATTGTCCTTCCCAGGGAGGTGTTCTGCCATGAGGAAGATGTTCCTCTGAATGGCCCACTTCCACATGCTCTGAGCCAGATGAGACAGCTGCGGTGAGTGGGTGCCCCCCTGCTTTTGGATGTAGTACATCGCGGTCATGTTGTCCGTCCGGACTAACACTACTTTGTTGCACAGATGTACAATGAAGGACTTGAGCGCCATGAAGATTGCCATCAGTTCTAGATAGTTGATGTGCATCTTCCGTTGCTGCGTCGTCCATAGTCCCTGCACTGTGTAAGTGAGCAGATGAGCTCCCCATCCCTGGAGAGATGCGTCCGTTGTCAGGATAACCTGTGGCACTGGCTCCTGGAACAGTCGGCCCTTGCAAAGGTTGTGTGGAGTCCACCAATGCAGAGAGTCGTATGCCCGACTGGTAACCAACACTAGGTCTGTTAATTGTCCCTGAGCCTGTGTCCACTGGTTTGCTAAGCACTCCTGGAGCGGGCGCATATGCAGCCGTGCGTGAGGGACTATGAAGATGCAGGAGGCCATCATGCCTATCAACTGCATGAACACTCTCGCTGGAAGTGAGTGTTTTGGTCTGAACTTTTGGATCAGAGACTGCATGCCGTCTATCCTGACTTGGTTTGGTTGAGCTTTGGCCGTCAGGGTGTTGATTGTCGCACCCAGAAACTGCCGGACATGTGCCGGCTGAAGATGCGACTTTGGGTAATTCAACGAGAAACCCAGGTCGTGAAGGAGGTGAATGGTAGTTGACATGTCCGCGGCGCACTGTTGTTCCGACTTGGCTTGAACGAGCCAGTCGTCCAGGTAGGGGTAGACATGGATGTTCTGCCTCCTAAGGTGCGCTGCTACTGTCGCCAGGCACTTGGTAAACACCCTTGGGGCCGTGGTGACTCCGAAGGGTAGGACCTTGAACTGATAATGCTTGCCTTGGATAGTGAACCTGAGGTATTTTCTGTGGGACGGGTGTAGTGGAATGTGGAAATAAGCATCCTTGAGGTCTAAGGTTGCTAAGAAGTCTCCTTGGTTTAACAAGGGAAGAATCTGTTGCAGTGTAAGCATATGGAAGTGTTCTGATAGTATATACAGATTGAGGGGACGGAGATCCAGAATCGGTCTGAGAGATCCGTCCTTCTTTGGAATGAGGAAGTACAGGGAATATACCCCCGTGCCTTCCTCCCCCACTGGCACGAGCTCGATTGCTCCTTTTTGCAGCATCACCACCACTTCCTGCTGCAATAAGTGCAAGTGCTCTGCGGACATAGGTCTTTGCCTTGGTGGAATGTTGGGTGGAGTGGATTTTAACTCTAGACAATAACCGTACTGGATAAGTTGTCGCACCCACCTGTCTGTGGTGATGTTGATCCAGACGGGCAGGAACTGCTGTAGTCTCCCCCCGACAGGTGTTAAGTGGTCGGGGGGCAGTGACCGAGAGTCACTGTTTGCTTGGGGTAGAGGAGCGTGAGTTGTTGTTTCCTCTGCCGCGTCCTCTGGTGCTATTTCCCCTGTAGCCCTTTTGATCTGTTTGGGGTACGAGGATTGTGCTCCACCTTTAGAGAATTGTGACTGCTGACCCATCTGTCCTCTGGTGACTCCACGGGCACCTGAGCGACGAAAATTATTGCCACGAAACTGTTGTGATTGTAGGGCCCCCATAGACTTAGCAGTTTCGGTGTCTTTTTTAATTTTTTCTAGGGTGGTGTCAACATCTGGACCAAACAGTCTATCAGGATTGACTGGTTGATTGAGTATGGCTGTTTGAATGTCAGGTTTAAACCCCGATATGCGTAGCCACGCCTGTCGTCTCAGCATGACGCTAGTGTTAATGGTCCTAGCGGCTGTGTCCGCGGCATCAAGTGCACATTTTATGGCCGCGTTGGAGATCAGTTGCCCTTCCTGTATAATCATCTTGGTGCCCTCTTGAAACTGCGGAGGCAGGTGTTGCACAATTTGCTCTAGGGTGTCGTAATGCGACCTATCATAACGTGCCAATAGTGCCTGTGTATTTGCAATACGCCAGAGATTGGCAGCCTGTGCAGCTACTCGTTTGCCTCCTGCCTCTAGCACTTTGGACTCCTTATCCGGGGGAGGAGCTTCACCCGTTGTCTGGGAGTTGGCCCTTTTTCTGGCATTTGCGACCACCAGGGAGTCAAGCGGCAACTGTCCCCGAATGTATGCAGGATCTGCAGGTGCTGGTCTGTACTTTTTTTCAATACGTGGGTTGACCACCCTCGCCCTGGTAGGCTCTTTAAAGATGTCCGCAGCATGCTTGAGGACCCCTTTGAGCATAGGCAGTGTCTTTACAGTTCTTTCTGAAACTGAAAAAGTGTCAAATAGAAAGTCTTCTTCAACTGGGTCAGCATGCATGTCCACATCATGATTAGCAGCTACCCTCTCAATGAGTGCATGGAAACCCGCAGAATCCTCTGTTGGGGATGCACGTGTACTGAAAGGCTGTGGGTCCTGTCCCACATTTTGGGTGTCTTGGTCCCCAATGTCATCATATGAATCCGGCTGTGAATCTGGTTCATTGACTGGGAAAGTATATTGGGCATCTTCATCATAACCCTCACTTTCAGAGTGGTCTGGAGACAGAGTTGGGCTTCTTCTTGGAGGAGGCTGGATAGGTTCCATGAGGCCCGAGGCGTCCTGGGGAAACTTTTTCTTCTTCAGGGGGATGACATAGGAGTCCACCGGCTGTGAAGTGATCCTCCTCTTGTACAGGGTCAACTTGCCCGTGTCTGCGTCGATAAAACACTCAGAATCCTCTTCTGAGTCGAGTACTCGACCTGAAGATGCCCCCTGCCGTCGAAGAATCCGACTTCTTTGGCGTCGATTTTGTTGAAAAGGCCTTCGGCGCTTCTTTTGGCGGCAGAAGGAAGAGGAGTTTACTTGCAGGCTTGACCGGAATGTCTATCGCCTTCTGCGGCGATGGCGCCGACGAAGCAGAGGCCATCTCCCTAATTCTTTGCAGTGAAGAAGCGATGGGGGACGCATCACTGACCGCGGCCTTTGGCACCGACGAGGAGGCCTTGCCTTCGGATCCGACGCCGTGTTGGCCCTTTTGAGTCTTGGACGATGATGCCGCGTCCGCCGACCCAGAGTCCTTGGACCGATGCGCAGATGTGCCAGCCTTCGATCCGTGTGACCTTGACGGCACTGCTTCCTCCACGCGTCCGACAACCGAAGTCCCAGTCGGAGCTGGAGCCGTGTCGCTTGCTTTGGCGGGCTTAGCCGGCGTCGCAGCGCTTGACCTGTGCGTGCCACCTTTCTTCGAGGATCCCTCCTCTGGCGCCGATTTCGACACTGTGGAATCGACAGATTTCTTCGACTTCTGTGGACCGGAGGTCGACGGAGTCGATGAAGCAGCGGGCTTAGTCGCTTTCGCTGGTACGGCCGCCATCTTAGGGACGTTCGAGTCTTTTAGTTTCGGTTTCGGTTTTGGGTCGGCCATTTTAGGTGTAGTCGATACCGTAGGTTTCAGTTTCGGTTTCGATACCCTCTGCGCAGCAAGTATGTCCGTGGCCGGGCCTGAAGGCGGGGCCGTGGCTTGCGCTACGGGGTCTTGGGTAAGGCCGACAGGCGATCCAGTGACCCGCTCCTTATGTCCGTAAACTTCGGGGCATAGCTCGTCCCCTGAGCTATCTTCCGCGGCCCCATAAACCTCTTCGACGTCCCCTACCTCGTCGACGTATTCAAGGCCTTGACCCACGACTCCGTCGTCGTCTTCCGGATCTGCCTCGACCTCCGTCTCGGGCGGGGAAATTTGAAGATGATGGCTTTGGTCCTCGTCTTCTTGGTCGTCGAAGATGTTTTCTGGATCCGGGGCCGCCTGCTTGGCCTCAAGGCGCACCGCGCGCCGAATCTTGAGTGTTTTCTTTGACCTGAAACTCGCACAGGCCATGCAGTTGGTTTCGTTATGGTCTGGTGAAAGGCATTTGTTACAGACCGGGTGTACGTCTATATGTGGGTATTTGGACCCACAGAGCGGACAGAGTTTAAACGGACTCCGCTCCATTTAGGAAAGTCGCTGTCGAGTTGCGATGAGAAAGCCTCGATGTCCGAAGAGTGGAAAAACTCCGCTGATTCCGGCTCCGAGAGACGGAAGAACTCGAGACCGCACGCAAACAATACCGACGTTAAGAATACAAGGCCTTTTGGCCGTCTAAAGTTATGTTTTCTCGGTTCCGACAGAGACGTCGAGACCGCATCCGAACCCAATGGCGGAAAAAAACAATCTGGGGATGGAGCCGATGCCCATGCGCACTGTAGTCCAGGGGAGGAGCCACCTATCTCAGGATACTTCGAAGACTCTTCCAGGACAACAATGTGCGATCATCCGGACCCAACACTAGGCGGCGATCTAATGCTAAGATATGAATTTAGCAGCCCACATGCCTCGAACACCGAGTACTATGGTGCTCCAGCGTAGACCAACTCTCTAAGTGTCTAGATCCACTTTCGTTTTTGACCTACCTAGTCTGGTTCGCCCGAGAACACCAACTTTTGCATTTACTAGGATCCATAGACTTTGTCCGCATTACGCGTGAGAGTTCCCACTCTGCACACAACGTCCCTAGTCCTCCTGCTTCTAATCTAAGGGTTCAGCATTGTATGCCTAGCGTTTCTAAAGTCTATGTGAGTAGTACTTACTTGCTAGTAATTTCGCATTCCACTTCCATAGTATATGGTTTTTCGTGCCCCCGGGCATTTGTGTAAATTGTGCGACTTTCAGTATTTCTTTAAGAGTTTTGTATTGTGCTTAGCGCCCTGTCCTCATAAAGAGTCCAGGGCTGTTGTGTTATAATAAATATCCTTTTATTTTCATAACAACTTGTGTGGTGTCCTTTCACTTGGTGTGCAAGGGGTATATGTGTTGGTATAACAGCTGGCTTAACACGCCCTCTAGAGTTTAGCCTAAAGACTGCTCTTGTCCATGCTACTAGGAAAGCTGGTCTATAAGGTTGACTTACAACCAATCATCAATAAGGGTTGTTTGGACTGATACATAGTGATCACTAGAATAGTGAGCACTGCATATCAGGCCAACTTCTCACATTGGTGAGCAGCGGTTGGGATTTGAGCTTGCTGTTGTTTTACCACACGTATCCTAAGTATATCATTTGAAAGATCACATAAGTACCAAGGTACACATAACTAAGCTTAGAATACTCTGCGTTCTACTGAACCAGCTGATGTAGTTCAACAGGGCCTAGCACACCCTGACTACAAGGGATCAGTAGGCAAACAAATAGTGTAGGTAGGTGCATCACTTACACCACACTAGAAAAGCATGTCAGACAAAGGAGGGAACTCAGAGGCCCCCCTTGTGTCAGTTGACCCTCCACAGGTCATATCGAGATATGCAGCTCTTAGCTTCCAGGAGATGAGACAAGTGTGTACCTCCAGGAAGCTAAAACAGGGTTCTAACCCTACAATCCCATTCCTGATTGGTCTCTTAGAGACGTATGATGCCAGTAGGGCTTCTAACACAGGCCCTTCTAATCCAGATGGGAACATGCCCCCTTAGAGGGAACCATTGGGGACCCCGACCTCCATCTCAATGGAACAGTTAGTGAAGGAGAGGAGGAGGAACAGGAGTTGTCAGGGGATGAGGCAGACAAGGGTCAGGTAGAAGTCAGTAGACTCACCAGGACCAACTTAAGTAGGCATGAGAATGGATTTGGGGGACCTCCAGGCCCACTCTCAGGCAGGCTTAACATTGGGAGTGGACGAGTTAGGTCTCTATCCAGAGGCTCTAACAGATCCATTCGAACCAATGGCTCTCAGACCTCTTCTCACAGAGGGATGACATCCCCTCAGAGAAAAGAGCATGAAGCTAAAATGAGGGAAGTCAATCTGAGGATTGAAAGGGAAGAACTTGCCCTGGCCAAAGAGAGACTTGCCTTTTCTAGAGAGCAGAAATTGAGTGGGGCAGACCCCACTGGTGGCAGCATTTTACATAGAGAAAAGGACAGGTGTTTAGACACTAGACACCTGAGTAAGATAGTGCCCCCTTTAAACAAGGGGATGATCTCCACAAATGGATAACTGCTTTGGAGAGGGCCTACACTGCCCAGTGCGTCCCCCAGAGTCAGTGGGCAGCTGTCTTGTGGCTCTCCTTTGAAGGCAAAGGTAGAGATAAGCTCCTCACTACTAGAGCTGAGGATGCTAACAATTACCAAGTCCTGAAAAATACACTGATAGATGGGTTTGGCTTAACCACTGAGCAGTACAGGTTGCAGTTCAGGGATACCCAGAAAACTCAGTCTCAGGATTGGTCTGCCTTTGTGGATTGTGCCACTAAGGCTTTGGAGGGCTGGTTGCTGGGCAGTAAGGTTACTGATTATACAGGATTGTACATTCTGATCATGAGGGAACAGATTTTAAGTAATTGTCAGAACCAGTTGTTGCATCAGCACCTTGTTGACTCAGATCTGACCTCTCCCCAAGAATTGGGTAAAAAGGCAGACAGATGGGTCAGAACAAGGGTTAAGCAGAACCAGACTCAGAACCAGGGTGGTCAGAAGAAAGCAGACCAGAAGGGTAATAAGAATGAGCAAAATGACCAGAAGCCTTCGACAGGCCCCCAACAAAGCAAAGAGGGTGGGGGTCAGGCTTCAGAGCAGAAAAAGAAGACTCAAGAAGGCCAGTCTGAAAGGTGGTGCCAATACTGTAAAAGTAGGACTCGCTGGTTTAGTGAGTGCACCAAGAAAGGAGGGCAAACCTTTATCACTGCAGCCCCTAAGGCAACTGCACCCCCAAGTACAGTCAGCAGTTGTAGTGCACCTCCCAAGGGATTAGTTGGGTTAACCTTGGGATCTGAGGGGTATGACAACTTAGTTGGCACACTCACTCAGGCTGTCCTTGTCTGTACAGGGGATGTGGACATATTCCCTGATGCAAGTCCCAATACTTTGGGCAAATACAGGCAGACACCTTTTATTAATGGAAAAATGGCTCAGGCCTACAGGGACACTTGTGCCAGTGTCACAATGGTGACACCTAACTTTGTGGACCCTGGACAGATCATACTAGGTACAGACTACCTAGTGACCAATGCCAGCAATGTCACTACCCACCATAGTATGGCAATTGTTGATTTCTCCTGGGGAGGGGTAAGTGGCCAAAAGAAAGTAGTTCAGACCTCCCAGTTGAATGTTTGTTGGGCAATGATTTGGAGTCATCACTATGGTCAGAAGTGGAGCAGAGGACTCACATGGAAATGTTAGGCTTGCCAGCACATGTGCTTGCTGTGACCAGGTCACAGGCCAGAAGATGCCCCACTGAACAGGTGCTGGATCCTGGAACAATGGACCAGACACCTTCCAAGAAGAAGAGCAGTGGGGTTAAGGCATTGCCTTCCCCCTTGCCCCAGGTTGTGGATCAAGTCTCAGAGGAGGCTGGCCTCAAAGAGCTGAGGGAAACCGAGCCTAAAGAACTTGAACCTGATCAGGTTGAGTTTCTGGGTTCAGAGGGACCCTCCAGAGAAGACCTGGGGAAGGCACAGTTAGACTGCCCTTCCCTTGAAACCCTCAGATAGCAGGCTGCTGCTGAGGCTGCAGGAAACGCCACAGGTGCCCACAGGGTATACTGGGATGATGGACTCCTGTATTCTGAGGCAAGAGACCCCAAACCTGGTGCAACCAGGAGGCTGGTTATTCCCTTGTCTCAGAGAGGTTTCCTTCTTACCTTGGCCCATGAGATTCCCCTTGCAGGACACTTAGGCCAGAATAAGACTTGGGACAGACTTGTCTGACACTTTCACTGGACTCACATGAATGAAGATACCAAGGAGTTTTGTCGCTCCTGTGTCACTTGCCAAGCCAGTGGTAAGTCAGGTGGCACAACAAAGTCCCCCCTTATACCACTACCTGTGGTGGGGGTACCCTTTGAAAGAGTGGGGATTGACATTGTTGGTCCAATGGAACCCCAGACAGCATCAGGGCACAAGTTTATACTGGTGGTGGTGGACCATGCCACCAGGTATCCTGAAGCTATTCCCCTTAGGACCACTACAGCAACTGTTGTGGCAAGAGCCCTAGTTGGAGTGTTCTCCAGAGTGGGCTTCCCTAAGGAGGTTGTCTCGGACAGAGATGCAAACTTCATGTCAGGATATCTGACTGCTATGTGGAAGGAATGTGGTGTCAACTACAAGTTCACCACACCCGATCATCCACAGTGCAATAGGCTTGTTGAAAGGTTCAACAGGACCCTAAAAGGGATGATTCATGGACTACCTGAAAAGCTCAGGCGTAGATGGGATGTCCTGATACCCTGCCTTTTGTTTGCTTATAGAGAAGTCCCACAGAAGGGGGTTGGCTACAGCCCTTTTGAACTTCTGTATGGACATCCTGTAAGAGTACCCCTGTGTTTGGTGAAGGAAGGATGGGAGAGACTTCTCAAAAAACCTGCAACCAACATAGTGGACTATGTACTTGGTCTCCGCTCCAGGATGGCTGAGTATATGGAAAAGGCTTCTAAAAACCTTGAGGCAAGCAAAGAACTCCAAAAAGCTTGGCATGACCAAAAGGCTGTCCTGACTGTGTACAAGCCTGGACAGAAGGTGTGGGTGTTGGAGCCAGTGGCCCCAGCAGCATTCAAAGACAAATGGTCTGGGCCCCACACAATCATTGAGCAAAAGGGAGAGGTCACCTACCTGGTGGACCTTGGAACTCCCAGGAGCCCCCTCAGGGTGCTCCATGTGAATAGGCTCAAGGCATATGTCGACAGGAAGGACATGAGCTTGCTCATGGCCACAGATGAGGGACAGGAGGAGGAGAGTGACCCTCTCCCAGACCTGCTCACTCAGAACCCTGATGATGGGTCAGTAGATGGTGTTGTCTTTTGTGGCAGCCTCTCTGAGCATCAGCAAAAGGATTGCAAACAAGTTCTTCAATCCTTTAGACATATGTTCTCTCCGACACCCAGTCAAACCAATTGGTGTACCCATGAGGTTGACACTGGTGACAGTCTGCCAGTTAAGAGTAAGATCTACAGACAGTCAGATCATGTCAGAGACTGCATCAAGACAGAGGTGCAGAAAATGTTGGAGCTTGGAGTCATTGAGCCCTCAGATAGCCCTTGGGCTAGTCCAGTAGTTCTAGTGCCAAAGCCTCACACCCAGGGTGGTAAGAAAGAGATGAGGTTTTGAGTAGACTACAGAGGTCTCAATGCAGTCACTAAGACTGATGCCGACCCAATACCAAGGGCAGATGAACCTATAGATAGAGTGGCTTCTGCCAACTACTTAAGCACATTTGACCTGACAGCTGGGTATTGGCAAATCAGGTTAGCTGAGGATGCCAAGCCCAAGACAGCATTTTCTACCTCTGGTGGGCATTATCAGTTTGTGGTAATGCCCTTTGGTTTGAAAAATGCACCTGCCACCTTCCAAAGGCTGGTGAATCAAGTTCTCACTGGGCTGGATGACTTCTGTGCAGCATATCTTGATGATATAGCTGTCTTTAGTTCCACCTGGGAATATCACCTGGTCCACCTGAGGAAAGTGTTAGAGGCACTGCAAGCAGCAGGTCTCACTATCAAGGCCACAAAGTGCCAGATAGGGCAGACACAGGTTGTATACCTGGGCCACCTTGTAGGTGGAGGCCAGGTTCAGCCACTGGAGAGCAAGATACAACCCATCAAGGACGGGGCTCCTCCAACCACCCTGACTCAGGTTCAAGCTTTCTTGGGCCTGACTGGTTATTACAGGAAATTTGTCAGAAATTATGGATCAATTGTGACTCCACTTAATGACCTGACAAGTAAAAAGATGCCAAAGAAAGTTCAGTGGACAGCAGGCTGTCAAAAAGCATTCGATGGCCTAAAGCAGGCCATGTGCACAGCACCTATCCTAAAGAGTCCAGACTACTCTAAACCATTCATTGTCCAAACAGATGCTTCTGAGTTGGGTGTGGGAGCTGTTCTATCTCAGCTGAATTTTGATGGTCATGAACAGCCCATTGCTTTTATTAGCAGAAGGCTGACCCCCAGAGAGAAAAATTGGTCAGCTATTGAGAGGGAGGCCTTTGCTGTGGTTTGGGCCCTGAAGAAACTGAGGCCATACTTGTTTGGCACTCATTTCAAGATTCAGACCGACCACAAGCCCCTCTTGTGGCTAAATCAGATTAAGGGTGAAAACCCCAAACTGCTTAGGTGGTCCATTTCCCTACAGGGGATGGATTTTACGGTGGGGCATAGACCTGGCACTGATCATGGCAATGCAGATGGGCTCTCCAGGTATTTCCACTTAGAGCAAGAATACTCACCTGGCCAAGGTTAGTTTATTGTCCCAAAGTTTGAGGGTGGGTCATGTAGGAGAGTAGGGTCTGCAATCCTATGATCACCCCAGATTTTTGCTTTTTGCTTCACTGGTTTACGACTTCCCTGGCTGTGGGCCTGCTAATCAGACCCACAGCCTAGCTGTTCTCTCACTAAATTGACACGTGCACCTTAGGTGCATTTACCAATTGGTACTGGGCCACCTTATCAGACCATGTAACTCAGGGCATAGGTGTACCCAGGGCCTACCAGGGGCTGCAGCATGTATTATGCCACCCCTGGCTGACCATCTACATCTGACACAACTGGCTGCACGACAGCTGGGGCAAGGTGGTGTAATCACCCTTTGCTTTAGATATAGTATATCTATATCTAACCCTAAAATGGACACATAGATTCCTATCAGTCACTCCTATGGCAGGCCTTAACAATCCTGAAGGCAGAGTACTTGGAATCATGTGAGATGGTGCTCTGGCATGAGCTGAGCCCGTTTGCAGCTTGCGGAACCAAGTCCTAATAGCTGTTCCATGATAACGCATACCATATACTCTTAAGTGCATTATAATCCTCGCGGTTATATGCCAACTCTGGTATCACTTTATCAAAACATGTCGAGTAAGGTGTCATACGAATTGGAATACTAACCCCTCGCCAATTCTGGCGACGGGGTTAGCATTCCACCCTTCTAGAGGGACACGACGTGTGTAACTGTGAACCCCGGTTAAAGTTAACTCGAGCCTCAGCATCACAAAATAGATGCTGCCACCACAGACACAAGTCTGACCTCCTGCTGCTGGGAGTCCTTCCAGCGAGGAGAGCTTGGACAAAGGGTTTCCTGTCAGGGGCAGTGCTAGCACCATCCCAGACAGGGTTTTGTGTATCCTGGGTAGGCAGGGCTGAATAGGAAGGTGACTGCAAGTGGCACCCCGGTGCTCACTATGCATAGGCCGGCTTGAACCAGTTCCAGGGGCACACCAGCACCTGAGCTGGGGAAAGTCCGGCATGGGAGAGGGGTGTGACCACCCCCCTTCCTGGTCCCACCCATGGGCAGGACCTAGTCCCGTACCAGCCCCTTTCTTTAGAATAAAGGTAGGAGCGGGGACCCTTCCAAATTAGATCATCTTTGAATCCTGAAACTACTTTCTACGAAAGGAACTCAAGACTTCTTCCTAAGATTTCTCCCTTGTGACTAAGAAGTAGTCACCCTGCAGCAGCAGGCACCAACTAAGTCTTTAGCGGTTTGCTGAAACGTCCTTCCTCCGGAACCAGACTGACCCAGCTCGAGGAGACCCGGACTCCCTCCCCTCTCTGACCTCAACCTGCCTCTACATCAGAGCTGAGAACCGTAGGTGCGACGAGACCAGAGGACCCGGCTATCATCAGAACCAGCACGACACTGACCTAGCACAACCACCGAGGGACCCTCGAGTGGGTGCACTGGGGTAAGAGAAGCCCCAATCCTAGCAGCACGAGCACCGAAGAACAGCCCCCCAGCATCCTCCAGATCTGCGTGGGGCCCTTTTGCTTCTGTGTCGCTTGCCATGTTGTCCGGTCACTTGCCCGTTGGCTAGTGACCCTCCAGACGACGATCTACGTTGTTTTCACCGCTGGTCTAGCTCCTCTAGACTGGCCCTAGTCTCCTCCTGAAGGGGACCTTCCTCGGACCCCCATGGTCCACTCAAGGCACCATTTTGTGTCGCCACGTGGGCTTGCCGTAGCCAAGGCTTGTGGCCTCCTTCACCGGATCCAGCATCGCCAGCAGCAGACATCCGACGTGGGACAGCTCGCAGACCTCCAGCCTGGTCGACATCAGCGCCCCCGTCCGTGCAGCAGCAGAATCCAGTGTCACCTCTTAGCCTGGCTGAGTGACCTCGTCCGGTGCCATCCTGGTGCCCACCTAATCACTGGCTAGTGATTCCGAACTTGGTCCCCTCTGCTTACAGGTACTTTTCTTCAGCTGACCCAGTCCTTGGATCAGCCCGGAACATCTTCACTGGTCGCCGTCCAGCAACTTCCACTTCAGGCTCCTGGTTCGTCAACGAGGATTCCCGACGACACTTGAACCCTATGCAGCCGCAGCCCCTGGGCTAGGTAAACCGAGTACTACGGTGCTCCACCGTAGACCAACTCTCTAAGTGTCTAGATCCACTTTTGTTTTTGACCTACCTAGTCGGGTTCGCCCGAGAACACTAACTTTTGCATTTACCAGGATCCATAGACTTTGTCCCGCATTACGCGTGAGAGTTCCCACTCTGCACACGACGTCCCTAGGCCTCCTGCTTCTAATCTAAGGGTTCAGCATTGTATGCCTAGCGTTTCTAAAGTCTATGAGAGTAGTACTTACTTGCTAGTAATTTCGCATTCCACTTCCATAGTATATCGTTTTTCGTGCCCCTCGGCATTTGTGTAAATTGTGCGACTTTCAGTATTTCTTTAAGAGTTTTGTATTGTGCTTAGCGCCCTGTCCTCATAAAGAGTCCAGGGCTGTTGTGTTATAATAAATATCCTTTTATTTTCATAAAATGTGTGGTGTCCTTTCACTTGGTGTTCAAGGGGTATATGTGATGGTATAACAGCTGGCTTAACATGCCCTCTAGAGTTTAGCCTAAAGACTGCTCTTGTCCATGCTACTAGGATAGCTGGTCTATAAGGTTGACTTATGACCAATCATCAATAAGGGCTGTTTGGACTGATACATAGTGATCACTAGAATAGTGAGCACTGTATATCAGGCCAACTTCTCACAGACTGCATCTTTGCACTGTTCTTGTTTTTAGTAAGGGAGAGATCAAGTTATATTAAAGCTTGTTGTATTGATCTTCTATCCTTTTTTAATTTCACCACACTATTATTTTTTGCACTGCACCGGACTCCATCACGATCATTGCACTCATGGTCTTCACGACATTTGGAGATGTGACCCAGACGAGTATGGGTTGTGGACTAGTCTCAATGATCATGAGACATACCATTCCTATTTGGATGACCAAATGAGAATACATGATCTACATCTGACGTTGATGGAAATCCAGTCTCTCTGTATGGGTCTATTCGACAATTGTAGTGAATCCCACCATACGGGTTGCTTGTTTTGGTACTTTATGAGTAATGAGTAAGCTAATGGTACATAGCCTCAGTAACGCCCACTGACTTAGGTAGGAGTGTTCGTTTACTTCTGGAGCACGACAGGCTCTGATACAGACCCCCAGTGTGTTTTTGGTTTTTAATACGATACATTGATGACATATTTACAGAGTGCAGAAGGTAGAACATTGGAACAATTTACAGCTTATAACAGTATGGAGTAGTTTCTGTCCTGTAACTCCAGTTCTGTAGTAGTGGTATCTCTGTTCTAGTCATAATCTAGTGAAGAGTCCCGCCATGTGCGTGGACCACGGAGCAATCAAAAATAATCTCTTAAAGTGTCGAAAAATGCAGAACTGCAGAGAATTAAAGACAGATAATGCAGCCTATAAAACCAGGCTACACTGTCCAGTACTTCAACAAGAAATTCCACCAAAAATAAACAAACAGCAAAGCCTGTCCAGATTTCCCTTGCCTCAACAGCAAAACCCCTCTGGAATGATAGAGAGGAAGACCTGGACAGACAAGCCACATAGGCTGCCATAATGTGGCTCAGAACAGGATACTGTGCCTTTAGAGAACTTTCCAGAACGTCACAGTATCCCAGAATGCACTGCAGGTCCCCTTTACTTTGTTCTTTTTGAAGGCGTAACATGCCAGGCCTGTAGCATTCCTTACATGAATATCTCTCTCCACCGGGGAGGAGGGCGGGCGCTTATGACTATAACAGAGATACCCCTACTACAGAACTGGAGTTACAGGACAGAAACTACTCCTTCTGTAGTAGGGGATCTCGGTTTATAGTCATAATCTAGTGAATAGACTGGCAAGCCCATCCCCACACTAAAGCGGCGGTGGAGACCAAGAATTAACACCACTATTGTGCGAACAGATTTCGCAGCGAAGCCTGCCCAACCTGAGCGTCTGCCCTGGCATCAGTGTCCAGGCAGTAATGCTTAGCAAAGGTATGGACCGACTTTCAAGTGGCCGCCTTGCAGATTTCTGCAATTGGAACATTACGGAGCAAAGCCGTCGTGGCCGCTTTGCCCCTGGTGAAACGAGCCTTAGGTTTACCCCCTAAGGTCTTATTAGCCTTTTGGTAACACAGTTGTATGCAGGACACAATCCACCTAGAGATGGACTGTTTTGAGGTAGCAAGACCTGTCACGACTGACCCATAATTGACAAACAATTGGTCTTACCTACGAATATCTTTGGTCTTATCCAGATAAAATTTCAACACCCTCCTAACATCCAGGGAATGCAAAGACTTTTCCGCTGGAGATGAAGGATTCTGAAAAAACGTAGGCAAAGTTATAGTCTGGTTGACATGAAAATCAGAAATAACCTTGGGAAGAAATTTAGGGTGAGTACGCATAACAACCTTAGCAGCATGAAATACAGTATAAGGTTCTTGGCAACAAAACGCCTGAATTTCACTCACCCTGCGGGCCGATTTAATGGCCATGAGGAACGACGCCTTCCAGGACAGGTGCTGCAACGAAGCCTTATGAATAGGTTCAAAAGGCTCCTTCATCAACCTGAACAGCACCACATTCAATTCCCATGAAGGCGAAGGAAGCCTGACAGGATGGAATACTTTCTTCAAGCCTTCCAAAAAATCTTTGATCACAGGGATCTGGAAGAAGGAAGTCTGTGAAGGGCATTTCCTGTAGGCAGTCAATGCAGCGCGATTAACCTTAATGGAATGAACATTAAGGCCAGACTGCGCCAAATACAGAAGGTAAGGAAGGATGACGTCTTCCTTGCACGTCGTCGTGTCATAGTTCTTGGACTTGCACCAGATACAGAACCTCTTCCACTTGTAAGCATAGGAAGTCCGAGTGGAAGGTCGCTTAGCCTCCTTCAGTATGTCCATGCAATCTTCGGGTAGATTCAAATGGCCATACTGCACTATCTCAGGAGCCATATCGCCAAACTCAAAGACAAGAGGTTGGGGTGCAACATCTGCCCCCCGAACTTCATGAGAAGGTCCGGCCTGCACGGCAACCGTATGTGAGGAAGGAGAGACCGGTGAAGCAGGTCCGTGAACCACCACTGCCTGGGCCATTCCGGGGCAACCAGGATCATCCGCGCCCTGGACTGGGACAGCTTGATGAGCACTGCCGGAATCAGGGGAATTGGTGGGAAAGCGTACAGAAAGCTGTTCGACCAGGTGATCCATAGAGCATTCCCCAGCGTCCCCTGCTGGTAGTACCTGGAGGCGAAGTCTCGGCATTTGCTGTTTTCGGCAGTGGATAACAGATCTACGTCTGGAGTTCCCACCTTGCGAAGACTTCTCCTAGTACTTCGTCGTTTATGACCCATTAGTGGTTTTCCTGAATCAGTCTGCTCAGTGCGTCCGCCTGAACATTCTGCTCACCTGGTAGATGGGTAGCCGTTATAGTCAGTCCTCTGGCCAGAAGCCATCGCCAGATCGCCTGCACCTCCTGCGACAAAATGCGTAATCTCGAGCCCGCCTGCTTGTTGAGGTAATACATTGTGGTCGTATTGTCCGTCTGTACAAGCAGAGAGTTGGTCTGGAAGGACGGATGAAAGGCATTCAGTGCCAAGTGAACAGCTCTGAGTTCCAGGAAATTGATGTGATACGTGGACTCCGTCGGGTACCACATTCCTTGAATTTGTAAGTCTCCGGAATGCGCCCCCCAGCCGTGGAGAGAAGCATCCATCACGATAGTCTGAGTGGGAATGTCCTCTTGGAAGGGAACCCCTCTGAGGAGATTCTCCGCTGAACACGACCACTTCAGAGACTGAAGAGCATGCAGCGACAGTCGTATCTTGTCGTCCCAAGACCCTTTCCTCTGATCCCACTGATCCTCCAAGAACTCCTACAACGGTCTTATGTGCAGTCGTGTGTGTGGCGTGAGGAAGATGCAAGAGGCCATTGATCCCAGTAGAGAAGGCACCGTCCTCACTGTTGTAGATGGAGTGATCATAAGAGCCTGAGCCTTCCGAAGAAGTGATAATCGTCGCTCCTCCTCGTGGCTCCCAAGTACTGAATGCACTGGACCGGAGTCAGGACAGATTTGGACATGTTGATGTGCAACCCCAGCTTGTTCAAGAGAGCGCACGTCTTCTGGAAGTGTGCTTGAGCTTCCGAGAAGGAGACGGCCTTGATCATCCAATCGTTCAGATACGGGTAGACGAACACCTTGTTCTTCCTTAGGTGCGCTGCTACCACTGCCATGCACTTCGAGAATGTTCTGGGCACAGACTTCAGTCTGAATGGCGGTACCGTGTACTGATAATGATTGGCGCCGACTTGGAATCGCAGGAACTTCCTGTGTTTGTGTGCAATGGGCACATGGATGTACGCAACCTGTAGGTCTATTGCACATAGCCAGTCTCCCTGTTGCAACTGAGGATAAATCTGATGCAACGACAGCATGCAAAACTTCTCTCTGCGAATCCACTTGTTTGCCTGTCGCAAGTCCAGAATGGGCCTGAACTCGTTCTTGTCCTTCTTGCGAACCAGGAAGAACCGGGAGTACAGACCTCTTCCTCTTTGAGACAGAGGTACGTCTTCTATCGCCCTTTTCCTTAACAGGATATCGGCCTCCGCCTGGATCTCGCGCAGTTGAAACTGCGAGCTGACCGGAGGAATTGATGGAGGTGGGCTGGTGAACCGAACACTGTATCCATTGCAAACAATATTCACCACCCACTTGTCCAGAGTAATTTTTCTCCGCTCTGCCAGAAAAAGTTGAATGCTTCCCCCCACCGGAGCGGGTAACGGATGTAGGGGAAGTAACCACTCAGGGTCGAGACCCAGCCGGGCCCTTGTTCGCTGTAGAGGACTGCTGTCACTCTCTACCCTTCTGGCGCTTCTTGAAGGTTCTCCGGAACTGCTGCTGTTGTTGCTGCTGCTGCCGCTCCAAGACCACAGCCGTCAGAGTCTCCGCCACCGCCTTCATGCGGACCATCTCATCATCGGCATGCTTGCCGAACAGGGTTTCCCCCGAGAAGGGCAGATTGGCCACCCGCTGCTGGGCCTTCGGCTTGAGTGATGTGAGCCTGAGCCAAGCATGGCGCCGCTGGTTGATCCCATGACAGTACCCATGGGCAGCCAAAAGAGATACATCTACAGCCGTGCTGATGACCTGGTTTGAAACCAGCATCCCCTCTTTGAGTATCTCTTGGAAGTCCTCCCTCTTATCTCTTGGCAGGAGTTCCGTGAACTGTTGAAGGGATTCCCACAGGGCACGGTCATACCGCCCTAGCAACGCCGCACAAGTCTTCCTACCAGCCGAGTCGATCCATCGGCTCTCCTTATCAGGCGGTACAGTTGAAGACTGGGTGGTAGAATGTAGCTTCCTGGCCGCCGTCACTATAACAGAGTCCGGAACCGGGTCTATCCGCAGAAAAGCCGGGTCCGAATCCGGGGCCCTGTACTTCTTCAGAAGTCGGGAGGGAGCGGCCTTCGCCACCGCTGGCGTGAGGAACAGCTCCTCCGCAGGCTCTACCAAACCAGGTACTAGCGGCAGTAGAGGGCGAGACAAATGCTTCTTGTGAAGCTTCTCAAATATCACAGATGTCGTGGGTGTTGGAGCAGTCACTGTGATTCCCAATTTCGCTGCCCCCCTCAGGAGAACATCCTGGAACGTGCTGTTGTCGTCCACCGGAGACACCCTTGTACCAGGGGATTCCGACAAGGTCGGTAAATAGGTCCTGGTCCTGGACCGGGAGGAGTCCGTGCGGGACCTCGATCCACGCCTCCTATGGCAACGTCTTGACCTGGTGGAGGATCTAAGTCGACTCCTCGATCTCCCCCTCCGTCCGGAGCATGATCGTGACCTCCTTGGCTTTGGTCGATCCGCCGGTTCCACCGGAGTGGCGACTTTGGTTTGGCCAGGGACCTCGGCTGAGGGGTCCCCTTGGGAGGAGTCGTAAGTCGGGGCAGTGAGACAGACCTCGGAGGGACCGGAGGCGGCCTGTCTGCTGGCAGCTGAGGTGGAGGCGTAGGTTGAGGAAGTGGTGGTAGAGGAGGAGGAAGTGGTGGTAGAGGAGGAGGAGTAGGGGCTCTCGGAGGGAGTCCCCTCGGTAATGGAGGCGGGGGTGTAACCGGCCTCTGTGACTGGGTATACACCATGGAGTACACCGAACCCGGTGATCCGCATTCCTTTCCAGCCTGGGACGTTGGCGCCAGATCTCCTTCCACGTCTCTTCGCCGTCAAAGAACTGCGACCGGACGGCGAGCGTCTTCTCCTCGACGGCAACAGTCTTTCCCTCGACGGCGACCTCCTGCGCCACGACGGCGATCTTCTCTTAGACGACGAGGATCCCCTCAACTACGATCTTCTCCTTTTCGCCGACGGCGAACGGCGTTGTCGCCTCGACGGCGAGCGCCGACGCCGGGCCTTTCGACGTCGATCACTCGACGTTGACTCAGACGAGGACGACGACGAAATAGTCACAGGAGACCTCGACGGCGGTCTGTTCAGTTCAGTCGACGTAGCTTCGACCCAGAGCCCTGGGGAGACGGGGAACAGACGTTAGTCATCCCTCTCGACGTCGTAGTCGGTAAATTCGACCCAGACGGAGATTGGGGACGCTTGCTGGTCTTCCTGCCCCTGGGAGCCCTCCAGAGGCCTCAGCACAGGCAGAGGAAGCCCCTCCAGACCCGCCTTCAGCCTTCTTTCGTCAAGGCCCTGAAGCCTGATCTTATTTCTGTCCTTCAGGGTCCTGCCAGAGAAGCCCTGACAAATCACACACTCCTCTGGGACTTGGGAAGAGGGAAGGCAGAGGATACACAAATCATGTGATCCGATTTGGCCTTCTTCCTGGAGCGCTCTGGACATTTGTCGAATAATGCAGGCATACTGACAATCAAAGAGTGCACCAAAGGATTAACAGGAAGAAAGGCACTAAAGTACTTTAGAAAAGCACTCAAAAACTTGACAAAAAAGTGAAAGAAATCACCAATAAACCCTTGAAAAGGGAGAGCTCAATGCTCCAGGGTCCTGCTTGCAGGAGCCGGAAAAAAGAACTGAAAGTAAAAGGGACTTGCAGTGCATTCTGGGATACTGTGAAGTTCTGGAAAGTTCTCTTAAAGGCACAGTATCCTGTTCTGAGCCACATAATGGAAGCCTATGGGGCTTGTCTGTCCAGGTCTTCCTCTCTATCATTCCAGAGGGGTTTTGCTTATTGAGGCATGGGAAATCTGGACAGGCTTTGCTGTTTGTGGATATTTGGTGGAATTTCTAGTTGAAGTACTGGACAGTGTAGCCTGGTTTTATAGGCTGCATTATCCGTCTTTAATTCTCTCTTAAGTGTCTGTGCAGTTCTGCATTTTTTCGACATCTTAAGAGATTATTTTTGATTGCTCCGGGGTCCACGCACATGGGCGGGACTATTCACTAGATTATGACTATACACAGAGATCCCCTACTACAGAACCATCCTAACATCAAACTTACCAAGCAATACTTAACAGAAGCACAATCTGCTTTTCTGAACGTGCTACTCACCATTCATGAGAAAAAAGTATTGCTGATCTGTGCCTACAGATGCTTATTTGTATGTAAACTGGACTTCATGTCCCCCCACCACACTAAACTCTGCATCATCTACAGCCAAGCACTTAGAATAAGAGGCATTTGCAGCAATTAGGACACCTGTAAAGACCATCTACAGGAGCTTGCTACATTATTTAAAGAGCACAGTAATCATCTGAATATCATACAAACAAAGCATCAGTAAACTCAGCCTTAGTCATTGGCATTGTGGTCACCGGAATGACGTTGCGGTATTAACTTAGTGCAGAGCCATGCAAGACACTGACCACTGGTGCACAAAACTAGGGCCCTGAAGCGAAGTCGATTACCCTAGAAATCTGTTGCAGAATGGGGAGGATGGATGGGGCGGTGAGAAATCCATAACTAATCTATGTCTCTTACAAATCGAATATGCTACTTACCAGTATGCATCTGTTCTTGGCATGTAGGACTGCTGACATTCATATCTGTGCATAGATCGCCGCCTAGTGTTGGGTCCGGATGATTGCACATTGTTGTCCTGGAAGAGTCTTCGAAGTATCACGAGATAGGTGGCTCCTCCCCTGGACTACAGTGCGAATGGGCATCGACTCCATCCCCAGATTGTTTTTAGCCATTGTGGCCAAGATGGAGTGAAACTCAGTGAATGATGACCATGCTATGAGTATATGTGAATACTGTAGCTGCTACAGGCGCCGGGGAGGAGGGTGGGCAATATAAATGTCAGCAGGCCTACATGCCAAGAACAGATGCATGCTGGTAAGTAGCATATTCGGTTTGAGGCATGTGGGCTGCTGAATTCATATCTGTGCATAGAATACATAGCAGTCCCTCCATTAGCGGGGGCCACCCGTGCCAGCTGCAGCAGTTTGGAAAAGTGTCCTGAGAACAGCCTGCCCCACCGCTGCCTGCTGTTTGGAGTGCACGTCAACACAGTAATGCTTAGTAAATGTGTGTGTGGTAGACCATGTGGCTGCTCTACATATGTCTTCCAAAGGAATGTTTCCAAGGAATGCCATTGAGGCCCCCAACTTTCTATTGGAGTGGGCTCTTGGTGGAATGTTAAGAATACGCTTTGCTTTGATGTAGCATATTTGGATACATTTAACGATCCATCTAGCAATACCAGCCTTGGAAATAGGGTTACCTTTGTGGTGTGGTGCAAAGCCGACAAAGTTGCTTAGTTTTCCTAAAATCCTTGGTCCTATCAATGTAATACAGGAGGGCCAGTTTAACGTCAAGGGTATGGAGCATCCGCTCAGCCAAGGATTCAGGATTTTGAAAGAAAACAGGTAATTCGATAGTTTGGTTGATGTGGAACTGAGACACAACCTTGGGCAGAAACTTAGGATTAGTGCGGAGCACTACCCTGTTGGAATGAATTTGGATAAAAGGCTCTTGGATTGTGAGTTGCTTGTAATTCACTAACCCTCCGTAGTGATGTAATTGCTACGAGGAAAGCCACTTTCCATGTCAAGAACTGAATCTCGCAGGAATGCAGTGGGTCAAAGGGAGGCCCCATCAGCCTGGTAAGAACCACATTGAGGTTCCACTCAGGAGCTGGTGGAGTCCGTGGCGGAATGACTCGTTTGAGGCCTTCCAAAAAAGCTTTGATGGCAGGCACCTTGAAGAGTGAAAGGTGCTGTCTATTTTGGAGATACGCGGCCATTGCACACAGATGAATGCGAATGGAAGTATAGGCCAGATTACACTTGTATAGATGGAAAAGGTAACAGATGATGTTCTGAATAGAAGCGTCCAGCGGGTTAATGTTGTGGTTTGCACAATAGATGACAAACTGCTTCCATTTTGCCGCATAGCAGGCTCTAGTAGTGGGCTTCCTTGCCTCCCGAATGATGTCCATGCAATTGGGAGGTAAGTTCAGGTAGCCAAACTCTAGGACTTCAGGAGCCAGATCGCCAGGTTGAGCTGTTGCGGATCTGGGTGCTTAATGTCGCCATGGCTCTGCGTCAGAAGGCTGGGTGTGAGATGTAGCCTCTGATGCGGTACCACGGACAGTTCCAGAAACGTGGTGTACCATGGTTGACGAGCCCACGTTGGAGCAACTAGGATGAGAGTCATCGAGTGTTGCCTGAGTTTGCGTGCCACCAGCGGTATCAGAGGTGCTGGGGAAAAAGCGTTCGCAAATTTGCCTGACCAGTTCATCCATATTGCATTGCCCTGCGACAGCGGATGTGGGAACCTGGCGGCGAAGCTTTGGCATTTTGCGTTCTCCTGCGTGGCGAACAGGTCTATCTCTGGATGACCCCACCTTTGGAAGTACGGCTGGAGTACTGATGGGTGTATCTCCCACTCGTGCATTTGGTGGCTGTGCCTGCTGAGCAGGTCCGCCATCTGATTGGGTTTGCCTGGGAGATGCTCTGCCATGAGGAAGATGTTCCTCTGAATGGCCCACTTCCACATGCTCTGAGCCAGATGAGACGGCTGCGGAGAGTGTGTGCCTCCCTGCTTCTGAATGTAGTACATCGCCGTCATGTTGTCCGTCCGGATCAGCACGACCTTGTTGCAGAGATGTACTTTGAAAGCCTTGAGTGCCATGAAGATTGCCATCAGTTCCAGAACATTGATGTGCATCTTCCCCTGTTGCTGCGTCCATAGTCCCTGCACAGTGTATTGGAGTACATGCGCTCCCCATCCCTGGAGAGAAGCGTCCGTCGTCAGGATAATCTGTGGCACAGGCTCCTGAAACGGTCGTCCCTTGCAAAGGTTTCGTGGATTCCACCAATGCAGAGAGTTGTATGCACGACCGCTCACCAACACTAGGTCTTTCAACTGGTTGTGAGCCTGAGTCCACTGACGTACTAAGCACTCCTGAAGAGGACGCATATGTAGTCTCACGTGCGGGACAATGGAGATGCAGGAGGCCATCATGCCTATCAACTGCATGAACACTCTTGCTGGAAGCGAGTGTTGAGGTCTGAATTTTTGGATCAGCGATTGAATGCTGCCGACTCTCACTGAATTTGGCTGTGCTGTGGGCGCCAGAGTGTCTATGGTCGCACCCAGATACTGCCGTATGTGGGCGGGCTGGAGATGGGATTTCGGGTAATTCAGTGAGAACCCCAGATCGTGCAGAAGGTGAATGGTGTGGGACACGTGGTCGGCGCACTGCTGGGCCGACTTCGCCTGAATGAGCCAGTCGTCCAGATAGGGGTAGACGTGGATGTTTTGACGTCTCAGATGCGCCGCCACCGTCGCCAGGCACTTTGTGAAAACCCTGGGTGCCGTGGTGACCCCAAAAGGCAAAACCTTGAACTGGTAGTGCTGGTTTTGGATGGTGAACCGGAGGTATTTTCAGTGTGAAGGATGTAGCGGAATGTGGAAGTACGCATCCTTCAGGTCCAGAGTTGCTAGGAAGTCCCCCAGTTGAAGCAGTGGGACAACTTGCTGCAGTGTGAGCATGTGGAAATGCTCTGATAGGATGTAAAAGTTGAGGGGCCTGAGATCTAGGATGGGCCTGAGGGATCCGTCCTTCTTTGGAATTAGAAAGTACAGGGAGTAAACTCCTGCGCCTCTTTCCTGCAAGGGCACGAGCTCTATTGCCCCTTTTTGCAGCATGACTGACTTCCTGCTGCAATAAGTGCAAGTGCTCGCCGGGCATAGGATGGTGCCTTGGGGGTATGTTTGGTGGAGTGGATGTGAGCTCCAGACAATAACCGAATTGAACAAGTTTTCTGACCCACCTGTCCGTGGTGATGGACTTCCACACGGGCAGGAACTGCTGGAGTCTCCCCCCGACCGGTGTTGTGTGGTCGGGGGGCAGTGACAATGCGTCACTGTTTGTTGGCGGTGGAGGACCTGGAGCTGTTGTTGCCACGTCCTCTGCCCTTGGCGTTGTTGCCGCGGTATCCACCCCGACCCTTGTTGGTATAAGTAGTCTGGGTGTTGCTTTTGTAGAACTGCGCTGACTGCGAAAGTTGCCCCCTTGAGGTGCCTCTAGTATTGGAGCGACAAAAGGACCCACTCCGAAACTGCTGGGACTGCAAGGCACCCATAGATTTTGCAGTGTCGGTGTCCTTTTTCATCCTCAAGGGTGGTGTCAACCTCCGGGCCAAACAGGTGATCTGGGTTGACTGTTTGGTTCAAGATGGTGGTTTGAATGTCCGGCTTGAACCCAGATATTCTTAGCCATGCATGTCTACGAAGCATAACGCTAGTGTTAATTGCGCGTGGGACGGTGTCAGCCACGTCCAGAGCGCACTTTATGAAAGCGTTGGAGATTAGCTTCCCCTCCTGTATTAACATTTCAGCCGCTTCCTTATATTGATCGGGTAAATGTTGCAAAAGGGTCTCTAGAGTATCATAGTGTGCCCTGTCATAACGCGCCAGTAGCGCCTGCGTGTTGGAGATGCGCCATATGTTGGCTGCCTACGCTGCCACCCTCTTCCCCGAACCCTCAAAGACTTTTGATTCCTTGTCTGGGGGAGGAGCATCACCCGTAGTCTGCGAGTTGGCTCTTTTCCGGGCATTGGAGACAACCAGGGAGTCCAGAGGCAATTGTCCCTTAATATAAGTTGGATCAGTGGGCGCTGCTTTGTACTTTGTCGATTCTTGGGTTGATAACCCTCGCCCTGGTGGGTTCTTTGAAGACCTCAGCAGCGTGCTTTAAAACCCCCTTCAGCATTGGGAGAGTCTTTTCAGAGACAGAAAAGGTGTCAAATAGGAAGTCGACGTCCACAGGGTCAGCATGCAGATCGACGTTGTGATTGGCCGCTGCCCGCTCAATGAGGGCATTGAAAGCCGCAGAGTCCTCAGTGGGTGAAGTTTTGGCTGAGAAAAGCTGAGGGTCCTGACCAGAATGCGGGTCCCCAGGATCGCCACCAGCAGACCAGGGCTCAGTCACCTCCTCTGGGTCTGTGTAGATGGGGTAGCTGTACTCATAGTCGTTGTCACCCTCACCAGCGTCGACATTGGAATGAGTGGGCGAGAGTTCGTGAGCCTGTGGTGAGATGGTCTCCACCAAGGCAGGAATCACAGCAGAGTCCATCTTTCGTTTCAGTGGGATTTTGTACGACTCCAATTGGGGCTCAGGGGTGATATTCTTCTTCAAGAGGGAAAGCCTGCCCGTTTCGGCGTCGATGAAATGCTCCTGACGCTCTTCCTCCGCAAGTTGTCGATGCCGTGGGCCGAGGACCACCAACGACGGTTTCGGCGTCGAAGACAACTTTTCGGGCACGCCGGCCCCCTGTTTAGCAGCGAAAGCTTTCGACGCCGTCTTAGGCGGCAAGGTGAAAAGGATCGGCGTGGGCGCCTTCGCCGGTTTCTCCAGAGGCTTGGCTGGCGCAGGGTCTTTCGGCTCGACTGCTGCGGCGCCGTCCCTAATGAGCTGTAGGGACTCCGTAACCTTTTTTGTGAACACGGCGGATGGACGCGCCGGTTAGACAGAGTCCTTAGCGGTTGGTTTTGGAGCGGAGACCGACGATGTTCCTTTCGGAGTCGACGCACTCGGCGCAGCTCCTTTGGACTTGTCGTGTGGAAGCGAGGCAGAGAGGGACTTCGGGTCGTCTGGCCGCTTATTCGGGTCGGTAAGAGACTTCTTGGGGTCGACCGTTTTTTTGTGATCGAGTCGACCCTTGCTGGTATCGACCGTCTTCGGCGCCGACGCGGCTGCGTCCGACCCTTGAGCTTTGGCTTCGACGTAGTAGCCTTCGGGTCAGCCATTTTGACGTGGCTCTTCGCCTCGACGGCCATCTTCGATTTCTTCGGCGCCGAGGCCTCCGAAGTCTTCCATCAGACCAGTGCGACACGCACTTTCGGTTTCGATATCTCTGGCGTCGAGACAGTAAGTTTCACTTTCGGTTTCTGCATTACCAAAACGGTACCAATGTCCGTGGCCGGGCCAGTAGGCGGGGCTGAGGAACTTACAGCAAAGTCTCAGGTAAGGCCTGAAGGCATTACCTCGACCTGGGCCTTATTTATTTGTACGGCCCCGGAGTCTGTCTGAGGAAGCTCCTCGTCCGAGCTATCCTCCATGGTGGCAAGGGCCCCGTCGTCGACCCCTACCTCCTCGACGACTTCACCGAAATCCTTGGTCTCTGCGTCGTAGTCGTCCTCTAGCTCCGACGCGGTGTTAGATTCTGTGATGTCCTGGATATCATCGTCCTCGACTTCCCCAGCATCGAAAATGTCCGTAGGCGGTGGTGCAGATTGCTGGGCCTCCAGGCGCGCAGCTCGACGGAGCTTGAGTGTTTTCTTGGACCGGAACCTGGAACAGGCCATACACTTGGCCTCGTTGTGGTCCGGCGACAAGCACTTGTTGCACACCGGGTGGACGTCGATATGTGGGTACTTCGAGGCACACACCGGACATCGTTTGAATGGACTTCGCTCCATGATGTTGAAGAGTCTGGAGCGTCGACGAGGCCCTTCCGCGCCGAAAGCACGCGGAAGTACAATCTCGACTCGGAGCCGAGGAAAGTTGCGAAGCCGAACGCAAGACAATACCGACGCAAGTCCTAAAGACCTTTTGGTCTTAAGCAAAGTAAAGTTGATTTTTATCGATTCCGACAAGAGGGAACCAAAGACATCTGAACCCAATGGCGGAAAAAACAATCTGGGGATGCACTGTAGTACAGGGGAGGAGCCATCTATCTCGTGATACTTCGAAGACTCTTCCAGGACAACAATGTGCAATCATCCGGACCCAACACTAGGCGGCGATCTATGCACAGATATGAATTCAGCAGCCCACATGCCTCGAACATATATTTACCAAAGGTAAGTAACTTGTTCATCTGAGAGAGACAATTAGTTATGGATTCCTCACCTTAGAATAGATCCCCCAGCAATAGAAACCCTGGAGTGGGTCTTCAAACTAAGTTCACACCAGAAGGTCCTGGAGAACTGAACGCCCAAAGAAGCCATCTCCCTAGACTTGGCTGTCCTGACAGTAGTGTTTAGTAAACGTTGTGATAAGTTGGCCTGATATATGATGCTCACTAGTTCTAGTGATCACCTTGTATCAGTCCAAACAACCCTTATGGTGATTGGTTGTAAGTCAACCTTATAGACCAGCTATCCTAATGGTAGCATGGACAAAGCAGTCTTAGGCTAAACTCTTTTGGCATGTGAAGCCAGCTGTTTTACCACATATAACCCCTTGAATACCAAGTGAAAGGACACCACACAGGTTGTTATGAAAATATTCAAGTATTTATTAACTAACATACACCTCTGAACTCTTTATGAGGTCAGAGGGCTAAGCACATGACAAACTCTTAGGAAAAATATGTTTAAGTTGAACAATTTACAATGGTGCCCTAGGGGCACGACAAACCATATACTAAGTAAGTGGAATGTGAAAGTCAATAATAGGAATGGAGCTGTTCAGAGGCTGTAGGATCGCTGGGACCACGCGTTACTAACTTGAGGTAAGTAATAGGAGGCCCACGGAGCGATTGTGCAGAGTGTGAACTCACACGCGAGATCCGTACAAACGTCTATGGACAGTACAGTTTAAGAAAAAGGTGAGTACAGACGTCCCTGACTAGATAGGACTAAAACGACTGTGGAACTGGACACTAGGAGTCAAGCTACCCTTGAGCACCGAAATGCTTGTGTTACCTCACCCACAGGCTGCGGGTGCATAGGTGCCAAGTTGTGGGTTCCGGCGTTGAAGTCTATGGAGCCTGGAGGAAAAGATGCTGCAGGCGGCTTGAATATGAAAGGACCTGCTAGGGGAAGACTTCAGGATCGTATTGGCTCTCTGTGACATCAAGTGCCAGTCCCAGATTACCAGCCAGTTTAGGAGCCGCTCACCACAGTGGTGAGTTCAAACGGGTAGGCCAGGAGAGGTTCAGAGGTTTAGACTCAGAAAAAGTGCTGGAGAAGTTCTACGCAGTATGCAGAGGAAAGGTTGGTCAGCGAGCACAGCAGAGTGATCCAATGGAGGCTTGGTTGGAAGTACAACTAGACCCCATATGACCCCGGAGGACCAGTTGCAAACAAAGAGCTCAACAGGTAGCAGAGGGCCACTAAGGCAGAGGTCTCCGAAGAAATCACATTGGAACCCATTCAGAAGCAATACCTCAACTCTAGGTCTGCAGGTGGGTAAATACAAACCCAATGACCTGTCAAACTGATAATCAAAGAGGTGCGGGGATTCCCCAATTTAGCAGAGTTAAAAAACCCAAAGGTACTAATTTTATCAGGAGTTATATTTTAAAGATACTTACCTACAATGCTGGTGGGTTAAACCCCATACCTCTATATAGGAGAAATGGGTTTTAAAAAGGGATTGGTATGATTATGTTTGTTAGCATGAGTTACTGTGAGTTTTTCTATTTCCAATATTATCAAGTCTTTTTTAAATCAGGTTTTAACTTGAAGATGGTTCTGTAGAAGAAAAATGTTTTATAGTATTAATGCAATTCTAATACCTTCTAGATACTAAATAAGTATTCGAAGCTACAGTTGATATACAATTGTTTTGTAACGATAGATTGTATTAAATCTGAAATTGTTTTTTGACTTGTATTTATGAAAATGTTTTTTTATTACCGATTTCGAGTTGAAGGAGACATTTCTTTTCGTGGTTGGATCAGTTAAACCCACCGAAACACATTGATGAAAATGATTATACACTAAAATCGACTCAACTTTGGTTAAACAAGAGAATTTAATTTATAGTGGTTGTGTAACTAAGGATTCGTTGCTCGATTAGTGGGTCCTAATGACAATGAATGTCTATGTTAGTCTCCCCGTGTAGCAATATAAAATGTATTGTTGGTTCTAGGACTGTTTCAATTTGATTATTGATAAATTTGGATGTGAATTTGAACTTGCATGTAAAACACAAATGTATGAATAAATCTGTTTTGCACATATTTATTGACAACATTGAGTGATTTTTAATGAGATTTAAAAATGTTAATAAAACTGCATATTTGGTTGTGACTTTGAACAGTATTTCTTGGTGATATTGGTTAAATGTTGGATGAACGTTTGTGTGAATTGTACGTAGGTTTTTATTTAAACATACACAAAGAGAATTGTTTACTTTGACTGGTTGTCAATTAGGTGCTCAGTCCTTTTGGTTAAGGGTGGTCCCGTCTCCTGTTTTGCATACAATGAAAATGAAGCCACCACATCTCTCCAGCCAGGAAGATTAATAAAGGGAATTACCTTCTTCATTAAGGTTACACTTAGTTTGGTACATGGTGTTACTCTGTCACCAGGAAACACCAACATACCAAAAACTAATCCACTTTCAAAACAGTTGGATAGTTTTGAGTTCTTGGGGGAGGGTGCAAGGGAAGGGGCTCCAGTACCAATACTGTATTAAGGGACAGAAGCTGAAGAGTGGGAGAGTGGAGAATGGATTTGGACCGACATGCTGTTATGATTGACTAGGGACACCAGATACACAATGGATTAACCCTACAAACAGGATAGAAGGACTATGTATAAGTTTGCCACTTACAATGAAAGGGAATTAAATAATTCTGCCAAGGGGCAGGCAATGTTGATGGAACTCAGAAAGGGAGAGACCGAAGTGTGAGACCAGAACCACAGCTGACAGCTGACAAGGAAGCTATTCTCTGGGATTTTTGCAACCCACTAAGAACTGTTTGTCAAAACTAGGGCACCCGGATCATGCAGGATTTTAAAAAGGGAGGCAATCCAGCAATACTAGCAAAAACGTTTTGAACCGAATTACTATGGCAGAAAATCAACAAATACCTCTGATACTGCTATCACTAGATGGCAAAATGGCCTATGACTGGGTAGACTACTCATCAGCAATATTACTCAACAGATTTTGGAGAAGCTCTTGTGAAATAGCTAAAGGTATGATACTGATCCCCACAAGGTAGGGTGCGGGACAATAGCATTCTCACTAAATCGATGAATGCTAAAATAGACACCAGGCAGGGGTGGCCACTTTAATCCCTGCTATGTGCATTTTATCTTGAGCGTCTGCCACAGAGTATAAGGAAAGATGGAGACATTAAAGAAGTGAAATTAGAAATAAATATTTTAAAATCATGGTTTTTCGGAGGATGTCCTCTTGACTCTGAATGACCCTCTCACTTTAATCACCCAGGCAATAAAGAAATTGCTACCGTAGGGTAACCGATTTCAAAGATAACATTAACTGTAGAAACTCTTGGCCACAGAAGAGGAGTACTTTCAACACACTAGGGCAATCCACTCCATTCTGTTGGTCTTCAACATACATTTGACATATGCGGGTATACCTCATACCATACTTCAGGGCATTTACAACCACCAGATGCTATTCATAGAGGAATGAATACCTCGAAGAAGCTATTTTGCACAGTATTTAGCATCCATATTCTTGTTATTTTCTTCCATTCATACAGATGTTTGCTGATTTTTACCTCTACTGGAGTGTTGAACGAAAGAGGGTGAAGTGCAGGGTCACTGATTTGAGTGCTTTCCTGCAGTAGCTAGTGTTTGATGGCCACAGCTACCTTTGGCAGACTTATGGGACTTGTAGAATTCCTGATGTTGCTGCTGTGGTTGTGGCTATGAAGGGATTTAAACTATCTGTTGGTAATGTCAATCATAGGGTTTGTACCAGTGCTTCTTGTATAGTATATTTTTCTAAAGCCCCACATCCCTGACTGTTACCAATTCAACCTTCATGAGCTTTATTGAGTCGTTCACATGCACTCCAAATAGAGAAGTTCAAGAGAATGCAAGGTTCAAGATTCTCTGTTGTGCCTCAGGTTTCTAACTAGTAAAATGGCGACATGATGAACAATGAAAAGCCAGTCCATGACAGTATCTGTGGACTGCAAATCAGCTTACTCTGCAGTAGCATTAATATCTTTGCAGACCATCATACTCTCTTGTAAAACTTCTTAAACGTTTTGCCTGTTCTTACGAGGAAGTTTCACTTGAAAGCAGTGAAGAGTATCCCACACTGGGATCTTTCGGAACACCTAAGCATTGTAGTATAACTCAACATGTTCATGGCAGTAGCGAGCAGGTCACACAAATTTCTGCCAACCGCATCCATTTTCTTACTCTACTCTTCAGGAGGCACCGTTGAGGGTGGAGAGGTAGGTTGGTATTACATGGCTGCAAAAAAATGAAAGTCAGGCTGTGGATCTGCTCATAGGACCAACAGGTCTTGTGCTACAGGTTTGCATTACATCTGTAATTGCAGACTTCCTTGAGACTGGTGATCAAGTGAAGCAAAGAGCTTACAGAGGAACGCTGGTGAATTGTTTGGAAGATATATTAAGTCTTTTGCTGAGTAGATGGGATGTGTATATGGAGCACTGCACCTTACCAAGACTTTATTGAAAGCTATGTCGTGTACCGGCAAAACCCTCACAATACAGACATGCAAAGGGTCCATTTGAGTCTTTTTTCTTCCACAAGACTGGCACTTTAGAAAACAAGAAGGTATTTTGTAAAGTAGAAATATATTTTTTTCTGTCAGAAAACGTACACTATCTCGTTTAAAGATGTTCAGTAAAGTCGCGTTTTGAAGGTCTTTGAATGGTTTTCCAAAAGAAAAAAACTCAAAAATGTTAGTCAAAGCTTCAGGGTCTTGTCTCCAAATCAGAAAAAACTGGCTCAACTGCCATGGAAAAGACATGATCGCATGCTGGTGGAACACTGTTCCTTAAAGCAGCAGCATCCGTTTTACCAGCTTTTTAGGCTGCAGCTTATTTGGCTACATTGTCCCCTTTTATCCTATGAAGGTTTGAGAAAGTTTTGTCACCGTTCTATTTCTAGTGACCTTTTACTACATTTTACATTGATTTTCTTTTTTAAAGAAACTAGTAAAAAATTGGTCAGTAATGCCAATTAGCAGGCTGTCAAAATCACTGTTTTAAGAATTTTGGTTTTAAGAATTTTGCATTCTGAAGTAGTATATTTTATATATATTTTTTTTCCTAAATAAGGGCTGCAGGATCCCATGTGCAGGCAGAACAATTAATTAATTGACTAATAATGAACATCCTGGGGATAAGAACATATGTAATACTTGTTTTGAAATACACGACCAAAATATTTTGGCAGCGGATGCTGCTGCTGCTGCTGCTGCTGCTACTACTACTGCTACCACCATCACGTTTGCATAAACCGAACAAAGACAAGTTCATCTCATATGAACTTAGATCAGAATACTGGACAAACATGCACAGATTGGGTAATGAAAATCAGTTCATTAATAAGCAGCATGGCCAAGACTATAAGCCTTAGAACATATTTTTAATTTCCATAACACACAATACATATTGACAAGTACTTTTTCATAAAAGTACACAGCATAAACTTTGATAAGATTTGGTGAAATAATCTTTAACCTATCACATTTTATGATGCCTAGATAAAAACATCAGCCCTGGTTTTTGCATATATATGCCCCATCTCTCACCAACTTCATTACCTCTAGCACCAGAGTGATAAATCTATCTTAGATAATATGGAGAAAAAAAAACAAATATATACACATATATATATTATATATATATATATATATATATATATATATATATATATATACACATATACATATACATACATATATGGTATGACCTCCAGATGCTGAATAAGAACGAACATCTGTTCTTACGAACCAACTGCCCCATGACTCCTACATTTTACCACCTCCCGAAACTGCACAAGCACCGTGACTGCCCACCCGGTCGCCCAATTATTTCCTATATTGGGAGCCTCACAGAGAACATGTCTCGCTTTGTGGATAACACCTTGTTTCCTTTGGTATCAACTATGGAATCCTATGTGCGAGACACAAAAGACTTTTTGATGAAAATACAGAACCTTGTGTGGGAACCAGAATATTTGTTGATGGTACTAGATATCACTAGTCTATATACTAGAATAGAACATCAACATGGACTAGAGGCTGTTAAACATGCACTAGAACAACGCCAGTTACGTTTTTCAAGACACAACATCATGATTCTTGAATTCGTACAATTCTGTTTGACACACAATATTTTCTTGTTTGAGGATCAACTGTATATTCAGAAGTCTGGGCGGGCGATGGGCACCTGCTTTGCTCCCAGCTACGCGAACTTGTTCGTGGGCTGGTGGGAGGAGCAGGTGCCCAGGAGCTGTGTATTGGGAGGAAAAGAGGGAAAGGTCATATGTGGGCATCGTTATATCGATGACCTGTTCCTTGTATGGAGTGGTGAATGTGATACAGCACATGAATACATCAATGTCCTGAACAGAAACAATGTTAATCTTCACTTTTCGGGAACAGTTAGTCCGGTGGCAGCGGACTACCTGGACCTTAAGATACATGTAGAAGAAAGACACCTCCACACATGCCTATTTAGAAAGGAGACTGCTGGCAATTCCACACTCTTTGCCAGCAGCAGTCATCCTCCCAAATTGATCAATAGTATCCCCTATGGGGAACTACTCAGGCTTCGCAGGAACTGCTCAAAAGAGTCTGACTTCGAGGCGGCTGCTTCGGAGTGCGTATCCCGGTTCAGGATCAGGGGCTATGGTGAAAAATTACTGAGTAACACCCTGAATAGAGTTAGGAGAATTGAAAGACACACTCTCTTGACCAATAACCCTGAGCAGGGTAGACGTAGAGGACTAACGGGTGACAAAGGAAAATTCAGAGTCATAACTCCTTATTCATCAGGGGCAGAGAACCTAAGAGGTATGCTAAAGAAGAATTGGCACATTCTCCTAACGGATAATGTGCTCAAAGAAGACCTACCAACCCATCCTCTCCTGACCTTCAGTAAAGCCAGATCAATAGGCGACATGCTAGTGACCAGCCATTTTGAAAAACTGCCCCAAAGAATTAACACCTTAAGGGAGCAAAAAGGCTTTTACCCCTACGGCTGCTGCAAAGCGTGCGCAGGTAGTAAACGGGTCCTCTCGTACATTATAGCTGACACAGGGAGAAAAATGAGTATTAACACATTCATCACCTGTAGTACGCAGTATGCCGTCTATTGTCTACAGTGCCCATGTGGCTTACGCTACATTGGGAGCACTATTAAGGAGCTCAAGTTAAGAATACTTGAGCATCTAAGAGCCATTGATAAAGTGGACCAGGCTTATCCGGTGGCTCGCCACTTTGCGGAGGCTCATAAACAGGACCGGAGTAAACTCCAATACTTCGGTCTAGATATTGTGCCTCCCAACATACGTGGCGGTGACCGTTTACGCAGGTTAAGGAGACTAGAATCGAGATACATCATAGACCTTTCAACAAAACATCCGAAAGGTCTTAACAGTGGGGAGGAGATGGCCTTTCACTTGGGGAAATAAATCAGATCCATCACTTAATGATAACAATGTTAAGATGATTGAGGATGTCATATCGTTTCTAGAAAGCTGTGATAAGACCTATTCGAGTGACATCTATAATAGGGAGGCCCCAAAATAGCATACACTTAAGTTGAGAATTGATATTTGTCAGGTGAAGGAACCTCGTTATGTGTATTTTTATTGTGTTGCTTAGCTTTGAGTGAGGAGATATGTCTTTCTTTAGCACATGACGATACTTTTAGATTAAGAACTGGTATTGGGATCATATGATGTATACAATTCCCCACATCAACAATGTGTCTTTTAAAGATGGCAATCTAACCTGGGTAATTTGTGATCCCTGTATATCTAAGATTACGTGAAAGGGAGTTAGCACAAATTGAAAACATCAAACCTCACGAGCATAAATGCAACATGATTTATTGAATTTTGATTTATTATTGATTAATTTTCATTGGATCCTTACAGGGTATTGCTGGTTGACTACTTCTATTCTTATTCTCAGATTATTTCGACAGATGAATTGTTATTTTTAGAATTGTAGATTATCTATTGATTTTGTGAAAATGTACCAATCTGCTGCCATATGTATAGCATCTAACCTTATGAATCCCATAGTTTTATTTATAAGTAACTTCAATAGAAATGTTATCGAACTTGAAGTCTTATAATTTGATGGACTGCACTGATTTATTTGAAAAGGGACATTAGCCGATCCACGGCTTGATCACCTTCTCCATTTTAGATTATGTATACTACAAATACCATAGTCAGAATAAGGCATCTGCTCATTTATGGGCTAAATGTCTACAAAATGTGTGGTGATTTGTTTTGTTATTATAACGAACGTTACAAGATGGCCGCCCCTATTCTGTATATGGTGTAAGTCCCCTTTCTATGTTCATGTCCTGAAGGATGTGCGATTGGCAGAATGATGCTTAAAAACAATGTCGACAGTAAACGCAGTGCAACACACACTGACGAAGGCAGCACGTCGAAACGAGTCTGTGTGTGCCCCTCCGCTAAATAAAATCTAGGGTGTTGAAAATATTCTACCCCTCGAGTGCTGTCTCGTTCTTCTGCTGAAGTCTGGGAGGATTTTGAGCGATATATATATACACACACATATACATATATATATATATATATATATATATATATATATATATATATATATATACACACATACACATATATACATATATACACACATATATACACATATATACATATATACACATATATACACACACATATATACATATATATACACACATATATACATATATACACACACATATACACATATACACACACATATATACACATATACACACACATATATACACACACATATATACACATATACACACACATATATACACATATACACACACATATATATATACACACACATATATACATTCAACAGTATCAAAGTTCCCCACTACCCAGCTGTGTTAGTTCCTAGCAGCTTCTTTAGTTTGAAACAAAGTTCTCCATGCCTTTCTGCAAACAGACATTTTGCTTTGGGAGGTTAAGAATGTTTCTGGTTGATGCGGTCTAGAGCCACAGAGGCTGTAAATTAACTCACAAATATCCCATTTCGGTAACCAATTATCCACCATAGCTCCCCTACAGTCAAAAAGCAAACAAGTCTTCTCTTACCTCTAATGCAAACCTTCCTTGCTCTGATTTGCCAATGGGTGTGTAAACACGAACTAGAACACCATCAGAAGACTTGGTCTCCACAAAGTCGTATTCTCCCACCACAAAGGCCAGCAGATATGTGGACATCACAGGGCTGCGAGCAAACTTGACCTCCACCAGATTTGCATCATCATGGTATGGCTTCCGCTCAAGAACATTCTAGACAAAAATTAGGGGGGCATGGGAAGATTAGTAAAAATTCCACAGCAATCAAGAGATGCAAAAAAAATGTTTTTTCAAAATCAGAAGGATTATAGATCTCACAAATCTTTCATGCTGGGTAAACAATATAAACTCTTTTCTCTAAAGCTAGTCCTTTCCTTTGGTACACTTACCATATTCGATAGTGCAACTTTATCTTTGGGTACCACCAGTGTGATATCAAATGTTGCTTTAATGGCAGGCTCATCCCAGCACGGAAACGCTCTTCGAGCATCTGTAGACTAAGAAAAGAACAGCATCATTTACACTTTCTACTAAGAAATACATAACGAACTTCGGTACCAAGAGCAAAGTAGGAGAAAAAGTGTTGTAACAAGAAAACTTCAGATCAGGATTCTGACCGGAGTGGAGGACCTAAGCACGGACAAACAAGACTACCGATACATAAAACAAATGTGTTGTATTCTGGGACACAAAGAATAAGAAGGATGGCGAACTGACCTACATTTTTCAATTTATAATACCTCCAACTTGGTTTAATGACCCTGCCTCTTGCCTTTCACCATGATCCTGAGGAGTCCAATAAGCATGAGCTAACTCCAGATGTGCCCGCAGCATACCTGATCAAGATCCTGGCATTGAATAGGTGAAAGCCTCTCTATAAAGTGGCCACAGACCTCAGGGCTGTTAAATTATATCTGCACTTCCAAAAAAAACGGAAAATAAACACTTAGCAAACACCTCAGTTAACTTCTTGTGATCTCACTCGAGAAAAAAATAAAGAAATGAGAAATGGGCTGCATTCACTCTTGTCTACCAAATACAAAAAAAATTGCATGGTGTTTACTGGTTCTAGTGTCATTATGTCAACCAGCACTGCATTTTCACATGCCATCCGAAGGAAGAACGAGAGCTGCTACCCTCGCTTTCAACTGCTCCAATTCCATTAAAGTGATCTGTTTAATGTGGTGACTGATAATTGAATGAACAGCAGTGAACATCACGACCTTCGAGTGGTACTACTGATCACAATGCCACCAGTGATTTTTTTTCTGTCTGCATGGTCAAGTTTTTGTCATTTACTATAGAGTTGTCTTCTCAGACTAAAGCAGCATCAAATATGCTTTGTTCCAAGTGTAAGTGATAGAGGAAAGGAATTTCTGAAGAGGACATCATTGCAGAGAAATACAAGTAAATATATATGTTAATTACTCAAATTATTCCAACCTCTCCTCAGAAAGTATAAACTATACTGAAATTAATAAAAACCATCTCAATAGAAACTACAATGGACATCTTGTGCTAAAAGACTAATACAATAGGGTTAAAAAAGATAATATGTCTACAATTTAATATTTAACCATTCATTAGTATAAAAAGATCGTAATTACAATAGTTGCAGTGATTATATCATATTCCATAATAATCACTTTGAATATTTATGTTAAAAAGCTTTAGGAGGGTATGTTGTAATCTTTTAGCGTTGAGATTTCTATTACTGTTTTTAATATTATATTATAAAATCACAATATGTGGTGTGCTCAGCTGTATCCTTCCATTATAAGTCAAACAATACAAGATCTGAAACTTTTAGTTGACTAGACATCTATATTATGTCCTCACCCTTAATAAATGAGGTGAATGCCTCAGTGATGCTCTGAATTCCTATATGATTGAAGACTGGCAATAGTCCAGTTTGATTTTTGATTCAGACCACAGAGAACATCATTTGCAAAAAAAGGACGTCTTGAAGTTTCCATCCTACCATTAGCTCTGCTCGTGGAAGAAGCTGGAAGTCTAATTTCAAAAAATATGCCTCTTACTAATAGTTTAAATGGTTTAGTAAAGAAGACGGGAGTATGGGCACTCCTTAATCATGGTATTTAACGCACTGATGAAACAGTGAAGAGGAAAAAAACAATAGAACAGCTACGTTTAAGACTAAGGGAACCAAATTCCGTACCTCAAACTGGGTGACAGCAGCGTAGCGCACTTCGTTTGAAGGTGTTGTATATTTGCTACGATAGAAACCTTTCATTTTATCATTCAGCTCCCCAACAAAGTCGATTTTTAATGATCCTGAGCCTAAAAAAAGAAAAGAGCAGAATAGGTTTTAGTGGCTGCTTTCCAGAACCTAACTGGCTTACAGAAGAAATTAGTAACTTATCTCTTACTATACTTCAACAATGGAATCTTGTATATATATATATTCACATGCTTGATTCATTCTCCATTAACAGAATATGAATCACCTCTACATTTAAATTGAAGTAAACAGTGCTAACATGAAACACATCCACCTCATTTGAAGCAACCAGAAGGTCAATAAATGAGGTGGACGCATCAACTCACCTTCTCTCTGAAGGGAGCACTATACCTCACATTTCAAAGCACATCTGTGAGATGATTATATAAAGAATGAGCCTCTGACCAGAGAGGAGGGAGGGTCGAAGGGAATATATAAAATATTTCAATGTTGGAGAACTGGAGTTACAAGGACTAATTTATTATCCAACATCGGATCCTTTAAATACTCACATGCTTGAATCAGAAACCTCTTGGCTGTCCAAAAGACATGAACATTTGATTCAATTAGTCTAGGTTTTTAAATTTTATCATGGTAGAACACGAGACAGTTCCACATGTCCAATAAACGTAATTATCTTTCCTCTGGTGTAGATGGATTTGGAAAATTGGTTCTCAGAATAACAGTTTCATTAAAATCTTGTGAATCGGAGGAAAGTTGATGGTGAATGCTTGCATCACTCCTTGCAGATGTAAATGCTAGGAGAAGTGCTGCATTCTATAAACCACATTTTAAGCATGTCCGGTGTATTGGTTGAAAAGGAGGTTGCATTCGCTGGCTAAGGACAGTATTGAGCCCAATTTAGGCTACCATTACGTCATACCAGGAGATGCTGCAAAATGTAAGGCTGCTTTACCAGTTAGCAGCGCAAACTAGCCCCCACCCATCAAACGGAATATAGGGCCAACGTAACTACCTTGACAGGAGATGCAAGATAACATAAGAAAATCCTATCTGCAATCAGCATCAGAGCTGTATACATATGATCAGAGGAGATGAGACAAAAACAGACCTATCCTATCTGCCTTTAGTGATAACAGAAACACATTGTGGTAGCTTTCCTGCAATGCAAAGATTATACAAAATAACATATTACACATGTTACGATAAAAACATTTAAAAAAAAAAAAAAGATTATAGGATGTTGCGACTTGCCATTAGAGATAAAATGTTATACTTCAGGTTACCCTGTAGTTTTTCCTATAGTACAAGGATGTGCCAAAGTTTAGTCCTGATTTCATTAAGTCTGTAATTTAATGCACATTTTGTACAGATCTGTAAGCAAGCTACAGGTCACACGTTTTAAACTCAATTGGTGACGTCAGACTGCCATCCTTCTGAGGTAGATTCAACAAACTCACTAATTGAGTTAAGGCCCCATCTTTTATTAATCGTGCCTTCACGTCGCTTTCAGCAGCCACAATTCTTGAAAGGTCGATAAAACAGGAGCTGACGTCGTATCTAGACGTTAACCTGCTGGACTCAAGTCAGCATGGCTTCCGGTCGGGTCATTCAACAGAGACTGCGCTGGTCATGGCAACAGAGGAGATTCGGAGAAAGGTAGAAGGGGGGGAGGGGGGGGGGGGGGGGGGGAGCTATCCTCATCCTCCTAGACCCATCAGCAGCATTCGACACAGTGAATCGCATTATGTTAGTGCGGTGGCTGAAGGTGGTGGGAATTAGGGATGAGTCTCTGTCCCTCCTCTCCTCATTCCTAGAGGTTAGGGAACAAACTACAATCTACAGTTTAAACCCTTCCTTCTCCCATGTGGAGTGTCACATGGATGGGCACGGTCACCAACTCGGTTTAATATATAGGTCACCCCACTTGCCAGTCTAATCAAACAGCATGGTTTTTCATTTGTGTCTTACATGGACGACTCACAGATTATCATCTCGGTCTCTAAACAGTGAGTCTGTCGCAGCTAGTTTCCATGCTTGTCTGACTCACATCATGAGCTGATGAGCAGTAACTATCTTAAAATCATCACAGATAAGACGGAGGTGATGGAGTTTGGCAACGGTCCGTCCATATGTAACCACAGTTGGTGACCGATAGAGGCCGCGAATGTCCGGCACCATCTGCAAAAGTTAAGGATTTGGAGATCATTTTTGATAACCAACTTAGCTTTTCGGCCCAGATAAACCGCGTAACCGCCACTTCAGAAGGTATTCTCTTATTCTGCAGAAGCGGAGAAAAACAGTGGTAGTGACCCTAGTTCTATCACGCCTAGATTACTGCAATGCACTATTCATAGGCATTGACAAGGTGCAGAAGGCTAAATTGCAGTCTATACAAAATGCAGCTGCTCGGACATTATTGAATATCCCAAAAGTCCACTCAACCTACGCTGCCAATAGATCCCTGCATTGGCTTCCAATACAGCAGCGTATGGAATTAAAGGCTTTATGCCTGGTTCATAAGACACTATATGGCGGAGAGGCAGCAGACCTCCGTAAATTTTTCCATTGGTAAATTCCTATGAGAAGCCTCAGATCCTCAAACCAAGTTTTATCTGTACCACCAAAGTCTGTAGATCCAGATGGGGTGGTAGGAGTCTATCGCACTGTGCAGTCAGGCTATAGAACCAACTGCCTACCACTGTGAGACTTTAACCAGACAGGCTAATGTTTAGGAAACTGTTAAAAACGTGGCTGTTGCCCAGGTCATAAAACGGCCAGTATAGCTGTTTCTAGTCCCTCTCTTGTCTCACTTTAGCACCAAGACGCTTCGGAATTCGATCGCTCTATATACGTTATCCTATCCTACATGAAATATATCAAAACAAATTTCTCTGTTGTGTATTACGTTTGTCATGCCTTAATGTGTTGTTGGGCACTTTCACCCTATTTTCAACAGAGCGCTGCTCCCGATAGTGTCCATTTCTTGTCTTGTGCGGCCGACTTGTCAGAGTCATTGCACTTTAGGGGGGAGCCCCCATTCATTAGTGGAAGCCCCTGCTGGTCCCGGGGTCACTGTGCCTGGAACCAGACAGGCAGGTATATACTGGTAATGTTGCATGTCCGATTAAGAGGAGTGTGTTCCCACATTCTTTGCCCTTTTCCTTGGTAGGGGTCCGAGTCTCTGGGGACTGTATTACAACACGTCTTTGGCCAGAGGAAGGGCAAGTAGGTGGGCACGGCTTCGATCCCGCACCCTGTCTGTGGAGGTCTCCTCAGCGCTTTCCCAAGTCCTACAACTTCAGTCATCACTCACACTGCTGCATTTCAGAAAAGCCACTATTGTGCCTCTGCAACCCTCGACCTCTGAACCTTTTGCACACGCTCACAACCCCACTGCTTGGGGTGGAGTACGCAGCTTAGCTCTGGGGGCGAATAGGTATTGTAACATTTATATAGAGCTTACTTTGTGGGGCGGAATCTCTATGAGCCGGTGGAATCTTGGCGGTTGGTGCAACGTCAAGGGCCTGCCAGGAAACTGAGCGTTTCACAGGTAAGAGGACGTTTTAATGGGATGGGAGTGGGGCTTAGGACAGAGTGCTTGAAAAGGTCATTGAGGGCTTGTGGTGTGGTGACAGATGGCGGCTGCTTGGAAAGTGAATGCGCATGGCCCGCTGAATGTAAGCAAAGCACGTCGTTGTGCTTGAGGTAGGAGAGTCAATAAAGAAAATAGTGCTTATAAGACTAAATCACACATACCGTGAAACAACTGAAGTAAAAGGGCCAGTCACCATGGCAGATTGCAAATGAACAGACAATACAGAAAATGAGACACTGTGGTTTGTATCAGAAGAAAGTCAAAATGCTGACTGTATGGAGACGTGTGGGGGAGGTTAGCCTAAGGAGAATCCCTGATAAATACACAAAATCCTGTCTGGGGTGGTGCTAGCACCTCCCAAGGCAGGAAACCCTTTGTATAAGCCTCCCTCGCTGGTAGGACTCCCAGCAGCAGGAGGTCAGACTTGTGTCTGAGGTGGCAGCATCCATTTTGTGATGCGGAGGCTCTAATTAACTTTAACCGGGGTTCACAGTTAAATACATGTTGTGTCCCTCAGGAAGGGTGGAATGCTACTCCCGTCGCCAGAATTGGCGAGGGGGTAGTATTCCAATTCGTATGACACCTTACTCGACATGTTTTGATAATGTTATACCAAAGTTGGCAATAACCGCGAGGATTATAATGCACTTAAGAGTATATGGTATAGCGTTATCATGGAAACAGCTAAAGGACTTGGTTCTGAAAGCTGCAGACAGGCTCAGCTCATGCTAGAGCACCATCTCACATAATTCCAAGCACTCTGCCTTCAGGATTGATAAGGCCTGCCATAGGAGTGACTGATAGGAGGATATGTGTCCATTTTAGGGTTAGATATAGGGATACTATATCTAAAGCAAAGGGTGATTACACCACCTTGCCCCAGCTGATTGATCAGCCAGTTGTGTCAGATTTGGATGGCCAGCCAGGGGTGGCATAATTTGTCACTAATTGCTGACTAATTGCTGACTTGTGCTCTATAATACGCGTTTTAATTTCTCTTGACGTTTCACCAGTGTCCCTCCTTTCAGAGCTACAATTTGGTCTTTAACTGTGGCTGTATTCCCCCGTATTTAATATACTCCCCGTCAATATCTAGGGTCAGTCAGAAGACCCAGAATAAGGATGGTGTGTGCCCTCGATTGGACATCATTTTAATCCACATAGCATACTTTGACAGGGGGGCGTGGCTTGGGCGCCGATGGCGATGGTCGCCTGAGAGCTCGGCTCCGGGACTAAGCCCGAGATTATCCTGAAAATTGGAGGCTGAGGGGCACCCCAGACCCCGCATTCGGTTGTGCGAGGCGACGACACCCTGCCGGGGGCCTTAGTGGAGTTTGGACGGGGGCTGCTCTGAAGAAATGCCGAAGTTTGCGGAGTTGCGGAGTGCGACCCAACATGGCGCCCGGATTCCTTTGTCCCCTCGATCGAAGCTGCTGAGTTGAGGAGGACTCGCGGGTGTCGGCTGGCACCCGGATTCCCCATCCTCGGTTGTTTTGGACACTGGACATTGACGGGCTCAGACTTTATACAACGGGTTCACACTCGATTAGACGACCGGGTGGGTGCCCACGCACTGGAGGGCACCGGGTGTGGGAGCCCTCGGCTACTGGTGGTGGTCCGCATCGCGACTCCGCAACCAGCTACGTCCTCCCGGCCAATCCAACTACATGGGAGGCGCGACACTCTGGCGCCACGGAACAACCGAGGGAGTTGGTGGCCCTCACCCGGGAGCTACAGTGGGTGAACGGGCCTGCCCGTCCAGGCGACGGTTGTCTCCGCCCCCTCATCGGTGCCCTCGGACGACGTGGCGGTGGTGTGAGCCGAGGCGGCGGAGTCCTTACAGGCTCTGGAGAAGGAGATCGCCCAGACCAGACGTGAGAACGAATTCCCAGGAAGGTCGTGATCGACTCCTGTACGCGGAGACGCATACTCCGGGACACCAACGGAGAGCCCCCGGCAGCATGGGGAAACCCAGAGGAGCCAAGGGATCCAACCAGACCACCTCGGACTCCGAAGCCCAGGACAAGGAAGAGCAAGGAGACCCCAAAAGACCTGATGGCGCTCCGCTGCAGCAACAGTTCGACCGAATACTGGAGGCGATAGAGGCTACTCGGTCGGCCCTCCAACAGGACATTGCTCAGGTGGCGACAGGCCTGGGCCTCCTTAGGGCGGACCATGGTAAACTCTCAGACCGGGTCAAGGAGGTGGAGGGCACGGTGAAAACTTTGGAACCGGCGCAGAGAACCTTAGCTGCGACGATTAAGGATGCCATGTCCCGAATCGAGACCCTCGAACGGAGGGCAGAGGATGCGGAAGGCCGCAACAGAAGGAACAACATTCGAGTGGTGGGCCTGCCGGAAAAAAATCGAGGATGGTGATATGGTGCGATACTTGGAGACCTGGCTCCGAGACACGGTGGTCCCGGAGGGGCTGTCCTCCTTCTACACTCTGGAACGGGCCCACAGAGTTCCAGCACGACCCCTACAGCAGGGACGCACTCCAAGGCCGGTGGTGGCGCGGTTGCTGCATTTTCGGGATAGAGACTTGATCCTAAACGCCGCCAGGCACAATGGCCCGTTCCGGGTTGCGAACAGTCAGGTGAACATCTTCCCTGACTACACCTACGAGACGCAACGCAAGCGGATCTCCTTCCTGGCGGTTAAGCGTGAACTCAGAAGTGAGGGCATCCAATATTCCCTCCTATTCCCCGCAAAGCTCCGCGTCATTGTCGACGACAAAACCCAGTTCTTCGACACCCCGGAGGAGGTCTGTAACTGGCTCGAACTGTATAGGACAGGGAAAGATGGTTTCGGCACCTCGACCCAACGGGAGGATGAGCCGGAACAAAGGAGGCGATCCAAGAGAGTCAGGAATCGCCGCGGCCGCACGGGAGGGCCATCGACTGCGGAGACATCATCGGAGCGGAGGGGAGTGTTGGAGGTTCTGTCGGAACTATCAGGAGCAAGAGGTGAAACCCTCGAGGAGGAGGAAGAAAACCCGGGTGCCCAGGAGGCACCATCGGACTCGGAGGATTCGGTGGCAGACAGTACCCATACACCGGTGATCACGCCGAAGTCGGTGGAGGATCTTTTAGACGGACAAGGGTGACGGGGTACGCTGCCTTGTTTTGGGTGGGGGCCCGGCAGGGGGGAGGCGGTTGCCGTTCTTTATTGCTGACAACGGAGGAGGGAGGGTTGGGGGGCCTCTGCTCTTGCCCCAGGAGGTTTCGATACCGGGGGGGGCTTGCTATAGTCTTGGTGGCCTGGGCGACGAGGGCCCACTGCCTCCACCCAGCCCGCACCTGGCCCATAAGGCCTTCCTACGGTGGCGACCGTGGGACTAGGGGGGGTTTTGGGGTTGATACACGCCGAGGTTTGGATGGGATCTAGATGGTGCAGTTTGGGTCCTGTTCTGGGGTGGTTGGGGGGGGGCTTTGTTGGTTTTTGGGTGGTTTGGTTTTGGTTGGGGAAAATGGCCGCCATCAGTGCTGGGAGGATTGATGTTTTTTCTTTCGGGGGGACCCAAACGGGAAGACTGTGCAAGAACACTCTGGGACAATGGCTGATGTTGCTAACTTGAAATGTGTTACTTGGAACGTAAGGGGGCTTCACACTATGTCCAGGCGTCACAAGGTCCATGCTTATTTAGTGCGTAGGGGAGTGCAAATGGCGCTGCTGCAGGAAACGCATCTGAACAAGGCGGAAGGGGCGGCGCTTCAGCGTAGGTGGCGAGGGCAGGTCTTCTCCACGGCGTATTCTGCTTATGCCAGGGGGGCGCTAATATGGATTAGGGCAGGAGTCCCCTTTCAGGTCACGAGGACAGTGTTGGACCCAGAGGGGCGTTTCGTGGCCATCTCAGGCACCCTAGGAGGGAGGGATCTGAACGTTTGCTGTGTGTATGCTCCTAATGTTGACCAGACTGCCTTCCTTTCCGGGTTATCGGGCTCGCTAGCCCACTTTTTTGCCGGGCCCCTCCTGCTGGGGGGAGACTTTAACTCCGTAGTAGATGTGGACATGGACCGCTCGCATCCCCCGCTCCCCGATTCCCCAGTCCGGCGTACGGCCAAGGGTCGTCAGGATTGGCAGACCCGCTGGGGTTTGACGGACATTTGGAGAGCGCATCACCCCGCGACTAGAGATTATTCATACTTCTCGAGCCTCCATGAGCTACATGTCAGGCTAGATGGCTTTCTTGGTTCGCCCGAACTAGTTTCGGCAGCGGTCCGTTCGGAGTACCTATCGCGGACCATCTCGGACCATAACCCCCTCCTGCTGGACATTCGCTGGTTCCCCGGGACGCCGGCAGTACCCACCTGGAAGATGCGCCCCGAGATCCTCGAGGACAGTGTCTTCAAGGCGGACCTAGGGGAGAAAATCACGGATTATTTTGCGTCCAACGGCGGTTCCGCGAGTACTAGGGCGTTCGAATGGGACGCTTTTAAGGTGGTGGTGAGGGGCTACTGTATCTCTAAGAAGGTGGGCATGAGGCGTGTTATCCTGGCTGATTTAGATACAGCGGACCGGGCACTCCGCGAGCTTGAGGTTAGCCGTCCCGGGCACCCGGAATTGCAAACGGTAGAGGCGAGGGAGAAGGTAGCGGTGGAGATCGAGCGGCTCCGCTGTTTTGATTATAAGGCCTATACGGTCCGGTCTATTGCGGAGGGAGACAGGTCGAGTGCGTTGCTGGCGTGGTTGGCCAACCCCACGCGCCAGTCCCAGACGACGACAAATATGCGTAGGGCAGATGGGACAGAGGTTTGCACCCAACCGGAGATTCTTAGCTGCTTCCGGCATTACTACGAAAGTTTGTACCGTAGTCGCTCCGCGCGTGACCCAGATCGGCTTGATAACTATCTTAGCCCACTGGAACTCCGCACAGTGGGACAGGAAGTGGCTGAAACCCTGGGATCCGATATCGACTTGGGGGAGATCCGCGGGGCCATCAAACGGATGGCGAGAAACAAGACCCCGGGCCTAGATGGCCTCCCAGTGGAGTTTTATGCAGCTTACGCTGACCTCTTGGCCCCTCGGTTACTAGTGGTCTACAGGGAGGCGAAGAGGTTGGGTCGTCTCCCTGGCTCGATGTGTGAGGCGTTGGTGGTTCCTCTCCTCAAGCCGGGCCGGGACTCGTCCGACCCGGGGTCTTACCGTCCCCTATCCATGCTGACGGTGGACTACAAAATATTGAGCAGCATCTTGGCCTCGAGGCTGCTGGGACATATGAGTTCCCTAGTACATGAGGACCAAGCCGGTTTCATCCCACGGCGGAACACGACTATGAACATCCGACGGTTGTTCCGCTTGCTTGGGGAACCATTCGTGGAAGCCCCGTCCCCGGTGGTCTTGTCGGTAGACCTGGAGAAGGCTTTTGATAGCCTGGAATGGGACTACCTATGCACGGTACTACGGAGATTCGGCCTCGGGGAGGGATTTGTCAAATGGACTGCAGTCCTCTACGCTTCCGCTTCGGCCAGGGTTAGATCGGGTCCTTTGATTTCATCGCGATATTCGGTGGAACGTGGCACGCGGCAGGGATGCTCCTTATCCCCGCTTCTTTTTGCACTAGCGGTAGAGCCGCTGGCGATGCACCTCCGCTTGGGAGCCCACTACACGGGCTTATGGACGGCGGCGGGCCCGCATTATGTCTCGCTCTATGCGGACGACCTGTTGCTCTTCCTGGAGGATCCGGTCGACGCTTTGCGGGGAGCGGAAGTAGCGCTAACGGAGTTCGGAGCAGTCTCGGGTCTCCAAGTGAATTGGTCTAAGACCTGCCTCTTCCCGATGCGCAGGGGCACCCCCGCTCCTACGCTAAGTAAGGAGATCAGGTGGGAGCCCGACTGCTTTAAATACCTCGGGGTATTTGTGTATCATGACCAACCCGACCTCCTAGATGGGAACATTGCCCGTTGCATGCGAGCGCTCCGAGGCTGCATGGACTTCTGGGCCACGCTGCCGCTCTCAGTGGCGGGACGTATTGCCCTGCTCAAAATGGTGGCGCTCCCCCGGCTATTGTATTACTTCCGAACCTTGCCGATCTGGGTCCCACCGGCCACGTTTCGTCGCCTGCGTTCTATGGTGGTCGGGTTCCTCTGGGGAACGGGCCGGCGGCGGGTGGCCCTCACCACCCTGATGAGGCCAAAGGACGAGGGGGGGCTTGCTGTGCCGGATTTCGAAAAATACTATCTGGCGGCACAGCTCCAGACCTACACCCAGGAGATAGCCAGGGAATTTAGAGGCCCGGAAGACGGAAGGGGGACGGGTATGGCCAGGCACATCCTCTCCTTTATCGCGCTGCGACAACGCTTGGTCCTACGAGACCTGTCGATGGAGGAGCGGACTATCCGACTGTGCTGGAACCGGGCTCACGCTAGAGGCCACTTACGGAAGCCATATGCGCCTGAAATACCGTTGGGGATGCTGACGGCCCTCCCCCACGGAGGAGATTGGTCACGATTGGCGGACTGGGAGGACTCAGGTTTACAGCTCGTCGGGGACCTGTATGAGGACGGAGCACTCTTGTCCTTTCAGGATCTCATTGATCGCTTTGGGATCTCCAGGGGCGACTTTCTGCTGCATTCGGCCATTGTGCGAGCGATCCAGGCGCACTGGCAGAACGGGCTAGAGGAACCCCAATTGTCTCAGGTATGCCAGTACGTGATGATGTCGGCGGGCACGGTGAAGGCGGTCACTTGCCTCTACGGCAGGTTGATTACCGAGGGGTTGGTTCCTCTCACCACATTGAAATCCCGCTGGGAAGAGGACATTGGTAGGGAGATCCCGGAGACGACCTGGGCCCGGCTGGTGAGGCGTGCCTGGAAGGGTACACGTAGCGCCCGTTTCCAACTGGTCCACTATTACGTTCTTCACAGAGCGTACCTGACCCCGGTAAAGATCAGGCGTTATTTTGCCACGGCTTCAGCGGAGTGCCCTAGGTGCCCGGCTCAGGAGGCGGACCTTTTGCACATGCTATGGGCCTGCCCAGGACTGACGTCCTACTGGCAGGAGGTAGCGGCGACCTTGGAGGAGGTGACGGGGAGGCATTTATCATTCGATGTGGCGGTAGGGCTCCTGCACTGGTTCCCCCATACCCCTCGGAATAAAATCTCCAGTAAATTCATTGACCTGGGGCTCCTACTTGCTAAGCGAGAGGTGACCAGGAACTGGAAGGCACGGGCTGGTCCGGCAGGCAGCAGATGGCACAGTGAGCTTTTGAAGTGGGCGGCGGGTGAGAGCGCGCTAAGATACCAGCTGGCTTGGAGGCAGGGTAACGAGAAGGCGCAGGAGGCCGCGTTAGAGTGGGAAACGCTGGCGCAGGCCCTCAGAGATTATTGTACCCCCAGCGACTCCGAATGTGATGAGGCTACTCACCCCGAGTCCCGATAAACATTAGCATTGATAGCACTATTACCTTCCCCGTGGGTCAAGCAATGGATCCTATGTTGACGAGCTCCCTGGCGCTGATGGTGGGGGGGGGGGGGGGGGGTTCAACAGTTAATGAGCAGTTTGAGGGGGGGGTTTACTTTGGGGGTTTTGGGTTTGTTTAGAAAAGCAGAAGACGGACAGTGTGTTATCCGGACCAGCTCCAGCATTCTACTGACCCCAGCTGCATTTGCCGCCCGACCTCAGGGATATGGGCTAATTGGCTGTGTACAAACGTTATGGAGGGGGATCAGTGGGCTTTTTGTTGTATATGGCGTTCATAACACAATGCTGGTCGATACTGTATTGGTTTACTGATTCCTGCAATAAAAATATATTTAAAAAAAAAAAAAAAAAAAAAAAAAAAATAGCATACTTTGACAATTAACCACGAGGTAGCAAACAAACGAGTAAGATAAACGAACGTATGTTAAAACCAGAGCGATTCCCCGAGCAAATATAAGTGGTTTTAATATAATTCTACAGCCCTGTGCGTAGCTAAAAATTAGTAAAAAATTAGTAAGGAATAGCATGATCAGTAGGCTCGCTGCACATATCAAGTATACCAACAGGCTGATGAGAAAAGGAAGTAAATTGAGCCCTCTCGCATTGGATGAGCCAAATCTACTTTCACCATTCGAGTGAAAAAGAGTTCTTGAACCGGTGAGTAGGCTTGCAAAAGCACAAAAATGTAGACTAAATTTTTGGTGAGATCGTATATTCAATAGAGACCAACTACATAACGAGTTTTTTGTCACTAGTGATTCCAATTTGAAGAAGGAATCTGACGTTTTCAATTGAAAACGGCCGCATATTAGCCGCATATTAAATTACGGTGGCTCCTCCGTGCCGAATTATAAGCACCGATGCTCTCACGAAGGTAATAGAGAAACGATAACAATTTAAAAGCTAAACCTGCAGAATAAGATTCAAACTGCATATAATCTGTTTTTTTTCTTTATAGAAAAGGCGTCCAATTACCAGACGAAATACAGTAGTGCAAGTCCCTAACCGACTTAGAAGTCTCCTGAAATAAATCTATTTAAGGTACTTGTTCATACGGTCTGGGCAATGTTGAGGCCCCTGTAATCTTGAATGATTAATGTGTGGACATTATTAATTTCAAAGATGTCCTTTCCTTTATTAATATAAGATTGTGGTGGGTAATGAATAAATGTTTTTGTCTATAAAGTAATATGTCAAGGAGGATACTGGGAAAAGAAACAAAAAACAAATGCTATGTATGTGTCACTGTGTATGTATAAAAATAGGCATCTAAAACATTGTTTCTCAATTTTTAGATCACAAGTCAATAATGTCAAATGTCCTGATGAAGGTGCAACTATTGTAACGACACCGAAACACCACGTCGACTTTCTTTGGACTGTTTTTATTATTGTTTATGTTTTTATTATGATTAAGATAACCTTTTTAGAAATGCTTTTAAATTTTAGAGTGTAACCCTGAAGGGAGGTACCACAATAAATTGTGCAAATCGTTTTTATATCTTTGTTGTATTTGTTTATTGATCAATGTTTTGATATACAGTGTCATAAGTGTACAATATTTTTTTGCCATCAGAGCTTGGTTAATGTCAGGGATTCTCCTTAGGCTAACTTCCCCCACACGTCTCCATACAGTCAGCATTTTGACTTTCTTCTGATACAAACCACAGGGTCTCATTTTCTGTATTGTCTACTCCCCTCCCTGTGAAAATCACCAGGGGAACCTTCCAAAGAATTTTTGTGTTTTGAGATTGCAAATGAAGACAAGGTGGTACTAAGGAGTGACTGAAGAGCCTATAAAGGAATCCAAAGCTAGCATTTAGGAAGGACAATGACACAAGCCAATGACAAACATGGGCAGAAAGCGGGCGGGGCTTCTCTTTCATACTCCACTTCAGCAGTCTCTCTGAGCAGCGCATGCGCGCGGACAAGCTCGACCTAAAAGAGGATGCTTGAGTTTGAATGACTAGCTTGTCTGGATAAATAGTAAGGTACGGAGGATTTGCAAACAGTGTCTGTAGCCCACTCAACCTCCAGGCAGATGTTCTCGCCACTATAAAAAGGCTGTTTTGATAGTTAGCAGTGCGAGTGGGCAGTTGTGTAGCGGCTCATGGGGCGCACACATCAAAAACGTAAGAACTAAATAGAAGTCCCACTGCGGCATAGTAAAAGCCGCCAAAAGGAACATATGCTGGAAATCTTTCAAGAACCTAGGTACAATGGGGGAGTTAAAAAGGGAAGGCTGGTCAAGCACGAGGGGAAATACTGAGATGGTAAAAAGATAACCTTTCAAAGTGTCAAAAGCAGAGTCCTGCTGGACCAAGGAAAGAATAAACAGGAGAAATTGAGGAAGGGGTGCAGACAGAGGATCACCATGTTTGTCTGTACACCATGCCACAAACTGGTTCCAATAGCAGGCATATACTGTGTAAGTGGAGGGATGCCCAACTGTCAAAATATAACATTGCAGACTTCGGACTGAAGGTAGAAAGTTGTCAATTATCGCTGCTCAATTTCCACGCATGAAAACGAAGCATTTTCTGTTTCGGGTGCAGAAGCCTGCCCTTTAGCTACAGCAGAAGAACCTGTCGAAGAGCAAGCCTGATCAGAGGACTAATGCTCATGTTGAACAGTTCAGGATACTAGATTCTCCGTGCCCAATCTGGAGCCACAAGGAGGACTGTGGGACAGTTGTTCCCGATCTTCTTGAGAACCCTGGGCAGGAGTGGTACTGTTAGAAAGTCATACAAGAGACCAGAGCTCGAAGAGCTGCTTTGGACACTCGAGCGTGCAAAACTGTTGACATTGTGCGTTCTCAGTGGTTCCGAACAGATCTAATGAAGGCTCTCCCCACTTCTGAAAGAGGCCTTGCGCTACCTCAAGATGGAGATGCCATGTGTGATCCCCTAGCGGTACAAAAGGGGGTGGTAATGGACGGAGCATCTGAACCAATCAAACACTCACACCCAGTCAAAAGATCTGGGTTTAATCCATCACCTTTCTTTAGCCCACTCTGCCACCCCAGTTCAGACATGGCTATATGCAAATCAGTCAGACCCTGTGCCTCATGGGAACAGTCCAGCCCGAACTGCCAAGCCATGCCTTCCCTGGACCGGAAACAAGCTTCCGAGGACCGGTTTCTGGCATTCCAGCAGTCTTCAGCCCAGTTTGCTTGAATCCAGTGGCAAAGTGAGCAATGTGTGATCCCCTAGGCATCAATGGCCGAGTTTGTCCAACCCGGACGATCAGAGAGCCCGCCAGGTATTGAACCACTAAATATATGCCCTGGTGTTCCAGTCTCGTCTAGAGGTGCAGTACCTCTTGACAAAGTCAACTACACCTCTCCCTGGATTAACAACTAGTCCTGTAGAGTTTCAGTGATTGGAATTAGCAAATAATTCACTTGGGTATTATGACAAGTAGAATTGTTGCTGTTCACAGCTAGTACCTTAAGGCAATAGTATTGCAGAAAGTTATGAATAAGAGCAAACTAGGTGTAGAAGCACCAGGGTTGTAAATTTCTTATTCTGTTTTCTTGTAAACTGGCTCAACTGCCAAAAGCAATGGAAGAAGACATTGAAACGATGACCAGCTACATGTGAACAGGCACTGAAGAACTTTCAGGCAAAAAATGAAATGTTACTTACCTGTAACAATCACTTTGCAGTTTATGGTGTTGAAGATTTATATACTGCACACACTCCCGCCATTTAATGTTGGGTTGGGTCAGAATAATACAAATTGTTTTTCTTCAAGGAAAGCTTTTTGTTTCAAGGTGATCTGCCATCGCTTCCCAAAATGCACAGTGCACCAGTACACTGACTTCCACCCCAGATTTTGTCTCTCTTCCAAAGGGTGACTAAATGTTTTACAGTGCACTGGAATGATACAATTGCTCAATAAACCATAGGTGGGAAACAGTAATTTTGTTACAGGTACCCGTCTCGCATCTCACTATGAGAGGTAGGCCAGGACAATACAAGCAGCAAATCAACTGTGACCGTTAAGTATGATTTTCTGTTTCCAGTATGTGCTGCTGTTGATCTCATGATGAGCAGAGACTGAAAAGCAGCACCCACGCCTCTCAAGAAATGGCAAGTGAGCAAAGCGTTTTAGCACTGTTTGATCCCACTGCAGATTTTAGCAGGTCTGGTTAGCAACACTATAGTGTTTAATAAAGGTATGACATGAAAACAAAGTGCAGCTTTACCGATGTCTGCTAATAGTATGCTACACAGGAACACCACTGTGGCTCTGTTTTCTGAAAGCACGTTGTGGAAGCATGCATGATATGTTAAGCTTTAGCATAACAGTTTGATGCAACCATCAATCCATCTTGCATATTCCCCTTAGCGATATTGTTTTCAAGATATGTGGTGAAAAAGCAACAACTGTACTGTTTTCCTCACTACACATGCGCAGTCTACATACACATGTTAGTCTTACGAACATCTACAGCACGTAAAGCACTCCCATTTTGAAATACCCAAATTCTAAGGCCTTGGGTGCCAAATAGCTAAACTGAGGTCCTTAGAATTAGGATGGAGCAGTTGCCTTTTTGCTGGCTGAATAAAATCTGAATGGAAAGAAAATCTCTAATATGGATAAATGGACATTCCCAGGAGAAACGTTCCAATATTGTACTGATTAGAATGAGAATCTCTGGTGCACCACATTCAGGATCCTTGGAAGCAGGAGAAAAGCATATACAAATGTCCTCTACCAGTTTATCCACAGACCATCCCTCAATCTCTGGGCATGTGGATATCTGGATAGGAAGCTTTAATGTTTGCTGTCTGTCTGACAAGTGAACAAATCTACTGCTGGAGTCCCCAAATGCTGGAAGTACGGATGGATGAATGGGAGCTAAGTTCCCAGATTCTCAGTCAATGCATAGAAATAAAGGCAAAATCAATGCCCACTTTTGGCAGTTGTTCAGCCAGCAAGTGTATGTGATGGTACAGCACCAAATACGAAATCGTTTGGACCATACTGGACATCCTTGCGGAGTGTGTGCCCCATTTTTAAATGAATACTTAGTGGTCATGTTGTCTGTTGAAACCTAGACCATCTTGTTGTGTAGGGGAATCAGTAAGAGCAATTCAAACTAGGCTCACTGAACATCGTTCTGCAATAAGAACGGCTAAATTGCTAGCTCCACTTGTCAAACATTTTATTGAAAACAATCATAGACCAGAAAATATCAGGTGGAGAATTCTGGAGAAAATTAACATGGCAGATAATAAAGGAGGTTTAAAAATTCGCAAGAAACACAGGTTTTTTGGATCTTTTCTCTTAATACCTTTAAGAATGGGCTTAATAGTGAAATACCTTGGGAGAACGCCTTGATCTAATAAACCTGGTTCATTAACCGGCGTATGACTCAGATTAGTTGAGGATATAAGGTTTGTGGTAATAATTTTAGGGCAGCCCTTTAAAAATACTTATAAAGGGCAAGTAAATGAATTCATTACCAAAAAACTAATGTTGATTTGGCTAATATTAATAGATAAATGTCCTGGTTTTATGCAGTTAATTACGGTTTTTTCATGCTGGCACTAATAAATATGATCTCAAATTTCAGATAAGACGAGCTAGTCTTTCTTCTATATCCATTGCTTTAGATTTCCTACTGGCAAAACTAGAAAGACATGCACAATGATTTGGAATATCAACAATAGAACTAATATAGAAGCGCATGTTGCATATAGTTCTTTCTGAATCTATATAAAAAATTCTTTCAAAAACACGAGAGAAACAAACATTTAAAATAATGGAGTTAGTGCCGCTCCATTGGTCTTGTTCCGCTCTAGTTTTTTTTATTATTAACTAGTCAAATGGTCCATTAGGGGTGTGACTTTACAAAATAAAATGGCGCGGATGTCGAGCGAGGTTCCTATACCGACTCCCCACAAACGCCAGGGGACCGAGAGAGCGCGGCTCTATTCATATCGGAAAAAGAAGCCACATCAGGTAATCGAGTTAGTTTAGCTTCAGCCATATTAGGCATCACCTTCCAGACATTATCTAGATATATTTTGATATAGCTGTACCTCTTTTAGGTATAGAGGGATATCGTGTACCTGAACACGGAAGAATAGTATGCAGTAGAAGATTTTTTTTTGTCTCACGCTTTTTATCAATTGAGAGGTTCCATATCTACATCTCCAGGCCCCTTTAATCGAGTACAGCTTTATCAGGTACGGTTTTTTAAGGAACTACATTTGCCCTAAATAAGGGTTAGGTGACATAGCAATACTGTAAGAATAGGAATTAATACTCTTCCTGTTTTCTCGTTATTGACCATACAGGCTTAAAGGATGAATATTCTTGAAACACCAAGTTGTTTGCTGAAAGAAACTAGAAGCTGGACTAATACTCCTTTAGGCCTTATATATCAAATAAGAGGTGATTTTCTATATCCTTGCTTGATTAACAGCTTAGCAAACCTATATCAAATCATTCTCTTGACTGGTTTCTTTACGATTCCACTCAGATACGCGCAGTTCGTTTCCTTTCATTAGGACTCGTCTCCTTCAAAGTGTTGATCCACAAGACACGTATTGATGTTCCTCCTTGCAGCTTAATCAAGGACCGCAATTATACATAGTTACATATATCTAAAAATCTGAAATCTATGCGGTTTTTAATATGCCGCCTAAAAGTATCTCCGTCAAGTAAGCTTTGTAATTGTTTTTATAGAGAAAGAATAAAAACCTGTGACAGCTTTTTTCCATCCTTGAAAGAAAAAAATTTAGCGTTTTGAGAAAAAACTCATCATATGAACTCATTAAAAGATATATCAAAGAATCCTCATTTATAACTGCCTTATCTAACATGGATAACAGTGGCTTATTCTCAGCCGATACATCCCACATACACTAATGAACCATATAATGTTCATTAAGACTAGGGTAATTTTCACTTGAGATAAATTGAGAATAAATAGAAAAGTGAAATCCATTCATATAGTGACCTTGCCATCAATTAGACGGTCATTATAGAAAACCTGGTCTTTTAGATCCCCCCTATTTCCAGACCATCCATAATTTTTTATGTCCTAGATCTCCATATTTCTACGACATATAGATGGGCACTCATCCAAGTTTTCCTAATGTAGGATATGCATATGTTAAAAAAAACTATATCCAAGTTTGAGATACCTTCTTGTGTGCTTTTGTTCTTAATATAATGTATTTAAATATGTGAACTGTAGAATTGATTTCATGATTTTAATAGGATGTATTTTTAAATTTTTGTAGAATTTTGTGGCATTTCCTGAAGAAGGAGTTTGTTGTACGCCGAAACGCGCGTCGGATACAGAATTGTGTTCTATGTGCCACTACTTTTTATGGTTTTACTATATGAATATACAAATTAAGTATTGTATTGTAATGAAATGTATAATTTGTTTTTATTAATTTTTTTATTAAAACTTATATACATTTGCACACTTTGGAATTTCTCGTTCATGTTTTCTTTACATTTTTGCATTGTTTTCTTGATTACATTATTGTTGTTTAATGTTATGTGGATTGCCTAGGATTGTTATTTTATAAATATTAATTTCCCTGTCCTAGGAATCATTCATTCATGGTTCAGGGGGTCCTTGTTTTTTTCAATTAGAACTCCAAATAAGGACAGACTGCCTTGTATGGACATAACGCCTTATAAGGACTATAGCCTTTTATGGACTAAACCTTTCACCTAGTTCGATGCCAAGGGTAGGTTTTGCCCAATCGATATTGCTAAGAAGTCATCCTTAGCACATATAAATAATTTAGGAGTACACTCCACAGGGGGTTCACTTCACCTCTTCCATTGACGCACAAGGTTTAATCCCCAACGTCATCCTCATACTAAACAATGAAGAACATACGCACATAGACTGTATAAACACAGCACCTCTTGCTATCAGAAAGCACAAGAGTTCAAGGCCGACACACTGACCAAAGACGCTGCAGCTCCGACATGACATTGCTCCAGCTGACAGTGGTCTGACGATCCAGGACGAAGTCCCACACTCTCACTATTTAGATATGGGGGTTAGACTAAATCCTAGTGGGATTCTTGGCTCTTAGACTTAGGCTCTTCGCACCTACTCACATGCTATGTACACTTAGGTACATCTAAACAGGCATCTTAGGAGTAGGCACTATTTTATAAATGCATCTTATATTCATGTATCGGTTCATGACTATAGCAAAATGGTAGAACAATACTATCTCTTTATATTCACTGTACTGCTGGTTCTATATCTGCTACTGTATTACAGTTGTAGCAGCGCACTTTTTACATGAGAAGAACTCCGGTACAATAAATTCTTATTGTAAACACGTTCGACTGTTTCTTCTGTGCATCTCTCTGAGAGCAAAACAAGCAAGCACGAGTGACTGGGTGAAAAGTAGTATATTGTTTCCACGAGTCTTAAGGTTATTATGTTCTGAAGTTGCACAAACTAATCTCTCTCTGATAATAGGAGATTCTAGTAGCACGGCGAGCTAGCTAATGCGAAAACATAGCCTGACATAGTCGGTGGGGGTGTACAGACTCAGTTTCCAACCAAGCCCACAGTATTTGCTATCCGTAAACAGCGTAGGTCCTGCATGAAAGGGTACTATCGGAACTACACTAAACTGGTTATATTATCGTCTGAGGCCGCGTACATAATGCATAAATATCTGGTGCACTGCAAGTATACATGGACCAGCACAGAGCAAACCCAGGCATTCAGAAGCGGCGGGCTTCTGAAGAAAATGTGAGCCCTAGCACCTATTCTTTTACGAACTAAGCACTGTATGCAAGGCCTCCTGGCGCAGGATTACAGCCCCCACTCTGCCATACTTTTTGGAGTACCTCATGGTGGTCATATTGTATTTGGAGTGAGTTTCCCCTTTACAGAAAACTAAGAACCAAAATAATTGCCAGCATTATCAGAAGATGGAAATGGAGGTGGCTCCCACAGCAGAGGAGTTGGACCTCCACCTCCCCAGGTGGCCCGCTACCGAGACAGCAGCAATGCATCTGTCATACCTGTGACATCTGGGTGGGGACAGGAGAGTGGCCTCTTGCAGGTGATGCTGGTGCTTGCCTGCCACCACTGAAGATGCTGAGCTATCTCCTGTAAGTCAGGAGTCACAGAGGCAGCCCTGATGTTGGGCCTACTGACACCAGTGGTTCCACTGTATGTCCTGCATATGCCATCTGGTGTTTCGGACAAGGAGTATATACAAGGAAAGGAGCCAAAAAGCCTCTGAGTCATTCTCACTTAAACCTAGGATTGAGCATGGAAAATCGCATTCATATCCTGAATGTTTTGAATTCGCTGTAGTGATAGAAAGGCCTTGAACGCCACTAGGCTTAGGACAGCCCCAATGTAGGAAATCCACAGAATGGGGCACAGGCAAGACTTCGTCTCGTTGTAGAAAAAGCCCACGCTTTCCTTGAGAATCGAGAAAGGGAACATATGTTGGCATTATGGGCAGCGGTCTCCACCATCACTTTTGTGAATACTTGAGGCGTAAGAAAAGCCCAAAGGGTAGAATGGCAAACTGAAAGTGTTCTGACCCTGCAGTGAGGGACAAATACTGCCTGTAAGACTGCAGGAAGGTTAAATGAAAATATAAGTCTTGCAAGAATAGGAATACCATTTAGTCTCCTGGTTCCAGAGCTGAAAGAATCTGAGACACAGTGAGTATAACTCAGTTTATCTTTCCTCAAAACAACATTGACTGGGAAGAGGCCTGCTAAGGCCCTAGGCCTCTGTCCTCCTTTGGCATGAGGAAGTAGGATAAATAGCACCCATCTTCGCTCTTCGAATCTAGTACTTGATCAATGGCACCCTTGGCCAGAAGAATGTGGATTTCTTGCAGCTAGATAGGTGAATGGTCTCTTGTGAATCGCTCTGAAGGAGGGAGGTGGGTGGGGTGGAGGAGAAAATGAAAAGCAGGGTGTAGCGCCTTTGATGACTTGCAAGACTCATCTGTCTGACAAGATGGATCTTCACTGGGAGAGAGGAAAGTTCATAGCCTGCCTCTTAAGGGCAGATTGAAAGCCTCCGAGCAAGTTAAAGAGTCTTTACAGCCGCTGTAGCACAGAGGAAAATTTAGAAACTGTCCTTGTTGGTGCAAGAGGCCTCAGCTGCCACGCCACAATCTGTCCCAAAAAAAGTTGGTCCGGTGTCACTGCGCAGGTTGGGAGGGCTGGATTGCTTGTAGTCTCGCCCTATGGAATAAACCCTAGTTTTTTGTACTGTTGATTGAGATGCTTGGTGGGAGACCAGCGCCGCAAAGATTGTGCTGTGACTATACTATCGCCCAAGTGTGTATAGCACTGAATCAACCTTCTTGCCAAACTATCTGGAACCATTAAATCACATGTCCATTAAGGACACTTGCCCCTCTCCTGGAAATCTGACTGATCTCACCCAGAAATGTCTTTTAAGAACACTGATGCCAACAGTTCTGCCAACACAGTCTTTGATGTCTAAGTCAGCACGCAAGAAATACTTCAGTGCTTCCTGGTCCTCATGAATCATTTCAGCCAGAGAGGATCTGAGGTTTTCTGAGCCAGCAATCTTGCTTTTCATGTCTCCTATAACACTGGTGAACCTGCCCAGAAAGCACACAGTGTTCAAAGTTCGTAAAGTTTAACTAACCAAAGCTAGTTAAACATTCTTTTCACACAGACATTAATAACAATTGACTCCCCATCCGGAGGCTTGATCAGGAAGGCATTAGGAATGGCTTTACTAGTCAGTGCCCGTGCACAGGTGTAGGGTGTCTTATTAGAAAATCAGGATCACAGTCTGTCACTTGCCACCGGTTGATGGACCGGAGGTGCCCAAGCATGGTTTCGACACAGGGATCAAAACAGTGTTCTTGAGAACCTTGTTAAATAATAACAGTGGCTCAGAAAAGGTAGGAAGGGGTTGAAGGATTTCCTGCCTCTTTTCAACAGTAGACAGCTCTTAATGGAGCACTTTTGGTGAAATGTGCACAACTACAATTAAAGAGGCACTTTCTTCCATTGGAAGCTCAAGTGGCAAGTCCAGTTTACTGTCAGGAGGTGTATCTAACCCATAGGCATTCTGCCAATCCAGGTATGGCCAGTCATATGTTTAGTGAGTGGAAGCAGGTGGTCAGCCTCATCCTCAGTTTAGAGTGGGACATTGTGCAGTCAGATCAGATTAAGCCCTCTTGACTCTACAAGCACTCCCTTCAAGGTATAGGCAGAGGATCAGACTCTGGTTTCATACTGACTACGCCTTTATAGTATCATTCAAACAACTTCGCTCATACTGATACCAATTCACCATTACACATGATCACACATGACACTTGATATGACCATATGTTGTATTTTTCTTGAATGACTTCATTATCAAGATGAATTATTCATGTTAGAAAATCATTTTGTCACAAACCATTAAATAAAGACACACAAAAAATTAATCAGTTAAATATCATGCCTTACAACATTACAAAAAAAGAAAATCGAACATAACATTAGACACTACATCAATATGAATCACCTAATACAGAAGCCTTTCACAAGGGCAATTCCAAACAGTGTACCATTTGGGCTCATTATAAACTATCCCAGTTCTAATTTAAAATAATTCACATCATGAGCCTCAATGGTAGATGTATGCGTATGCGTTAGGACACTTTTTTGGTAAAACAGTTGACGCATTTTAAACCCTATTATATGTCTTTCAGGGTTCTCCTCAGGATTCAGAACACAATGAGCTGAAAACGTAACCGGAAAACACTCGTATTAGCAAACGTCCTCATTCTTATTCAAATCACACCGGTCATGAACAATCCACACCGTATTTACCTCTTAACTAAACTAGTATCTCATACTTGATTGTCCTTTTCGACTTTGGTTTAGCCCCAACATTGAGATGTATTAAGACACTAAAGAAGAAGAAATTGCCATGACTTTATATTAAACAACCATACTCCCTTTAAAAGGGGTCACGCGGTCCAAACTCTTGCACAAGGGGTATGACGTATGTGGAACACGAGGTCTTGATGGATGGCCAATTTTATATGAGTACATCCTAGGAGTGGCCTGAAGAAATCTTTATATGTTATGCAACTGTCATTTCATTTAGACCATCAACAGCAGTGTTGAAATTCACTATTAGCAATGCCTCTCTAGGAGTCGGTCGTCTCTCCAGGTCACCTTCCGGGTGTCTGCTTCAATTGGTAATATTACAGTCCACCGTAACTCAGTCTCTGGCTGTTTCGGAATAATCCAGTGACTGAAAGTACCTTTTTGCGAATTCTAGTTTTATGCTGGGTAATCCGTTGTTGTACTTCCGGATTGGTTTGGCCAATATACATTTTGGGGCATGGGCACAATATTACGTAGACTACATTTATTGTCTTACAATTAGAATTGTGCTACCATTTGATGTTTTTGTGTGAAAAGAGGACTTCTTCAATAATTGGGTTGCAGCAAGCACATTACAAATTGTTGAACACCCAAAGTGTCCCACAATTGGTGGTAAATTAAACTGCTTTCACAACGTGTTAATTAACTTATGCCTTAGGACTTGATGCACGTACCACTTGATTGCCGACACTTCTTTTTTGAGTGCCAGCAGCGGTTTGGTGAAATACATCTAGATTTTGAGTCAAATGCCAATTGTGATTGATGACCTTCTTTAGTGGATTGGCCTCGGAACAAAACGTTGTGGCACAAACAAGACTATCTACTTTTGTTTTTTCTCTTTTATGTAACAGTTCTTCTCGTGGTGTCCATCACACACTCTTCATGGAATATTTTATGAGTTTTTTAGGATAGCCTTGTGCTTTTAATTTATCCACCACATTTATTGCATGAAAATTGTAGTCCGTTTCGCGCAAACAATACCTTCTTATCCTTAAAAATTGTCTGAATGGTAAATTGTCCCAAAGGCATTTGGGATGACGACTGGTATAATGTAAGTCTTTATTCCCGTCTGTCGGTTTTGTGTGAAGTGTAGTCATTAAAACTCCAACTGAAGCATACATTTCTACATCCAAAAACATCCTCTAAGGGTCATGATGTACACTGAATTTGATATCTGCCGTCCTATCATTTAACCAACCATGAAATTGCTTGAGTATATCGACTTCACCTGTTCATATGAAGGATATATTGTCGATATATCCAGTGCGAGATATGACGTTGGAAAGGGTGGTTGTTGTAAATATACTTTCTCATGTATAGTACCTGCTAGCTCCGGCGCAATTGGACAACCCATAGCAGTCCCCTTAACGTGGAAATAAAAGTTATCTCCAACTTAAAAAAACAAATTTTTAAGGACAAAGCTGGCTAGACTCATGATAAACTATGTGGGGCTCATTCTGGGTTTGGTCTTGTTTCCAAGGACATTTCAATGGCTTCTAATCTGCCTTCTTGTGGGATCTGTGTGTATAATGACACTACATCCAAAGTAACCAGTATCTGTTTTACTGCCGAGAATTTTCTTGTATCGATTTTGATAATGAAGTCCATAGTGTCCCTTAAGCATGAGGGAATGTCTTCCAAAAATGTTTTTAGAATGAAATCCACATATTTTGATATTGGTTCAAAGTCCAATTCGCATCCAGATACTATTAGACTGCCTGGTGGTTCTACCTCACTTTTATGCACATTAGGCAGCGTATATATTAGTGAAACTCACTGGTATTTATTTTTCAGATAATCAAATTCTTTTGGTGCAATGAAACCGTTGTGGAACCCTTGTTTAAGATTAGCAATAATTCACCATGGATTTCTTAAATTGGGTCACCTTGAACTTTCCAATACCACTCATGGTTATTTATTTGTCCCAATACTTCTTTCTGGTAATCAGTGGTGCCCCAAACCACAATGATACTACCTTTATCAGCTGGTTTAATGGTTATTGAAGAGTCATTTTTGAGGGTAGTTAGGGCCTCTTTGTATTTTCGAGACGTTATGTTAAACAAACTTCTTCTTTTACATATCACTAATTTCTGATAACACTATGTTCAAACATCACAATTTCTTTAGGGATTTTATTCGGGGGAGGGCAAAATACTGAATTGGTCCTAAAATCTGAAGTTTCAGTAGTAGATGGAAAATTATTATCCCGAAAAAATACCTTTCAGCGAATTTTGCAACAAAACTATCACCTCTGATTTAATTTTCCCAAAATCTGTAATTTTTGTTGGCACAAAAGAAAGACATTTTTCTAAAATGCTCTTCTGCTTTAGACAACGGTTGATCCGATAAATTGAAAATCGGGTTCACACCTAGGTTTTGTAATTCTGAAGTCTCGTCATTTCCCATGGTTGGTTTGTGTATCTGTTTCTTCCTTGAGGCAGTCGCTGGCCTCTGCCTTAAAAAGGAGCCGGTTGTTGTTGGTGGTGGTTCCTTTCCTGCCAATTAGTGTTCGATCTTCCTTCTCATACGTCCGATTTGCCGGCTGACTAGGATGACTTCTCCAAAAAAGAAATACATGTAGTGACCTAGCCTGATATTCCGGAAGAAACCTTTTAGAATCTGAACGAGAGTAGAAATCTGTTTAATTATGGATATCTTGTTTGGAGAAATTCTTTGTCCTTCTCAAATTTAGAACCTTCTTGGTTTATTGTGAAGTCCTTAAACCCTGCTATTTCCTTGTCGATCTTTAACAGGGATTTTGCGTTTCTAAAGGTGGAAATCTATACTAACTGCTTTTGGGATAGTCGTTTATTTGTTTCGATTGTCTGGACCATTAGGTCTCTGCTACATTTTGTCTCAATACAGCTGTAACCTTTTTCATATATTGGATCCACAGTTAAATTCAACTGAATACTCTGCAGCTGTAGTCCGAAGGCAATAGGACCTGCTTTTGAGTGTCGGGATAGGAAATGTCCATGCAAATCAGACCCGATTTGATTCTTTTTTAGTCTGATTAAAGTAGCGCTTAAAGACACTGATGAAGAGAGATGGTGCATTCAACAATCTTTGGATGTGCTCTTCTGTGTACGCAAAGGCGTCTTGCTCTGTCCTATTTAGGAGTACACCACTACATCTGTAGGAACAGCCTGTCTTACACAAGACAAAATCACCACAAAACACTTTTGAAATCTTTTGAGAAAACAAAACCTTGCGAGTTACTATCGCTATAAAATAGTATCATAGCGTGACATAACAGACTGATGACGTTTCGGGGGAGAGAAACAGACGTCTGAGTCGAGTCTGGGGCTGGTAACTGTTGAGTCAACGGCAGCACTGAAGGCATGGACGTTGACCCAGGAGCCACAGTAGAAGTCTGAAGTAGTATCAGTATGGTCTGGGAATGAGTCAAGGAAGCAGTTGGCCCTGAGGGAGGTCCAGTCAGTGTTCGATCAACTGGAGCACCTCACAGCTCTGTGATGCTTTAAATCAAAGCAGAGGGAGCCAAAAGGATCTGTAAGCGCTGCTGCATAGCCTCACTCTAGGTGGTAATTTGTTGTGGGCTCAAATACATCCCAGGGACTTTAGGGGTGTGCTGGGAGCAGTTGCAGGGCAGGATGAAAGTCGGCCGCTGCCAATTTTCTAGCACTTAGGGCGTTTTTGTATTTCGTTTTTTTTTCCTTGGAGTAGGCTATGACATCTTAAGTTCAGCAATGTAAAATAACTCCTCCGGCTTCCAGATTGCCTTCAGGTGCATAGGGGCGCGTATATCACTCAACTTTGAGCTCTGATCAGAGCCCCAGCACCAAACAGACAAGTCATGTGAAGTAAATTATGAAGAAATTGAAAAATTGAGAAAGTTGGGAAAGGAGGGAACATTGAGAAGTGGCGCCTGTTACTTTTGGGACTATCCAGAGTCATCTGAGAGCCATACATTACCATCTATTACCACACATCACCATCTATTGCCTCACTTGAGAATGGCTGAAACTTCTCGGGATGTAGTCTGCCACCATGGAATATTCTAAATACCAGGATACTGCAGGTAGAGATGATCTTGCCTTACTGGATAATCACCTGGGTCCATTTGCAGTGATTCGAGAGATGCTGCAACAGCTCTTCCATCTCCAGGATTTGATGTCTGTTCCATCATAGCAACAGCGCTAACCCAATTTGTTAAATGCCATTGCTGGCTGTGCTAAAAGCTACCCACTTACCGGCAGAGTAAACCTTTTTGCTTGCCTTGTCAAGCTTAAACAATCTTTCAACACGCTTTGCGACCATGCATCTTAACTGGATCTTTAAACTTCTCGCTGCAATTTCTAATATAGTTTTGTGCATGGTCAAATAGAAACTTTTTTTTAAACTGAAAAAAAGTCTGTATGAGAAAGAAAATAAGTTACTTACCTGTAACTGAAGTTCTCCAGTGTTGGTACCTTTCATAGATTCACATGCTTGAATAATTCCTCGTCGTCAAAGTGGGAGTCCCACGGTACATTAAAAACAGTAAGTAATGGCTTTAACATTGAAGTTAATGGAGAAAAAACATTAACTTTAATATCTTGTCCTAGTAATTAGGCATGGTGCCAATTCCATCCAATCATGCAACAGCACCCACTAGAACCCTTTCCACAGAGTCTCCAAGCTCTCAGATTTTCGAGCATATATGAAATGTAGGCGTATAATTACAGCCAGGGGAGCATCTATGGGGAGGAGGGTGGGTCACATGTGAATCTATGAAATATACCAATACTGGAGAACCACAGTTACAGGTCAGTAACTTATTTTCTTCTCCAGCATTGCATCTTTCCTAGATTCACATGATTGAATCTGAATAGATAGTAGTAATACTATAGGCATGTATGCTTATATATGACATGCAGAAAAACTTATGTAGCCAATGTAGGTTGTAAAATAAACAAGTTACTTACCTTCGGTAACGCTTTTTCTGGTGGATACAGCATCTGCCTGTAGATTCCTCATCTTGTGAATATCCCCCTGTGTCAGGAACATTCGGATTCTTTTTGTAGCTTCGCGCCGATGTGGACGACGTCACAGAAGCACGGCATCACGCGCAGCTCCGCTGACTTCACCAACTTCATAATAGGCCCACGTCGGCGTGAGGACATCAGTTCCGCCCTTTTTTCTGTGCCTTCGAGGCAGACGGACCAATGACAGCAGTAATGTACAAGTAGATATACACAAAATGTACACAGTACCAAAAAATCAAAACACACATGGTGAGTAGTCAATGCAGGAAAGCAATCATAACACGTTTCCTTTGACAATAAAATATTTACATTACACTAAATCAGGTATAGAAGAGTGGACAACGGGGAGGCGGGTGGGCCAGTGAGCAATCCACAGGTAGATACTGTATCCACCAGAAAAAGCGTTACCGAAGTTAAGTAACTTGTTCTTCTAATGGATACATCTGCCAGTGTTGATTCCTCACCTTGTGAATAGAGTCCCTCAGCAGTCCCCACTCCCGAAGGAGGGTGTTCACTCTCCTAAACCAGAAAATCCTGGAGGACAGAACACGCAAAGTGGCCGTCCCTCCTCACTTCGGAATCCAAACAGTAATGCTTCGCGAAAGTGTGGAGGGAAGCCCAAGTCGCTGCTCTACAAATGTCCTCTACAGCTACACCCCTAGACAAAGCAGATGTAGCAGACCTTGCTCTAGTGGAATGAGCTTTTAAACCTGCAGGAGGTTCCTTACCCGCCAGAAAGTAGCATATCTTGATACACAAGACAATCCATCTCGACAGCGTGCGCTTGTGCACCGCCTTGCCTCTTCTGGCTCCAACAAAACCAACAAAGAGCTGGTCATCCACTCTGAACTCCCTGGTTCTGTCCAGGTAGAAGCTCACCGCCCTCTTCGGGTCCAAGCGGTGAAGTCTCTACTCCTCCTTGGAAGGGTGAGGGGGGAGGATAGAATGTAGGAAGGGTAATGGACTACACATAGATGGACGGGAGTTACCACCTTAGGCAGAAAAGCAGCCCTGGTCCTGAGTACCATTCGTTCAGCATGAATGGTCAAGAAACGTGGCTTTGAACTAAGAGCTTGAAGCTCACTTACCCTCCTTGCCGAGGTAATTACAATCAGGAAGACCGTTTTAAATGACAACAGTCTCAAGGGACACTTGTGCAAAGGTTCAAAAGGTGAACCAGTCAAGAAAGCGAGCACAAGATTCAAGTTCGATTGAGGTACAATAAAGGGAGCAGGAGGAAATGTATTTGTAAGGCCCTTTAGAAACCTTAAAACAATAGGAGATTCAAATAAGGACGGCTGATCCGGCAGACAGAGAAATGCTGACAAAGCCGAAAGAGAACCTTTGACCATAGCCACAGCAAACCCTTGCTGAGCCAGAGAAAGTGCAAACTGAAGTATGTCAGACAATTGAGCGTGGGGAGAAGAAGAGAAGGAGGATGCTGCTTGATGTCCTCTAGGACGAGCCCTTTGTTTGCCTCTGTATGACTTATACAGCGGATTTTGCTGCTGTTGTTGCTGGTGAGACTGCTTGTAAGGACGAAAGGAGGATCTTCCAAACCCCCTAACCTTTTGCCCACAGTTCCTCTGGATTGTGAACCCAAAAATCTGGCTGTAGCTCTGCTGTCTTTGAATCTCTCCCACGCAGCCTCAGCCTTCTTTCCGAAAAGGCCCGCGCCAAAGAAAAGATCCATTAAGGCAGCCTTGACATCCGCAGAGAATTCAGAAGTCTTCAACCAGGCCGCTCTCCTGGTGGCAATAAAAAATCCCATGGCTCTCGCCACCGAGTCAGCTGTATCCAACCCACTTTAGATGACTTGCCGAGCAGCAGCTTGAGTGTCAACAAGCACCTCATTAAAAAAAATTCTGTCCTCCACTGGAATTCTAGGGGTCCACTGCTTCACAGAATCCATCAAAGCATGGATGTAACGCCCCAAGAGGCAGGTGGCATTCGTTGACTTGAGAGCCATACTCGCGGACGAAAAAAACTTTCGTGCGGATTGGTCCGGTTTTCTTTAATCTTTGTCTCCAGGCACCTGAGGGTAAGCACCTGCAGATTTCTTGGAGCAGGCTGCCTGCACCACCAAGCTCTCTGGCAAAGGATGTGAAGATAAAAAGTCTGGGTCTCCAGGAGCCACCCTATATCTTCTTGCGACAGCTTTAGCAACTGCAGGAGCCGTAAGCGGTCTACTCCACACCTCCATAATTGTCTCCTTCAAAGATTCATTGAAAGGAAGCATAGACTCTACCACTGAAGACGGAGAGTGGAGGACTTCTGTCAATATATTAGACTTGTACTCCGCAGATTCAAATTCAACAGTTCTGCTGCCTTCTTGATGACCACATGATTTGTTGCCATATCCTTTTGAAGGGGCATCTGTGACAGAGGATAACTCCCAACCTGGAGACAGCTCCAATCCACTAGCCTCCCTTAAGTCAAAGAAATCTTCCGATTCCTGCAGCTCACCTTCTTCTATCTCCGCTCCTCTGTACCTCTGTTCCTCTAGAAGTCGCTGAGCCTCACGTCTCGACCTCTCCTTCGGAAAAGGCATCGGCGGATCCGCAATATACTCCGATGGAGCCAGAGCCGGCGTCGAGCCGGAGGACCAGGCCGCTGTTCGAGGTCGAACTGGAGCTGGCGCCGGTGACAAAGGAATCGGCGTCGAAGACTTCAGTGGCGCCGAGAAATGCCAAGGCGGCGTCAGAGCCGGCATAAACGGCGCCGGAGAAAAAGTCTGGGTGACTCCCAGATTATAGGCCATCGGACCCATGGGACCAACCGGTGCTCCAGAGGGTTACATGGTTCTCGAGAAGACACCATAAATGTAATTTGAATACTGTGTAGGGTCTTGTCCCGGGACTGGAAAGGGAGGGTATAGACAGACACACAGGCTGCTCTCGAGGAGGCACCGGAGTCTTGTCGACCTCTTCCTCGGGTTGGTGTGCCGGAGTCGTCGAACCCGCAGGCAAGGGTTGGTGTTCGAGACGGCACCGGAGAGGGATTAGACACCGGAGCCGGTGAATGCTCCGGCGACTCCATGGGCGAAGCCTCACGTGAAGGAGATATATCATCTTTATGATGCCTTCTACTCGGTGACCTCGTCTTCGAATCCGAATCTTTCCCAGAATGATGTAGAGATCCATGCTTCCTCTTTTTGTGCTTCTTTCTTGCCGATCTGGAAGCATGCCCCGATGACGACTTCGAAGGCGACCTCGAACAAGACCTCGACCCCCTCGATCGCGAGCTCTTTCCATCTTTTACCTTTCATTTTAGCAACAAGGAGCTTCACCTCTCTTTCACGAAGGGCCTTGGGATTCATCTCTTTACAGGACGGACACCCTTGCAGCACATCATGGTCCAAGCTCAGGCACCAGACACAATCTTCATGCGGGTCCGTGATTGACATTTTCCCGCTTCACCACACGGCTTGAATCGTGTCTTCTTCGAGGACATCTCGACAGGAGACCACGAAAGAAGAAGACACTGTAACCAACAAACAGTAACAAAGTTACTATAACAGCTACAGAGGATCCCTCGAAATCCGTTAGTGTCGATGACGCGGAAAAAAGGGAACGGATGTCATCAAGCCGATGTGGGCCTTTTATGGAGTCGGTGACGTCAGCGGAGCCACGCGCTATGCCGTGCTTCTGAGAGGTCGTCCACGTTGGCGCGAAGCTACAAAAAGAATTTACAAATGTTGCTGACGCAGGGGGATCTTCACAAGGTGAGGAATCCACTGGCAGATGCATCCATAAGAAGAAACAAATACATATATACTTCTATATCTTCATGCACACATTTAAATATGTGCATATCTGTATATGACCTATTGGCGGTCGCCAGTAGGTAGTTATAGTTAGGACATTGTTTCTATTCAAAAAGCGTTTCCTTTGCCAATATCTTTGGCGCAGTTTGACAAATTTAATGCCCTGCTCAGGTCAGCTCCTGACTTGAAAGTTCCGGACTGATTCGTCAAGCAGGGGCCGAAAAAAAAAGGGGGGTCCCAAAACTAGTGTTCTCCATGTTAATTTCCATAGGTAACTTTTGTCGGAGCTACAGCCCGAACTGCTAAACGTAATTATATCAAACTAGCAGCCCGTCCCAACGTTGTCCGGGCATGAATTGCTGCCGGCCAGTAGTATATTGTTTTGTAGGATTTCGATTTGATAGCATTTCTTATCTGTGACAGGCCTGTGAAACGCTCCGATTCACAGTGCACTGTTGATGCACTTAAGAGTGCACGTTCAGTAGTGTGTGAACTTGAGTTTCCCTACTTTCTTTTTCCTTGCAATATTATATAGCGCAAACTCAACAACATGGCATGAGCACAATTTACATTACAGAAGAACATATTCATTTGTGGAAGGCACGGGGAGACAAAGCGATTTGCCTAGAATCACAGGATGTTGAGCTGATGCCGAGATTCGAACGTAGCTCCCCAGCTCTAAAGTTCGCAATTCTAGAACTTGTGGCGGGAGGTGTCTAAAAGTGTATGTCGGTGCTGGCCATCAATGAGAGAGACCTGTGCATTTTTCAAATGGGTGGTGAAAAAATAGGAGTATGTTGCTGGAGATGTGGGCCGCCTTGCCACCAATGTACTTACCGGGGGAGGGTAAACACCCATTATTCCGCCACTTTCTTTCCGCATACCATCACTCCGCATACTTTCATTACGAAAGTACTATGACTTCGCAATGCCAATATAACGCATGGCATTACATTTTATATGTTTTTACCACGCCTACATTTACAACGAAGTTCGTTGTAAATGCATGAATGGTAAAAGCATGTTTTTTTTAATGTTTGGATAAGGTAAGTATGGGTATAGGGGTATATGTTTTGGGGTACTGAGGTATATGTTTTGGGGTGTTTGGGTATTTTAAGGGTTCAGATATAGTTTTGGGTTATGGGGTACAGGGGTAGTTTTAGGTTTAGGGATAGGTATGGGTTTTGGGGTACAGGGGTATTTTTAGGGTTCAGGGCTAGCTTTGAATATGGGGGTATAGGGGTATTTTTAGGGTTATGGGGTAGGTTTGGGTTTTGGGGTACAGGGGTATTTTAAGGGTTATGGGGTAGGTTTGGGTTTTGGGGTACAGGGATATTTTTAGGGTTCAGGGCTAGTTTTGGGGTACAGGGGTATTTTAGGGTTCAGGGGTAGGTTTTGGAGTACAGGGTTATTTTTAGGGTTCAGGGCTAGGTTTGGGTTTTGGGGTACAGGGGTATTTTTAGGGTTCAGGAGTAGGTTTGGGTTTTGGGCTACAAGGGTATTTTAAGGGTTTAGGGCTAGGTTTGGGGTTCAGGAGTAGGTTTGGGTTTTGGGGTACAGTGGTATTTTTAGGGTTCAGGGCTAGGTTTGGGTTTTGGGGTACAGGGGTATTTTTAGGGTTCAGGGGTAGGTTTAGGTTTTGAGGTACAGGGGTATTTATAGCGTTCAGGGCTAGGTTTGGGTTTTGGGGTACAGGGGTATTTTTAGGGTTTAGGGATAGGTTTGGGTTTTGGGGTACAGGGTATATTTATAGGGTTAAGATGGGTTAGTGTTTAAGGGTGTTGGGGTATTTTAAGGGAGCAGGGTGGGATTAGCACACGATATGAGACATGGCATGAAGGGCGGAACGTACCACACGCCCCCAGCACACGCCCACAGCATAACGCAGACACGCCCACAAGGGACTACTTTGCTGGCACAGTTCTTTTACCTTTTAAATGTATATGGTGGGCGTCTACATAGCCTATGTCCTTCTGCTGCAACTGCCCTTTCCAACGCTGTATTGGGTGTTGTGATTGGTGCTGTGGTTACTGAGATTACCTGCCTCAAAGGTTTGGGCTCCCTCTTTATTATATTAGTATGGATTTGGCAGAGGTAGCTCTTGGTCCAGAGTGCACTCTTTGCTTTAAATGGTGTAAATCCGTTCAGTGGTTCCTGAGAAATTAATATTAGCAGTTGATCCGCGAACCCTACCGATCACGAGCGGACTTCTGATTGGCTGCCAACACATCAAACCAGGAAGTACTGGCAGCCATCTTGTGACACGGTTAAACAGTCATAAGAAAAAAGGTGAAAAAAAGAGAAAAGGGAGCAGGGTAGAAACACCCTGACCCCATAGGCCTGCTCAGGGGTTCCCATGGGGACTTAGAGGGCCAAAAAAAGCATTAAAAAAAAAAAAGAAATTGCAGTAGGATTGTATGTTAGCGGCTCCCTTTCCCAAAAGCAATGCCGGCTCCAGCAGGCTGGGACCACGGGGGTATTGGGGCTCCCCCGTGGTCCCCAACAGTGAGGCCAGGACCAGGGGGAAGGGTCTCCAGGGCCAAAAATGGCCCGAGAGGGGGACCACACAACACCCCTCCCCTTGTTTTTATTTGACATTTTTTTTCAAATGAGGCCGGGCCCCGGGGAACGGGGTCCCAGGGGCCAAAATTGACCTCAGGAGAGAGAACGCTGAAAGCTGGACAGAGGTCACTCCCTCTTTCTCCACCACTCTGCAAACCCACCTCCTGGTGCACTATTGGTTGGGGGATTAAGTCCCTTTGCATTTTGAGGGTCCTGGGAGGCCAAATAGCCCTGTTACTTCCAATAAGCCCCACACAGTTGATTTGCAGAGAAGTGGTCCGATGCCATGCCCCTTTTTTCACCACTCTGCAAAGGCGCCTCTTGGCCCACTGCTGGTGGGGCGATTAGGTCCCCTTGTGTCCCGAGGACCTCAGGACTAAAGTGGACTTCGTCCCCCAGACATTGCCAAGGATTGCTAAGAGATCTTCGGATGTCATGCCCCCCTTTCTACACCACTCTCGAAACGTGTCTCCTGGCAAACTACTATTTGGGGGATGAAGTCTACTTTACACTTGAGGGGCTTTGGGGGGTCAAGAAGCCCTCCTGGTGCCTCCTTTAAGTCCTACGCAGCAGAATTCCTGATCACTGGTTGAAAGCCCAGCCCTCTTTCTCTACCTCTCTGCAAACGCAACTATTAGTTAAAGAAGCAGTTGTGATGTAATAGGTCTCGCATTTGCAAAAGTTAGGACTATTGGCGTAGCAAATGTAAATGTTTTTTACAAATGTTTTTTGGAGAGGAGTGGATGTATGTTGTGTGTAGTGGAATTATGTGGTATGTTGTGCAGTGATATTATGTGGATAGAAAGTATGTGGTATTTAGTGTATAGTAATTATGTTGGGTAGGATTGTGTGTTATGGAGAGGGATTATGTGGTGTGGTAGTCTGTTATGGAGTAGTAAACTCAGGTTTAGACGTCCTTGTTTCCATATAAGCTAAACTATAAACTCAATGAGAGAGAAAAAAGAAGGAACTACTGCGGAGCAGTTCTGGACGTAGTAGGTGGTACGGGCAGGGGCACTGGAATTATGAGACTATTCGGCTGCACCGATTTTAACATAATTATACATTTTCCGCATTTGCCACATAATCCATCATGTGCTGCATAATCTGCAGATTAGAACAAAAAAAAATACCTCGTTTCAAGCTCAAACTGCTGAAATGTTACCAAAAATCAGCAACAAGTGTTACAGCGTGGTGGAAGGCCCTTTGAAAACCTGGAATGGTCACCTGTTACTTATTGCTAAATGTGGATGTTAAATTGGTACTAATGGTGCACAAACTACTCTTGCTTCTTTGTGCACCTCTCTGGCCTCCTTCGGCAACTCCCTGGCCTCCTTCTGCACCTCCCTGGCCTACTTTGCCTTTTTCTGCACCTCTGTTGGTTCTTACTGCACTTCTGTTAGTTCTTTCTGCATCTTACAACGGTATGTACCCCTCTTGCCTCTTGCTGCACCCCTCTTGCTTCTTTCTGCGCCTTTCTTCTTCTTGCTGTACATGTTCTACCTATGTAGGCATAGTTAGAAATTTTAAAAACCATGTCGTGAGTGATGTAATATGTGAGGTCATCAGCAGTGCATTGCAGGGGTGCAAGTTATGGTTGGGTCAGCTAACTATAAAGACTGAATTTCTCTGGTTTTGTACAAGTCAAATGTCAGCCTAACTAGAACGTCCCTGAAACCCGTGGCTTTTCCAATGAATTTCGAAGGTTTTTTTAATGCTAATTTCTAACTATAACATCCCTGAAACCTGTGGTTTTTCAGAGAATCTATATATCAACCTATATGTAAAAGTACATGTAATAATGAATACACGAAAAATGTAGTCTGTTGTAACCCACATAAGTATATTGGAACAATATAGGAAGGTGGGAAGGAAAAAGGATCACGTAATTGAAAAAGATTGCGGAGAACCGTTTGTCCTACAGCTGTGTCAGCGTTGCTTGCAGCTTCGAAACAGTAATGCCATGTAAATGTGTGCCTGCAGGACCAGGTTGCTGCTCTGCCAATTTGTTGTGTCGCAGGGATCCTGCTCTCACACAGAACTGTGCACAGAGACTTGGAACCTCAGTGAATTAGGGTGTACCAAAATACACCTTAGTACACAAAATCCCCTACCAGCCTAGCAATCAGTGTCTCATTGGTTCTCAGATACTCCCAATGTTTAGACAACCCAGAACATGGACTTAGAACACCTCAGGTAACGCGGAACACATTAACACTTTCGTTATACCAACATATCAATCCAGAACGAGGAGTAAATGAAGACACGTGTACATTTGAAAGGTTTATTTCTAATGCAGTGTTCTCAAGCGCAGTATCTTAGCTAATACAAGCAAACATATTATAAGAAACAAAGTAATCAGCATAGTCACTAGTCCATAGAATACAAAGGGAGACAGCATGTTAAAATACTAAAGGGAAGAAGGCTAAATGGTACCCAAGCCTTACCCTCCCTTGCTAGTATATTATATTATATCTAAAGAAGGTCTCTTTGGGTTTTAGGGCGGCCCCATACCTCTTGGTCTTAGTGGAGAGGGATCATATCTCCTACGACAGCTCTCTGCATGCGAATATTCATCAAGTGTGTAGCATGCTCTCCACTGTGTTGAAATAACCTTGAAGGTCTCTGCACTCACTGTACAGACATAGCTTGCCAAGCAAAGTTGATACAATAGCAAAACATTATTCTCGTGTGAAGCAAAATATTCAACTAGGCTCAAAGCTCTAATAATATGTGCCGTGTGCAGAAGCAGCAGAAAGGTAAAATGTTGTTTAAACTTCTAATAAGCTCATGCTAACTTAACACAGTGTACAGGCACAGCATATCTATAGGACACCATCCCTTGATCCGAGCACGGATAAGATAAGATAAGGGGAAATTTTTCGGAAAGCAGAGTTCAAGAACAGTCAGCTCAAATTTGCACAAGGTAAAAAATTTCAAAAATCTTCACCCAAAAACAAAATCTCCAAAGCAAGAAACTTTTCGGTCATAGGCCTTAGCAAAGTCAATAGGCATGGGGCAGAGAAAGTGCCCATATGCTAGAAAAAAATGAAACAAATGTTCAATCTTTAGTAAATAACAATGACACACTTCATCCAAACATTGAATATGAAAAATATGCAGCAACAGCTTTCAAAAGGAAGTCACTGTTCTCATCGGAAAATAGTTCAGCCATCCAATTTAATAGCGGGAAAGAACATAAATGCTCTTCAATTACCGGAGCCTCTAGCACCATCAGAGGGCAACTCGGTGGGTTCTCAATTAAGCTGTAGTCACACCGGCAAAAAGGGATGTCGAAGAGGAAACAGCACTCTGTGTAGTTGCTGAAATCCATCATGCTATAGTCTGTTTAGTAACAGGATATCCTTTCCTGACATTCCCATATGACACAAACAGTTGGTCTGTTTTGCGGATGCTGGCGGTTTTGTGCAAATAGAATTGTAAACATCTCTCGAGATCCAAGGGGTGCAATGATCTTTCTGCTGGTGTTTGCGGATTTGGGAAAAAGGTTTTTAAGATGACTAGTTCATTTAAATGAAAATCTGATGGGACCTTAGAGATGAAAGTAGGATTGGTACGTAGTATAACCGAGTCCCTAGTAAACTGCAGGAAAGGGTGACGAATAGTGAAAGCTTGTATGTTTCTTATTCATCTAGCTGAAGTTAGAGCCAACAGAAGATACGTTTTCATGTGATATATTTTAGCTCAACCCTATGAATGGGCTCAAAAGGTCCTTTAACCCCATGGCTGCTAGGCGTTTTCCCGTCCGGTGCTGCAAATTATTGTTTTTCATTGTTTTATGACGAGCTGGCCTTGTCATCCGCGCACGGCAGGTAAGCGCCATGACGAGCCCAGCTCGTCATTAGCCTCGAAGGGGTTAATAAGTTGACGATTTAGAAAAGGGGGTGGTGATGAACAGAGTGTCTGAATTAAGCAGACCACTCTTACCCAGTCCAAAGATCAGGGCTTGATCCATCACCGTTATTTATCTCACTGCACCATCCCAGCTCAGAACCTGGCTATATGCAAATCAGTCTGTCCCTGGCCCAGTGCATCATGGGAACAGGGCAGACTAAACTACCAAGCCAATTCTTCACCAGAAAGGAGACAAGGTACCGGGGACCGGTTTCTGGCATTTCAGCCTTCTTCGGCCCGGCTTGCTTGAATCCTGATGGTGCAGTGAGAAAGGGACTCATGTCTGAGTATACCCTGCCACACCTATAGTGGCCAAAAACGATTTAGAAAAGGGGGTGGTGATGAACAGAGTGTCTGAATTAAGCAGACCACTCTTACCAAGTCCAAAGATCAGGGCTTGATCCATCACCGTTATTTATCTCACTGCACCCTCCCAGCTCAGAACCTGGCTATATGCAAATCAGTCTGTCCCTGGCCCTGATCTTTGGACTGGGTAAGAGTGGTCTGCTTAATTCAGACACTCTGTTCATCACCACCCCCTTTTCTGAATCATTTTGTCCACTACAAGCGTGGAAGGGTATACTCAGATGCGAGTCCCTTGCTCATTGCACCATCAGGATTCAAGCAAGCCGGGCCGACGACGGCTGAAATGCCAGAAACCGGTCCCCGGAAGCTTGTTTCCTTCCCAGTATAAGAATTGGCTTGGTAGTTTGGTTTGCCCTGTTCCCATCATGCACTGGGACAGGAACAGACTAATTTGCATGTAGCCAGGTTCTGAGCTGGGATGGTGCAGTGAGCTAAAAAACGGTGATGGATCAAGCCCTGATCTTGGACTGGGTAAGAGTGGTCTGCTTAATTCAGACACTCTGTTCATCACCACCCCCTTTTCTGAACCATTTTGTCCACCATAAGCGTGGAAGGGTATACTCAGATGTGAGTCCCTTGCTCATTGCACCATCAGGATTCAAGCAAGCCGGGCCGACGACGGCGGAAATGCCAGAAACCGGTCTCCGGAAGCTTGTTTCCTTCCCAGTATAAGAATTGGCTTGGTTTGCCCTGTTCCCATCATGCACTGGGACAGGAACAGACTAATTTGCATGTAGCCAGGTTCTGAGCTGGGATGGTGCAGTGAGCTAAAAAACGGTGATGGATCAAGCCCTGATCTTTGGACTGGGTAAGAGTGGTCTGCTTAATTCAGACACTCTGTTCATCACCACCCCCTTTTCTGAATCCTTTAATAAGTTGAGCAAGTACAATGTTGAGAAGTCAAGGCGGAGAACGTACTTTTAATGGTGGGAACATCCTAAATAAGCCTTTTAGAAATGGCTTCATGATTCTTGAAGAGCAAAGTGACTGTGACCCACTATGCAGATGAAATGTGGGTATTGCGGCAAGAAGACCATTATGGACGAATAAGAGACCGGACTTTGCCAACTATAGGAAAAAAAGGTAGTAACTGCTCTAGTGGTGACTTGATAGGATGCACCTCGGAGCTTGAACACCAGTGACAGAATATCTTCCATTTGCGCTTGTAAGTTTTGATAGTGGACTGTGCTCTAGCATTAGCAAGGACCTACCGACAATCAGCTGGGATGGCTAGACTGGCAAACTCATAGTGTTGAGGAGTCAAGCTGACAATCTAAGATGTTGGGTCTGGATGACAGACCTGGCCGTGATTCCTCATCAACAGGGTCGGTATCGGTCGTAACTTAATGGGTTTGCACTCCAAGAGAAGGAGGCGATTCATGGACCAGAACTGACGAGGCCACCTGGGTGCCATTAGCAGTATTCAGCATGGTTCCTTCCTAATTTTCTGGAGCACTCTTGAAATGAAAGGAATCGGACGAAAGGCGTAAGCATATGTCTTTGACCAATTGATCAAAAATGCATTCCCCCACGGTCCCTGTTGGGGTAGCCGATTGGTAAAGGACTGGCATTTGCCAGTTCTGACTGGTCGCAAATAAGTCCAAAATTGGTTTTCCCCACAACCAAAAGAAGTGACCCAACATTGGTTGGTGAGGTTCACACTCATGTCAGACAGAGCTTGCCCTGCTTAGGGAATCCACAAGAATATTGACCACTCCTGGAATGTGTTCCGCAGTTAAAATGATCTGGTTCTGAATTGCCGATTCCCATATTTGTTGAGCTTGCAGAGACAAAAACAACAGTTAATGGACAGAATGCAGAAGAATGTCACCCCAGTACTCACCACACCACCCCAGTTCAGACATGGCAATATGCAAATCAGTCTTGACCCTGTGCCTCAAGGGAACAGTCCAGCCCGAACTGCCAAGCCAGGTCCTCCCCGGACCGGAATCAAGCATCCTAGGACCGGTTTCTGACTATCAGCCATCATCAGCCAGGATAGCTTGACGTTACAACAAGGAGAAAGGGTGAATGAGGGAAATTTGCGCTGAGAGGAAAAATAGTAATATAACACAATATCTAGTAAGCTCAAAGGATTAGATTCCAGTCACCCAACCAGAATCAAACACTGCGACTTAGAAAGGCCACAACTGTAAAACTATAAAGATAAACAGAAAATCCTGAGCTAAAAGAGTTCATCAATATCCAAAGAAAGGACAAATGTTGAGTTCCAGATTTCAAATTCTCATTATTCTTCATTTATTGACATTCATTTTCAATCCAATCTTCATCAGTTGATAGAAAAGCAACCTCTGCCAACACGTGTTTCGTCTCGGTCGTGGAGACCAGAGACTTCGTCAGGGCTGTAAATATTTCTAATTCTAATTTAAAACATTTATAAAGCGCAGCGTGCACCGTACCGTTTCTTGGCGCTGGTAGGGGGTTTGGCAACTGAGGGCAAAGGCAAGGAGCCTGTGAAAGAGAGAAGGGGAGAGTTACACAGGGAAGGCCTGATTGAAGAGGAACGTTTTTAGATCCTTGCGGAAGGAAAGATAGTGGGTGGCAGAACGGAGATAGTCAGGGAGGGAGTTCCAGAACGTGGGAGCCAGGGTAGAGAAGTTGGTCCCACCCCACTTTTTGCGTTTGAAACGTGGGATCTGAAGGAGAGACTTGGAAGAAGAACGAAGCTCTCTGGTGGGAACGTATTCTTTTATTAATGAAGAAATGAAGGCGGGGCAGTGCCTTGGCGGGCCTGGAAGACCATACAGCCGGTCTTGAAAAGGGAACGTTCCTTTACGGGAAGCCAGTGAAGCTCCCTGAGAAGGGGTGTGGAGTGGTGATAGCGTGGGAGACCATAGACCAACCGGGCCGCCTGGTTCTGGATCATCTGGAGTCTCCGCAGGCTGTATGCTGGGATGCCATGGTAGAGGGCGTTGGCATAGTCCAGCCGCGATGTCACCAGGGCGGCCATGATCAGCTTAAGTGCCTGTGGGGAGAAAAAACGGGAAACAGTGCGGATGGTTCGAAGAGTGAGGAAACAAGAGGAGACCACAGAACTGATTTGTGAATGGAGGGTGAGCTGGTTGTTCATTTTGACACCCAGTGTTTTGACCGTGGTTGAGGGGGAGGGTGCGGGACCAAGAGAGGGGGGCCAGAAATGGGAGTTCCAGGGGCTGGATGAACCACCGGTAAGAACCAACTCGGTTTTGTCCGGGTTCAGCTTAAGATGGTTGTGGTTCATCCAGTCCCTGATGAATGTCATGGTTGACTGGAAATTAGAGACGGAGAGGGAGGAGGAGGAGGATAGATCAAAGATGAGCTGGAGATCATCCGCATAATTATACACGGTGACCTCCAGCTGCTGGAGTGCGAAAATAAGAGGAAAGATATAAAGGTTGAAAAGTAGGGGAGAGAGGATCCCTGGGGAACACCACAAGTGACCGGAAGTGGAATGGTAGTAAAGTCTCCTAACCGGACCGCCTGGGTGCGGTCCCTCAGAAAGGAGGAGAGCCAGACCAGAGCTGATCCCCCGATTCCAGCCGCCTTGACACGGGAAAGAAGGATGGTATGGTCCACCGTGTCAAAGGCGGCGGAGAGATCGAGGAGGACCAGTGCCTGGTGTTTGTTATCATCCATACCCTTTCTGAGGTTGTCTAGGACTGAGACCACAACTGATTCAGTCGAATGCCTAGGACGAAAGCCGGCCTGGCGGGATGCCAGTCCCCCATTAACCTCTACATGGGCGCTGAGTGTCGCGGTGACATGGCGTTCCAGCACCTTGCCCAAAAAAGGCAGCAGGGAAATGGGGCGGTAGTTGGCTGAGATGGACGGGTCCGCGCCAGGTTTCTTTAAGATGGGCACTATGGTGGCTGCTTTGAGCGCAGGGGTCACTACACCCTGTGCTAGGGAGCTATTGAGGAAAGTGATGGGGGGGTTCGGGACAGCAGGAGTAGATTTGTTGCAGGATTCGTGCTGGACAGACGTCAGCCGGGGAACCCGACTTCACTTTGGGAAGTATCTCCAGAAATGTTTCCTGAGTGAGGGGGGGAATGGAGGTAAGATGGCATTGAACGGTGGGAGGGGAGGGATCAACAAAGGCAGGCGAGGGCGGGGGGATGTTGGCCTTGATGGTTGCGATCTTATCCAAGAAATAGGTGTTAAGTTGATCGCATAGAAGCTGGGAAGGAGGGATTTGGGGTGATGTTCTATCTGAGAAGGGCAGGTCATTCACTATACCAAAGATTTCCCTGGGTTTATTTTCGGCTGACATTTTTGTTGAAAAGTAGGTGGTTTTTGCGGCAAGAATTGCAGTTTTGTATTTGGCCAGTGATGTGAGAAAAAGGGTTTTTAGTACGGGACAGTAATTTTTCCTCCATTGCCTCTCCGCCCGTCGGACGCTCAGTTTAAGCTCTTTCAGGTGGTCGTTAAACCATCTGTTGGAATCCTTAGGTCGACGGATGGAAATGCGACGTAGGGGAGCCACTGAGTCACAGCCTCCAGCCAGCCAGGTGTTAATGGCGTTGGCTTGAGAGACAGATGAGAAACCAGAAAGGGTCGGAGTGGAGTTACGGAGCAGGGAGGTCAAGGAGGGAAGATCCAGTCTGTTCCAATTCCGCGCCCAGGTATTTTTGGCATGCGGAGCTTTGGATACCGGATTAAGAGAGATGGAAAGGGAGATAAGAGCATGGTCGGACCAGGGACAGGGGGAAACAGTCGCCTAAGACACTGGGAGGTTGAGGGACCAGACCTGGTCAAGTATGTGCCCGTGAGAATGAGTGGGGACAGTTATATGGGGTACAAAGTTGAGGGAAAGAAGGGATTCTGTGAATTCTTTCGAGGCAGTACACTCAAGTGGGTCTGAAGGCCAGTAATTGAAATCCCTAGCACCAAGACCGAAGCGTAGTTGACCACCAGGTTGGCCAGCAGGTCTTGAAATGCCGGTAGGAATAAAGACGAAGACTGGGGTGGGCGATACATTAGGAGGCAAGTAATCGGGGGGAGGAAAAAAGAGAACGGACTACCAGGAAATCTGTGGGGGGGATGGGGGGGAAAGGGAAGTGATTGAAAGTTCAATTCAGACCGAGCGATTAAGGCCACACCACCACCAACCCTGCCCGCCGGGCGGTCGGCACGTAGGGCAACATAGGAGGGGGGTAGGGTAGCCAAGAGAACGGGGAGGGAAGAATCACAAAACCAGGTTTCGGTCAAGAGCAGTAAGTCAGGCTTCTCTGAGTCGAGTAGGACAAACAGCTCATGGTGGTGCTTGACCGCTGACCTGGTGTTGAGAAGGAAAACAGATAGTGACGGAGTGGTAGGGGGGGGGGGTCAGGTGGGGAGGAACTAGGTAGAGGAGGAGCCAGCAACGGAGAATGTGATATTGGAGGGGAAGGAGGGACAAGCCCTAATGAGGTGATGAGCCTACAGACGGTATCCGAAAGTGGCCAATGGCCTTGAAGGGTGGTAAGTTCCTTAGAGGAGTATGATATGAATTTGGCATGGTGTCGTGCCCCTAGCCCCGTCCGGCCGCAGACGGGCTTGCCTTAGGCGCGCCCGCTGCGAACGTCCGCTGCGCGTTCTGAAATTGCACATTGATATAGGCGGCCTCAAGGGCGGGAAGGGGGCGTGGCCTGCAGGTGGGCGTGGCCAGCGGCGATGATAGCCGGTAGGAGGGGGTCACGTGAGCGATAGATCCGCTACACGGCGCCCTCAGCATGAAAAGTGCAAATAGCAGTAAGTAAAAGTATTAAAAACACAATTATCACAATGTAAACAGCTTCTCCCGGCTTTTCGCCTCAGGAGACTCGAACCAACAGAGCGCTCGTGAGCCAGCGCTTAAGAAGGGCGGGAAGGGGGCGTGGCCTGCAGGTGGGCGTGGCCAGCGGCGATGATAGCCGGTAGGAGGGGGTCACGTGATGTAATCATCATTTCTTTCCAATAAAGTTAAATCACATCAAAACAATGTAAAACAAAGTGGCGTCCCATTCACCATCAGAATTTTGAAATTAAGTCTGGTCGTGAGCCTCAGAAGAGGAGGGATTCTACAAGTTGATCGTTCCAAACCACCACATTTGATATAACATTTAGCAAAAGGATTGCGACAATATTCACTAGTTTATAAAAAATTAACTTTGCAAATATATAAAATCACTAACTTTTCAAATTCAGTTAAAAACCAAGAGTCAGTGAAATAAAATAAGATTAAATGAAGGGAAGTTAAAAGAGAGCCAAAAGAGAGAAGGGTGCCATAGTCAATAGAGTGCACGCATGTGCACTGAAAGTATACAAATCTACCTAGGACACGAGCTAAATAGTGTGAAAAAGTGAAAATGAATGGCCAATAAACCAACACCCAAGTCTTAGTGATAACACATCAAAGGATAATTGTGCGCCAGAAATAGAATAGTCAAATCATCCTATAAATCAAAAAGATCGCTCACCATAAATATCAGAAAGAGAGAGTCGCGTAAAATTAATGGATTTCCGTAGAAATAATGGATTTCCGTATTCAGCATCAACTGGTACTGAGAAATAAGAGGGGTGAGAGGGGAGGGATGTTTAGACGGTCACTCATTGGCAATAAGTGAAGAAAAAAAACAAATACCAAAAAGGTTTGGAGATATCACCATAGCTGAACATAATAATAAACCAACATTGGGACACCCCTGTATTTGTAACAAGAAAATGTGTCTCACACTCACTTCGTTCCAAATGATCCAAGTATATATATATATATATATATATATATATATATATATATATATATATTGATCAGAAAACGTGAGTCCTTATTGTCCGAAGATCGTGTCCAAATTAGTATGCTGAGAAAGTAACCGGTATACTCCTATCCTAAAATCAAACCAAAACACAAAAAATAAGTATTCCTTATCACTAATAAGACAAAGTTTAATTATATAAAATACTCTCAGTAAGTAATAAGCTAATCAGGTCAGGTTATGCCTCAAAGCCTCTTTTATAGAAGACCGACATAAGCGGAATCTCAATAATAGGTCCTCATTACAATAGACAAAAATTGGGCGTCATACAAGTTAAGGTGTCCAAGTCAGTGATAACATGATAAAAGCGAAGACCATCAGTCAAGTCAAAGATTTATATAGCGCACTACATACCCGTAGGGTCTCAAGGCGCTTGAAGAGGGTGGGGAATTACTTGTCGAATATCCAAGTTTTAAGTTGCTTTCTGAATGCTAGGTGGTTCTGAGTGAGACGAAGGTGAGTGGGGAGTGAGTTCCAGGTTTTAGCTGCGAGGTAGGAGAAGGATCTACCTCCCATGGTGGTTTTGTTGATGCGAGGTACGGTAGCAAGGGCTTGGTTGGAGGAACGAAGCTGGCGGGAGGGGGTGTGGAAGGAAAGTCGTGTGTTGAGGCATTCGGGACCAAGTTCGTAAAGTGCTTTGTGTGCGTGGGTTAGGAGGCGGAAAGTGATCCTCTTATTGACGGGAAACCAGTGGAGGTTTTTCAGGTGACTAGAGATGTGGTCTTTACGCGGGATGTCTAGTATGAGTCTGGCTGATGCGTTCTGGATGCGTTGGAGTTTTTTCTGGAGTTTTGCGGTGATACCGGCGTAAAGGGTGTTTCCGTAGTCCAGGCGGCTTGTAACCAGTGCACGGGTGACCGTTTTTCTGGTTTCAGTGGGGATCCAGCGAAATGTTTTTTTGAGCATGCAGAGAATGTTGAAGCAAGATGATGAAACGGCGTTGACTTGTCTGTTCATAGAGAGTGAGGAGTCTAGGATGACGCCCAGGTTCCGTGCGTGGTCCGTCGGGATGGGTGCTTTTCCAAGGGCCTCTGGCCACCAAGAGTCATCCCAGGAGGAGGGGGAGGTACCTAGGATAAGTACTTCTGTTTTGTCTGAGTTTAGTTTCAGACGGCTGTGCTTCATCCACTCGGCCACTTCTTTCATTCCTTCATGTAGGTTGGTTTTGGCGGTGTTAGGGTCTTTGGTGAGTGAGAGGATCAGTTGAGACTTCAATCTGTACATCTTAGCCAATAAAACGGTCCAGTCAAAAAACACGAAAACATCGTAGTCTTTTAAGATTAAACACCGCATATCTCCCGGTGTTGAGCCCTATAAGAGGGGAATGCACACATAGTTCCGTCAGAAGCACAAAAGTTCGAATACATACCTCCGAGTGCAGAGCCATACAAAGTGTTCCAAAAACAGCGGCGTTCAGCAGCAGCGCCATGTTAGTGCAGCTCTATAACAGCGTGGAGCGCTGTCATGCTAACAAAAGACGGACTACAAAAGGAAGTTATGAAGGTGCCGCCATCATGTAGTAGGCAAATATAATGCAAAAGATAAGAAAATCTCCCGTAAAGGCAAATAAAATCATACCTGGTATCAAAAATGTCAATAAATCGATTGCAATATATTGGGAATGAGACTAATCTAAATTGAAAATCTATGAACTCAATAAACGTGAGTATCGGGACTAGTGAGCATTGGTCAACAAACGAAGGCGAATAAGGATAAACATATATTAAAGGATCGTCTACTCGTCAGTCTATCAAGAGCATGGCCTTTCGGTGTGCAATCCCAATCTGATCATAAGGACAGGATAAGGAGTCTAAGGCACGAGTATAAGTTAAGCCCAAGACGATTAGATATCAGTAGTTAAGTTTAGAAAGAGGAAAAAACAGTATTAGTCAAATGGACAGAAAACGGAAGGTTTCAAAATCTTGAAATGGTAATGGCAGCAGAAAAATCGAACATATACATATTTAGTAAATTTTAAAAGCACATCCATAGAGGATAATTCAGCAATCTGTGCCTATTCTTGGATTAATATATATATATCTATATATACAAGCCATTGATAATTAGCAATGATACAGCGCCAAGAAACCTAACTGTGTTAGTTGCGCTTTAGAAATGTATTTAACATAACATAACAAAGGCAAACATCACAGTAGTTAACAGGTTCATCATATAGCGATGCTGCTAAGTGTATACATTGGTTGAGAGGTAGAGAGAGAAAAACAACACTAAGGTAGTGACAATATCACAACATTTAAACCAGAAAATATTGTAGTTCATCAAAGTTCAAGCCCCTCTCCACCGCATGAACCCTCATTATCCAACGTGCTTCTCGTTGTCTTAATCTAAGTTCACGATTACCACCCCTTGTATCGATTGGTACCGTCTCTATGCCATGAAAAGACAGTCAGATGTTCAGTTTGTGCCGGGCACTCCATGGCATGTACCGCTATTCGGACTCTATTATCCCTGTTTTTAAGCCCTCTAAAGTGTTCACTTACACGGTCTTTAAGTTTCCTAATGGTACTCCCAATGTAGACTTTACCCCATTTACATAGAATTGCATAGATCACGTAGGTGGTTGCACAGTCAATATGGGTCTTGATCTGATAAGTACCCGAATCGTTGTAGTTGAAAGATTTGGTGCCATGCATTGACATTCTGCACATGCTACAATTTCCACATCTGTAGGAACCCTTATTTAGAGTATGTAGCCATGATGCTTTGAGGGTATTCTTAGGATAACTAGGGCTGATCATGTTTCCAATTGTCATACCTCTGCAATAAGTAATATATGGATGGGGCAAAATATGTTCTTTTAACGAGGGATCCGAAGTTATCATGAACCAATATTTCTTCAGGATATCATAGATTTGTGTAGACCATATGCTGTAATTTGTAACAAATCTAACAGGATTTTTAGCACCGTTTGGTTTGGGTTTGACTTGCAGGGTCTCAATTCTCTTTAGTTTCAATGCCCTGCTTTTTGCTCTGCTAATTATGTCATGTTTATAACCCCTGGATAGGAATCTTCTCAATATCATTGGCACATATTGTAAAGTCCATGTCTTCACTACAATTGCGACGAGCCCTATAAAATTCGCCATAGGGAATAGAGTTAATTTGTGATTTGGGATGTGCACTGCTGCCGTGTAGAACAGCATTACATGAAGTTATCTTTCTAAAAAGTTTACTACAAAGTTTGTCCTTCAGTACATAGAGTGTAAGGTCAAGAAAAGTTATTTCGGAGCGACTATAGTTAATGGTAAAGGTCATATTATATGCATTGTTGTTCATATAATCAAAGAAGTTCAAGAGTTGGGTCTCACTGCCTGTCCAGATAAATAAAAGGTCATCAATATATCTTCCGTAATAGTTGATATATTAATGCCAGTCGGCACCACCAGGGCCCCAGATATGCATCGTTTCCATCCACCCCATATAGAGGTAGGCGAAAGACGGCGCAAATCTAGAACCCATGGCTACACCGCATTTTTGGCGGTACCATTTATCATTGAAAAGGAAGACGTTATTTTCTAAAATCATTCTAGACATGGTCAACAACATGTTGGTATGGTCCAATAATTCAACTGGTCTTTTGTATAAGAAGTATTCTAATCCGGAGATACCCTTGTCATGTTCAATATTGGTATATAGTTGTGAGACATCCATAGTAACCTATAACATTTCTGGCTCCCAATTAAAATCATTAAATACATTTAGGACATCCTTTGTGTCTTTAATGTAAGAGGCAAGGTTGGTGACATATGGTCGTAAAAAAATGTCTACGAATTCTGATAATTTTTCGGTAGGCCCCCCAATCCCAGATACAATAGGTCTTCCGGGTGGGTAAGTAGTATCTTTATGAACCTTTGGTAAGGTGTATAAACATGGGAAACGTGGGCTGTCTACCGTCAGGTATTTATATTCATTGTCTGATAACAGGGTTTCATGATGACAAGATTTCAAATAATAGTTGATTTTGGTAACAATTACAAAGATGGGATTGTAGGGTAATTCAGTATACCAGGCTTGGTTGTTTAATTGGTTCAAAATTTCTCGGTCATAATTGGATTTATGCATTAGGACAACATTCCCTCCCTTGTCAGCTTCTTTAACTACAAGGGAGGGATCTTCCGCCAAAGTTTTAAGGGCTGATCTTTCACCTGTTAAGTTATTCTTGTAAGGAGAGATTTTAGATGTAGTGATCTTTTTTTCTAACAAATTAAGTTCTTGCATTATAATCTTATAAAAGGCATCAATGTTATTATTACTGGCAAGTTGAGGGGTCCATTTCGATTTATTTTTGAGAGATTGAAGTCTATGGTCTTCGCTTTTATCATGTTATCACTGACTTGGACACCTTAACTTGTATGACGCCCAATTTTTATCTATTGTAATGAGGACCTATTATTGAGATTCCGCTTATGTCGGTCATCTATAAAAGAGGCTTTGAGGCATAACCTGACCTGATTAGCTTATTACTTACCGAGAGTATTTTATATAATTAAACTTTGTCTTATTAGTGATAAGGAATACTTATTTTTTTGTGTTTTGGATTGATTTTAGGATAGGAGTATACCGGTTACTTTCTCAGCATCCTAATTTGGACACGATCTTCAGGCAATAAGGACTCACGTTTTCTGATCTATCTATCTATCTATCTATCTATCTATCTATCTATCTATATATATATATATATATATATATATATATATATATATATATATATATAAACTTGGATCATTTGGAACCTTTTCTTGTTACAAATACAGGGGTGTCCCAATGTTGGTTTATTATTATGTTCAGCTATGGTGATATCTCCAAACCTTTTTGGTATTTGTTTTTTTTTCACTTATTGCCAATGAGTGACCGTCTAAACATCCCTCCCCTCTCACCCCTCTTATTTCTCAGTACCAGTTGATGCTGAATACGGAAATCCATTATTTCTACGGAAATCCATTAATTTTACGCGACTCTCTTTCTGATATTTATGGTGAGCGATCTTTTTGATTTATAGGATGATTTGACTATTCTATTTCTGGCGCACAATTATCCTTTGATGTGTTATCACTAAGACTTGGGTGTTGGTTTACTGGCCATTCATTTTCACTTTTTCACACTATTTAGCTCGTGTCCTAGGTAGATTTGTATACTTTCAGTGCACATGCGTGCACTCTATTGACTATGGCACCCTTCTCTCTTTTGGCTCTCTTTTCACTTCCCTTCATTTAATCTTATTTTATTTCACTGACTCTTGGTTTTTAACTGAATTTGAAAAGTTAGTGATTTAATATATTTGCAAAGTTCATTTTTATAAACTAGTGAATATTGTCGCAATCCTTTTGCTAAATGTTACATCAAATGTGGTGGTTTGGAACGATCAACTTGTAGAATCCCTCCTCTTCTGAGGCTCACCACCAGACTTAATTTCAAAATTCTGATGGTGAATGGGACGCCACTTTGTTTTACATTGTTTTGATGTGATTTAACTTCATTGGAAAGAAATTATGATTACATCTATTGTAATATTTACAGCCCTGACGAAGTCTTGGGTCTCCACGACCGAGACGAAACATGTGTTGGCAGAGGTTGCTTTTCTATCAACTGATGAAGATTGGATTGAAAATGAATGTCAATAAATGAAGAATAATGAGAAAATTTGAAATCTGGAACTCAACATTTGTCCTTCCTTTGGATATTGATGAACTCTTTTAGCTCAGGATTTTCTGTTTATCTTTACAGGATAGCTTGACTCCAGTAGCGTGGAGAGCATGGGACTCGCTTCTGAGTATACCCATCCCACTCGGGGTGACAAATGTGAAAACAGTTGGACAGAATGCAGAACAATGTCATACATTCACCCCAGTACAGAGATCTGCGCCTAAATCCATAGTTTTTTAGCCATTGTGCAACATTCCGTCCATCATCTTGTGTGTTGAGCTTGCAGAGAGAGCACAGTATCTTGCTCCACCCTGTTTGTTTAGATAGTGCATACATATAGTATTGTCTGTCCGGATTTAAACTGATGCTCCTGAGATTTTTGAAGGAAAGGACTTCAGAGCCAGCAAAACAGCTTTTAGCTCCAACAGATTGATATGTAGGGACCGTTGCTGGCTGTCCCATTTGCCCTTGACTATTAAACCCTGCAGATGCACTCCCCAGGTTTCGAGGGAGGCCTCTGTCGGGATTACGATTTGCAGAGAGTCTATAAAGACTATATGGCTATATTTGGGCTGCAAATAAACCAGTGAAGTGCATTCTTCATATGTGGCGTTCTCCGGATTATATCCCGAAGGACCTCGAGATCTGTATCAATGGACTGTCTAGATTCTCCTGAAAGGGTCTCCTGCACAAGCAGCAGTTGGGAATAAGGGGAGGCAGGACATCATTCCCAGTATTGATTCATACTTCCATATTGAAATGGACTTGTTTAAGAGTAGAGCGGCCAAGCCTGCATATCTTTACTTCACTTTCCTGTTAGGCAAAGGCCTTTGCCTGTAGAGTGTCTATAGATGCTACTAAAAACTTTCTGACCCTCAAGGGAATTAGTGGAGACTTTGTAACATAGATGGACAGCCCCAGAGACTGGAAAAGAGAGGCATTCCAGAGTATGACTGCTTGCCACTGTAAAGGATTTTGCCTTTATGAGGGAATCATCCAGATTAGGGAAAATGTGAATCCCTGCCTGTTGTAGATGAGCGACCACCGGTGCTAGAACCTTGGTGAACACTTGAGGTGCCGAACGAAGGCCAGAACCCGGAACAGATAGTTCATGTCAGCCACACTGAAGCATGAGAATTTCCTGCGTGTGGGGTGAATGGAGATGTGGAAATAGGCAACCTGATGATCCAAGGTAGTTATATTATCTCCTTGATTTACAAATTGAAGCCCCCTCCTGAAGAGACAACATAACAAAGGTCTGTTTTTTCAGGAATCTGTTGACGTGCCATAGGTCCAAGATGGGGCACCATTCTCCTGATTTCCTTCTTAGGAGGAAAAATCTTGAATAAAATCCTGTCCCGCGCTGTGCACTTGGTACCACTTCTATCGCTCCCTTGTGTAACATGATGTTTATCTGAGAGAGTAGTTTTGTTAGATGAGAAGGTGGAAAATTAGGAGGAATCTGTTGAAATCGCAAAGTGTGACAGTTGGAAACTAAATCTAGGACCCATCTGTCTTTTGTTATCATAAACCATTTGGGGAAGAAACAGGAAATCTTTCCACCAACTTCAAAAGAAGTGGAGTGATCTGTGGCAGAAACCAGGGGTACGTCACTGCTTCTTTTAGGCATTTCCGACTCCGAAGGCTGTTGTTCCTCTACTGTGTTTGTAGGAGGTAGCTGGAGGCGGCTAGTATAACTGCTTATGTTGTTGTGCTAACAAGTATCTAGATTGTCACAAAGACGGTTGGAACGGTTTGTATTGATTATAGCCTCCCCGAAAGGAAGTAGAGCCGTGACCTCTAGCTCCACGAAAAGCCTGGCTTATAAACGCAGGGTTCCTAATGCCTTCGCTGTATCTGGATCCTTCTTAATGGCTTTTAACACTTCATCAATGTGCTGACGAAACCGGGGTCACCAACATAAGGCATATCAATGACCTTAGTTTCTACTTCCTGGCGGAAAGCAGTAGCTCCCACCCAGCCCCGTAGTCATCGGACTGCAGGCCCAGACGACATTCGGCGGTCATATCTACCTAGAATAGCTAGTGAATTTGTAGCCCCGACCATGGTTGCTGCCATAGTAGAGAATTTCTTGCCAAAAGGTGTCAAGATGTCTCACGTCGCTGTCCGGAAGGGCGGACAGGGGTAAAAGCAGGGTTTCTGGCACAAAGCTCAGCCGCTTGGGAAAATAATCGCATCCAGCCATGGTTGCCCTACGAGACAGGCAGGCAAGTTGTCAGGTGCCTTGTATTTCTTTTCTAGCTTAGGTAAGACTGTTGGGATGGAAGCCAGTGTCCGCATTACCTTCAGGCCTTCCTCCCATATGAAATACATTATGGGGATTGAACAAACCTGTCTCTTAGCCTGCTCCTTAAAACCGCATAGGAAACATTTAGATTGTTTGGTGACCATCGGAAGCTGAAATCTTTTTGCCGCTCTTTCCATGAGCGTATGAAAACCTCCTATGTCTTCTGGTGGCTAATCTACCAGAGGTGGGGTTGACAGAGATGGCGTCTGTATCTGGTAATCTTCCCATTCGTTAGGCATAGATACTTCTGCCAGTTCTCTTTCGTCATTTTCATCATCAGTAGTGTGATGCTCCTGACCCTGCATTTGCGGTGCTGTGGGTGGTGGAGAGAGGAGGAGATCCAACTATCAAAGACGGTCGAGCAATCAGAGTTTGAGGGACGGAGGTAGCTGGTCCCGACGATAGTAATACTCGTAGTTATCCTACAGGCATTTTATCCGGAGGTCAAAAGGGCTGTGAGCCACACCAAACACGCCCTTTTCATCAGAGCCCACTTCCTCTTCATCCCCCATATTCAAAGAGTTCTTTTAGAGGACTGTAGGAAACCTAACTAGGAGAAGTGTGAGTAGGCAGGATTATTTCTTGTGAAGCTCTTCGTTTGGCTGGGAAACTGTAGATGAGAAACTGTGTCCATGGCTACTTGTACCTTCATCGACGTAGAATCAGATCTGTTACACTGTGCTGCAGGCAAGATAGACGGAGTAAACCACGGCTAAATAGTAAATGTCAAGCAAACAATCGATGAGGCCGTCGGCGACAGTGCATTCGCATTGATGTTGTTTGTCGACGCAAGTCTGTGGACGCGGTCGGCGGAGCCACCATCAACGAGGCTGCTGTCGACAAAAGATTCTCGATTTTAAGGGCCACCGACAACCGCAACGGCGATTACACATCAAACGACTAATCCTTCAACGACAGTCCTTTTTTCGTCGTTTTCGTAGAAGACATTGTCGTTGACGTAGAAGGCCTCACCTTAACTGAAACTATGGTCTAAGTACATGAGGACATTATGAGTTTAGTCCGAGGAGATGAGAAGGTCGATGTAGTCATCGTAGTTGTGGCGACAAGCTTTTGCCGACGATTGCGTCGGCGAGGTCGTAGTCGACAGTACATCTTTCTGAGGTGATGTAATAGTCTTCAGTAGAGACCTGGAAGTTGTCTTTACCTTACGAGGAGGTGGTAGCAGGTGTACGGGACACAGAATGACACCTATGAGAGGCAGACTCCCTTCTGGAGGAAGAGGGCTGATCATCAGATTTGAATGAAGAATGAGGTTTCTTAAGCACCTTTGCGGAGAACAGTTTCACCTCACTTGGTACCTGTGTTTTTAGAAGTAGTTGTCTTGAGGGAGGAATCACTGGCATTGTCAGTCAGAGGATTGTCTTTGGTCTTTAACTTCTGTAGCCACGGAAGAAGCCGTCCCCCTCTATATCTCAAAGTTTCTTGAGAGAAAGTTCTGAAGATTTTACAGTCTTTCACCTGGTGGTCAGGGTGACTGCAGTAAATACACTTCTTGTAGGGATCATCCCAGTGTAGTATGAGCTTCCCACAAGTGTCACAATGCCTAAATAGAGAACTCTCAGTATAAGACATGCTGATCTGAAGAAAACACTTGTTCAGGTCAAAAGAGAAAAGTACTGAGCAGAGCTCAGGGAGACGCCTTCACATGACGTGCAGCAGAAAATCTGAGAGCCTGGAGCCTCTATGGAGAGGGTTCTAGAGGGTTGGCTGGAATTTGGATCATGCCTAATGACTAAATAGAGATATTAAAGTGAATGTTTTTTCTCAATTAACTTCAATGTTAAAGTCATTACTTACTGCTTTTAATGTACCCCGAAACCACGACTTAAACGACGGGGAATGATTCAATCATGTGAATCTATAAAAGATCCAATGCTGGAGAAATAGTCCTCTTTCTACTCAATTTTCAGGGAATGCTGTTCGAGTAGTCCTGAGAACAGGCAGATGTTTTAAGATGTGGAGAACCCTTTACAAAAACGCCTCCAGTGGCTCTGGCTTTCAATCCTATATATATGCTGCACATCAACCTTACTTTGCATTTAAGTAGTAGATATGAAGCTATGTCACTAACTGGACCGAAGTGAACATGTGGAGCAACATGTGGACTGAAAGTAGGCAATTAGGAAGTTACTATTGGGCAATAACAGTATTCTCACTCTTGCCAACATACAAAGCTTAGGGCGAACATCCCTCATCACCCAACTACCTTATACAAAAGCCTACCTATCCACAAAGGTGAAATTACAATGTTTCTTATTTTGTGGCTGGGAAATGTTTGGAGGTTGTGTCACTATGTGCCCAGTGACTGGATCGATACAGATGGGTGTGCAGCATGCATTTGGCAGCACTGGCTGGGGTCAATTTGTGTTTTGCGTACTTGTTTTGGAGCTGAAAGCTTACTAGTAACTTGACGTTGCTGCTTGCCAGGGTATTTTTCATCTCTGAAGACTTTTTGGTGTCATCTTGCAGCATAAAATTAAGCCGGGACAGGTCTTGAAACCAAGACTCTTCTGTACTGAACAGAACAAGAAGTTCAGCTTTAACACACAATTACCTTCACACTACAATGATGGATATAAGGTTGGTGGAATTAGACCTCAACAACCTGTCCTTAGATCTGTTAAGAGATCTGTGTCTCGATAACAATAGGACAGGTTCCAGAAAAAAGGATAAGGAAATCAGACTTAATTTGGTTTAGGACCAGATGGGGAAACTTAGTGGTAGAGAAAGAAACATATGAGAGAACCCAAGGAGGAAGTTCTGTGATGTCAGGCTTTCTGAACCCTTTAGCAAACAGGGTGTCTCCCCAAATTTACATTCAGTTACTGCCCCAATCCTCTCTCATTATTTCAAGGGAACTACTATCACCAACTCCAGGAGTTTTTTTCTTTTTGTAGGTTAAGCCTGATTGAGACCCTCATCTTTCCTTTGGCTCATGAGAAAGTTATGGTGGATGAAGAAGAGCTGGCCATAGAGTCCAAGAGGCAGAGAATAGCTTGCCAGGAACAAGAGTAAAGGAGGTGGGTGAGACAGGGGTAATAGGCCTGTGAGTGAGAGGGAGAGGGAGAGGGAGAGGGAGAATAATCAGGATAGTTTCAAATCGCTTGCCCACACAAGTCATAACAGTCATAGGGAGAATAACTGTAGCAGATCAAATTAACTATGATAGAATTAAGGGGCGTGCGCTAGCCACTGACCGTGATGGCCGTGTAGGCTAGGAGCTTTGCCATTAACTCTTCCAAACTCGCTGTAGCGGCACAGATGGTGTCTGCACGTATTTGGACATCCCGTGAGGCGTAGTAGACAATGGAGCAGCTCCTGGCAGTGGAACCGGCTCTATAGATGCCGGTGGCGCCGGACTACCTTGAAGGGTGCGGTGAGGCCCGACTCCTCATGGGAAGCCGGGACCTCAATTTTGGGTGCAGGCCGGAAAAGGTGTGCCTGATCACGGCATGGCCGAGAGATTGAACCAGGCGTTTGGAGCACGGTGGTGTGCGGCAGGGGAGAAGGCCCTCTTTCTCAACAGCGGGACGCAGGTAATTACCGGAAGTGCCACGACGAGAGGGGCCATGGGCGGGCTTGGGGATCGGCCACCCGGCTACGAACTGTGTTTCCTCCGCGATCTCTTCCCGTCGCGGCTGTGCCCTTCCCCCTCCCCACTCCCCCTTTCTATCTATATGCCCCATGGGTCCTCTTTGGTGTTTCCCCCATCATGGTGCACACTGGTCTATATGGAGGGGCATGGGCCCATGTAAACTACGGGGCCCCCTTGGATTGCTGCTTTGGCTGAGGGGTCTGCAGCAGATCGTGCAGGAGACATGTACATGGGTGTCAGCACAGGGTGAGTGCGGCACCTGCTTGCCACAACATCTAGCTGTGGGCCCGTGTTTTTTTCCCGGACCGGCCTGTCCATCAGGCATATGTGACCATCTTGGTTCGCTTGCTCGTCTTTATTGCCATCTGTCGGGTCTGTGCTCATTTGGACCTCACCTGGACCACTTAACTTTTGGCATCTTGTTCATTGCTTGGCCCGCACCTCTCCACACCCAGATTTGGCACCGCCGCTGCTTGGCCTGCACTACCCATTGTTCAGTTCGTGTTGTGCAGTGCCTCATTCAGCCCCACCGCTGCTCCTGTGAGTCGCCCGCTGTTTGCCCGCCTGCCTCGTTGCCTGCAGCAGCACACAACCTGTTAACATTTCTGGGATCCAAGTGCAGCATTGTAGTGGGGTATGGGGAGTAAGGGCCCCAAGCAAGAAATGCGTTACTTACCTGTAACTGCAGTTATCCAGTATTGGTATCTTTCATAGATTCACATGCCTGAATCATTCCCAGTCAGGATGGGAGTCCCCGGTACATCAATAAAGTAATGTCCCATTAGACATATAGAGTAATTCGGACAAAGGCCTTACATTAGTAACATATCCATGTCCTTTTGTAAAAAGGACCAAACTCTAGTGAAGAGCCAATCCGCTATCACCACCTTCTGGAACCTTTCCGGAAAGCGCTCTAGTCCCTCAGATGTTCTACCGCACGTCGTGCTACGGGAGTCTCCTCTGAGCGCTGCTCAGTTTTCCTCATTTCTGGATTTCCAGTGTTTCTTCCTGCATAATTCCATCTTCTGAGTGAAGTTCTTCAGTTCTTCATGGCAGACACACCCAAGAACGGCCTTTTTAGGCCCTGTGCTTCCTATGGTAAAAAGAGGCTTCATGTGGATGACAAACACAAAGATTGTCTCTACTGCCTTTAACCGGATCACTCTTCAAAGGACTGCAAGGTATGTAGTACCTTTTCTTCAAAGACACTCAAAGATCGGGAGGGGCGCCTCTTAATTTGACTGCAGAGGCTTAAAGACAAAGACCAACCAGAGCCTTCTGAGGAGAGTGAGGGCTCTTCCATATCTTCCAAGTCCTCTCAAAAAAGACCACGGGTGACTTCTCCAGGCCCTTCGTCACAGCCACCTCAAAAGAAGACAAACAAAAAGTCTTCAGAGGTACATCCCAATGCTCTACCAGCAAAGGTTTCTCCTTAGGAGATTGTTCACACATTTAAAAAGCCTTCTTCCACTCTAATAACGACGACCTCGTCGACTTCAACGATGAGGAAAGCTACGTCTACAGCCTTGTGTTTAACCTAGTCAACGACTACTGTTTCCACTTCGGTCGCTTCCTCTTCACTATCTACGTAGACAACGGTGACTCCATTGTCGACGGCAGGTCTGTATCATCGACGATAAAGATAAAGAAGTCCTAGTCGACGTCCAAACAACCTTCGATGCTACGATCGCTGACAACAGTGTCGACGACGACTTCGTCGACAAAGACTGACCCATCGACATCCACTGGGATGCTTCAGTCACTGCGCCGCACGCTTGCACAGATAGAGGTGCAGCTCCATGAGTTAGATTGTAGCGCGTCCAGCGCTGGCCCTCTGGACATGCATAAACGCTCTTCCCTGTTGACAGAATTCAGTGAGGCCCCAGAACGTGAAGCGCATTTTTTGGGGGAAAACGCCGTAGCCAGGAGGTATGGGGAGGGTGAAAGGCCTGGCAGTACATTGGCTAGGCTGATGCAACATACCCGGAGGTCCACTTACATAGCTGAACTTAACAATGAGGATGGTGAGCGGATCACTGGTATGGATGTTACGGGAGCTACTTAAATATTACATAACGTTATATACCTTCAGGACCGCAGACTCCCCTGATGACCATAAAGCTTACCTCAACAAGGTCTTCCTTATCTGAATGGACAAGGCTCAACAGGAGTTCTTGGAAGAACCTTTTACTGAAGGTGAGGTAATGGAGGCCATTAATGTGCTGGACGGCTCTAAAGCGGCAAACTTGGATGGCTTCATAGGCGGTTATAAAAAATATAGGGATCTCTTTGTGCCTCATCTTATTGATATTTATCAGGAAGCTATTGAGAATGGGTTGCTTATGGCCACTCAGAGATCCCGTTATAATATTGTTGCCCAAACCTGGTAAGGATGATCTGAAATGTAGTTTCTATCGCTCCTGAATTTTGATAAGATCTTAGCTAAAATGTTGGCAACCAGGCTTATGTTAATAGTTGAGAACTTGATCTCCCCAGCACAATCGTGCTTTATCCCCAACAAATTCACAGCCTTAAACATGCACACGCTATTCGCCACGTTGAACAGGATTTTGCAATCCGTTCCGGCGGCGGCTGTCTTGCTCGACGCTGAGAAGGCGTTTGACTCGCTTGAGTAGCCCTTCCTCTACGCCACCATGAGGAGGTTGGGGGTATCTGAACGGTTCCTGGCAGTGGTTCGGCTCCTATAACCATTGCCCTCAGCACACATTAGTTTGAATGGTACATTGACCAAAGCGTTCCTTCTTACTCTGGGTATGAGACAAGGCTGCCCTTTTCACCCATCTTCTTTGTAATTGCCCTGAACTGGATGGGACACCTTAGTGTTACCATATGAAGGCGGTGGAGGGTTCGGTGTACCGAACTTAGATTATCTAGTTGCAAGCAATGCCAGACACTGGTACAACGTGGACGTTCGGTTTCCATATTATAGACCTGAAGCAGACCTGGTGCTCCCGGCTCCACTTAATACACTGGTGCTCCCGGCTCCGCTTAATACACTGCTGCTGCATGGTTTCCTTAGGGATCAACGTGACTTCCAAACAGTATCACAAATTGATGCGTGTGACTGGTGCACATGTATTATATTCCCCGGCGCAGCTGCTTGCAGGAAACAGCTGGATTCCCATCCTGCAGGAGGCACTGGGGAAGCGCACATTGTCCAAATTTAACCTGCTCACGTTTGGTGATTTATTCCCAGGTGGACACATTTTTTTCCACGTACTGAGGATCCCTTTTTCCGTGGGGCTTCCACATGGATCACTGTGCTTTTGAGAGTGTAGAAGGCACTGCGTGCATGTCTTGATAGCTATCCCCTGGAACCCCCTGACTTTTCCATTCTGACAGGTTGGTGGCACGGATGTATAAGGGTATGGTGGCGCCGCTTCCGTGCCATGATACCAGTGTGCAGGCGGCGTGGGAGCGGGATCTGGGCTTTCCGCCGTCAGACGTATAGTGGGGTCGGTGCTGTGCTCAAATACGCCGGGTGTCCCCGAATCCTCACCACAAATTGCTGCACTTGAAGTTTCTGTGGCAGGCGTCGTATTGACCCCTCTCATTCGGATATGTGTCCAAGATGCCGCTCTCCGACCGCGGACTTTGCACATATGACATGGACTAGAATAGAGTATTACTAGAGATCGATATTCAGGGACGTATCCAAGATGGTAGGAGTAGAGATTGTGCTGTCTCCCTTATTGGCCCTGCTGGGGTACGTTCATGACCTTCCTAGATCTCCGCGTCGGTTTGTTGCCATAGCGCTTTTGATTGCTAAGCGTGAAGTGGCTCTTAAGTAGGCATGTAGTATGCCCCCCCACACACAATATATGGCTTCACAGCATGACATTGTAATACCACAAGCGACATTTATGCGCAGTTGCAATGACCGGCCTCTAGACCTGTGGATATCTGGCAAACTTTCCAAATATACAAGTTAAATGTATAGGACAGTAACAGCGTCTCGGCTCATGAGTTGCCTGCACCCACTGCATCTGCGGACACCTAAGGATCAATCTGTATTAACTGTAAAGAATGTATTTTTGGTCATTTTGTTGTATATTTGTTTATCTAGAATGTACCGTTGGGGAATAGTGATACCTATGTTAGGATATGGGGGCCGCTATGACCACATTGCTCACCTTGTTGATCAATCAATCTATCAATCAATCAATCAATGACACTTGTAGAGCGCGCTACATACCCGTAGGGTCTCAAGGCGCTGGGGGGGGGGGGGGTGCCGCTACTGCTCGAACAGCCAGGTCTTCAGCTTCTTCCTGAAGGAGAGGTGGTCTTGGGTCAGGCGCAGGTCGGTCGGTCGGGAGGGAGTTCCAGGTCTTGGCGGCCAGGTAGGAGAAGGACCTTCCTCCTGTAGTCGCTCTTCGGATGCGGGGGACGGCGGCGAGGGCGTGGTTGGCTGATCGGAGGTGGCGTTTGGGAGCGTAGAAGTTGATCCGGCTGTTGAGGTAGCTCGGGCCTTGGTCGTGTAGGGCTTTGTGTGCGTGGGTGAGGAGGCGGAAGGTGATTCTTTTGTTGACGGGGAGCCAGTGAAGGTCTCTCAGGTGTCCGGTGATGTGGCTGGTTCGTGGGATGTCGAGGATGAGTCTGGCTGAGGCATTCTTGATCCGCTGGAGTCTCTTCTGGATCTTGGCGGTGGTACCGGCGTAGAGGGCGTTGCCGTAGTCCAGTCGGCTGGTGACGAGGGCCTGGGTGACGGTCTTCCTGGTCTCGGTGGGGATCCACCAGAAGATCTTACTTAGCATGCGTAGGATGTTGAAGCACGCCGAGGAGACGTTGTTGACTTGCCTGGTCATGGAGAGGGAGGAGTCCAGGATGAAGCCCAGGTTGCGTGCATGGTCTGTTGGTTTGGGTGCGGCGCCCAGGGCGTGAGGCCACCAGGAGTCGTCCCAGGCGGAGGGTGAAGAGCCCAGGATGAGGACCTCCGTCTTGTCAGAGTTCAGTTTCAGGCGGCTGGTCGCCATCCACTCGGCTACCTCTTTCATCCCTTCGTGCAGGTTGGCTCTGGCGGAGGCGGGGTCGTTGGTCAGGGAGAGGATCAGCTGGGTGTCGTCGGCGTAGGAGATTATGCTGAGGTTGTGTTTGCGTACGATGGCCGCGAGGGGGCTCATGTAGACGTTGAAGAGGGTGGGGCTCAGAGATGATCCTTGAGGGACGCCGCAGATGACTTCGGAGGCCTCTGACTTGTACGGTGGTAGGCGGACTCTCTGTGTTCTTCCGTCGAGGAAGGAGATGATCCATTCCAGCGCCTTGTCCTGGATTCCGATGTTGCTGAGGCGCTGTACTAGAGTGCGGTGGCAGACCATGTCGAATGCCGCGGAGAGGTCTAGGAGGATGAGGGCCGCTGTTTCTCCATTGTCCATCAGGGCTCGGATGTCATCGGTGGCGGCGATGAGGGCGGTCTCGGTGCTGTGATTGGCACGGAAGCCGGACTGTGAGGGGTCGAGGGATCCGTTCGTCTCGAGGAAGGCGGCCATCTGCTTGTTGACGGTCTTCTCGATGACTTTCGCAGGAAACGGGAGGAGCGAGATGGGGCGGTAGTTCTTGAGTTAGTGGGATCCGCTGTTGGTTTCTTGAGCAGAGCGCTGAGTTCGGCGTGTTTCCAGCTCTCAGGGAAGGTGGCGGTGTCGAAGGATGTGTTGATGATGTCTCGCAGGTGGGGTGCGATGACAGCGTCGGCCTTGTTGAAGACGTGGTGAGGGCAGGGGTCGGTCGGTGATCCGGAGTGGATGGAGTTCATCGTGCGGATGGTGTCTTTGGTGCTGATCGGGGTCCAGGCGTGGAGGGTGGTGGTGGGGGGTGGTTGTTCGGTCATGGTGTGCGTTGGTTGGTTGTTGAAGCTGTTGTGTATGTCCGCGATCTTGTTGTGGAAGTATGAAGCGAGGGAGTTACAGAGGTCTTGCGATGGGGTGATGTTGTTTCCTGTGCTGGGGTTGGAAAGCTCTTTCACGATGTTGAAGAGTTCCTTGCAGTTGTGTGCGTTGTTGTCCAACCGGTCCTTGAATGCTGTTTTCTTGGCGGCGTGGATCAGCTGGTGGTGCTTCCGGGTGGCAAGCTTGAAGGAGGTCCTGTTGTCCGGTGTAGGTTCCCTTCTCCAGACTTTCTCGAGGGCTCGGCAGTTGTTCTTGGAGCTCTTGAGTTAGTCGGTGAACCACGGGGCTTTCTTGCTGCCGGGTCTGCTGGGCGGGGTCCTCAGAGGGGCGAGTTCGTCCGCGCAGTTGCTGATCCACTTCGTGAGGTTGTCGGCGGCCTGGCTGGGGTTCGCTGAGCTGGCAGGAGGGTGCTGGCTCAGGGAGGTGGCGAGCTGGTCTGCTGTGATCTTGTTCCAGCTTCTGCGGGCGGCCTGTTGCTGGTGGTGGTGGGTCGTCGTTCTCTTGAAGGTGAAGTGGACGCAGCTGTGGTCCGTCCATTGAAGCTCTTTGTCGTGGCTGAAGGCGATGTCTGTGCTGGAAGAGAAGACTGCGTCGAGTGTGTGTCCGGCGAGGTGGGTGGGGGTGGACACCAGTTGCTTGAGTCCAAGATTGGCGAGGTTGTCGAGCAGGGTGCTGGTGTTGCGGTCGTTGTTGTTCTCCAGGTGGAAGTTGAGGTCCCCCAGGAGGATGTAGTCAGCGGAGGGGAGGGCATGCGGGCTGACGAAGTCGGCGATGTCCTCGCTGAATTGTGTGCGTGGTCCAGGGGGTCGGTAGATCAGGGTGCCTCTGAGGGTGGTGTTCGGGTTGGTGTGGATCTGGAAATGCAGGTGTTCGGCGCTGGTCAGGGTGTTGTCGGTGTTGGTCGTGAGACGGATGGTGTTCCTGTGGATGATGACGATGCCTCCTCCCATCTGGTTGGCGTTGCGATCCCTCCGGATGATCTTGTAGCCCTCTGGGATAGCGATGGCGATGTCGGGAGCTGAAGAGGCGTTCATCCAGGTCTCCGTGAGGAAGGCCACGTCAGGGGCTGTGGCGTCTAGAAGGTTCCAGAGTTCGATGGCGTGTCTGTGGACGGAGCGGGTGTTGAGCAGGATGCACTTGAGGTGGGTGCTGCTGGTGTTCGACTTGGCGGGTGCTGGAGCGAGGCAGGTCCGGATGCAGGTGAACTTGCAGGCGTGGCAGCTGAAGGGTCCGTGGGTGCGTCGTGGTGTGGCTTGATGGCATTCTGGGAGTCGGCCGGTGTTGAGTGCGATGAGGGTGGCGGCGGAGTACGTCAGGCGGGTCGGTCGGGGTCTTCGGGGGCCAGGGGTCCTGGCGCTGGTCGCGATCCGGTCGCGGACGGGCGCAGACGGGCTTACCTTTGGCGCGCCTTCGGCGCACAATCGGCGCGCCCGCTGCGCGTGACCGCTGCGCGTTCGCACGGTCGCCATTTAAGGCGAAGTGCGCGGGTGGGCGGAGCAGCTGGGAGGCGGGAGCAGGGAGGGTTACAGAAGAGAAAAAAGGGGCGGGGACAAGCGGCGGTGGCGGGAAGGGAGAGCGGAGGGCGGCGAGGTAGGCGGACAACCAGGAAGGAAAACGTAAACACAGGAACAGCAAAATATTACAAAACAGGCACAAATGGGGGCAAAAAACAGGGAAAAAACAACACTTGGCAGCAGTAGCAGGAGAGCCTGCAGCCGATCACGGAGCACGCCGAGGGGGGCGTGGTCAGCGGCAGCGGCAGCGAGGCAGCAGGGCAAGGGGCACACGCAGCAGCTGGTGGCCGTGCGGCGCGGGGATGTCCCACAAGTGGGTCACACTCACCTGCGTCGCACGGTCGCCATTTAAGGCCAAGTGCGCGGGTGGGCGGAGCAGCTGGGAGGCGGGGAGGGTTACAGAAGAGAAAAAAGGGGCGGGGACAAGCTGATAAGTTGTAATGTAATTGGTACTCCACGTGCAATTAACCTGCATTCTGTGCTGCTCAGTTATATTGTACCCGTTTCTTTTGTCCTCATTTTGGTTGCATTTATTTTGGAAACTTCAAAAATAAAAAGTAAAAAAACTAGAATGAAGGAAGCTCTGATTAAACTGTTGGGGCTAAAGCCAACTCGGTACCTTCAGAGATTTGGAAAAGTGAGATGGTGAATGATGTTCCATTTGAAATATGGGTTTGTGGGGTGTACCATGATTGAAAGGAGAGAGAGAGATTAAGGCCAAATGTTTTCTTACTCTGGACCAATTGACATTGACTCAATGAGGACTTCTCTTCCTCAGTTAGGCAAAACCTTTCAGACTTGATAGAAACTAATCCAGAGAATCGTGCACTGTTGGCCGACAAGTGGTAAGCTAACAAAGTAAACAATGAGCTGGAGAAGCAAGACGAAGACAAAAAAAGAGAGAAACTGCCAACAGACTGGTTTCAAGCTAGAGGGTAAGGCCAGTGCAATTCACAAGAGTCAAAGTGAAGACACACTGTAAAACGTTACATTAATTCTGTTAGATTTGGGGGTCTGTAGTTGGTACAGGTAGGTACTTGTGACAAATAGTGACCCTTGCCTTTGGTAATTCGGGTACACTCCTAAAATAATCCCTGCTCACCCCCTTGGTAGCTTGGCACGAGCAGACAGGCTTATCTCAGAGGCAGTGTGTAAAGCATTTGTGAACACATACATTAATCCAGTGACAACACTACAGATGGACACCACACAAGTTGTATATTAAAAAATAAGTATTCTTTATATAGATTTACCACAAGACCACAAATGACAAAACTCCACGATACTCTACTTAAAACGGTAGTTTTAGCTTACTTCTCTTTAGTTATTAAAATGCAACACTGAGTCAATGTACCTTAAGATGTGACATACAGGGCAACGAAAGTGTTGCAAAGATGGAAATGTGGCAAAATCGGGTGCAAAGAAATAAAGATGTGAAGTTTTTCCTGATGCGGCATGCTTCTCCGTTGTTGCAAGAAGTCTCGGCTTGATGAGTCAGCTGCAGCGACGACACCCTTGTGCAGAGATGCGACAACAGAGGCTTTGGCGGCGACACTCTACTCCCTCGATGCAAGATGCTTCCGCTCGATGGGACTGCTGCAGCGATAACACCCTTGTTCAGAGATGCGACAACATCGGCTCAGACGGCGGCACGCTTCTCCGTGGATGCGAGGCGCTTTTCTCGATGCGGTGCAATGCGTAAGCTACAGCCGTGACATCCTTGTTCAGAGATACGAGGGTAGCGGCTGCAACAGGCTTCTTCGGTGCGAGACGCTTCTCTCGATGCCGTGCAATTCGTCAGCTACAGCGGCGACACCCTTGTTCAGAGATGCGACAGCAGCGGCTGCGACAGCAACACGCTTCTTCCTCTTGCATACCGCTTCCAGCTCCTTACCTCACGCAGTCCTCAGAAGGCCCAAAACAGAAGCAGGCACTTCCAAAGAATTCTTGGGGAGCTGGGGGCTGAAGTCTGTTGTCCCGAGACTTCAGCAGGAGGCAAGCTCTTCCCTCAAGCCCTTGGAGATCCTTTTCAAGTTGAATAAAGGGCACACAAAGTCCTTTCTCTTTACTTTGGCAGTCAAGCAACCACTGCAGGCCTATTCCCCAAGCAGCACTTGATCTTAGGGACAGTCTCTCCTCAGTGGGTGCACTTGCCCAGTCAGCATGACAGTACTGGACTGCACACAGGGTTTGCAATGGCAGACCTTAGACACTTTTACAGGCTGCTTCTGTGGGTGGGACAACCAGTACTGCAAGCCCACCAGCAGCATTTGGATTACCAGCCCTGGGCACTCCTAGTGAACTGTACTAGGGTCTGACAGGTAACCCAAACCAGCCAATCATGAAATCACAAATTCATACATCAATTTACAATAGGGAGCACTCTCACTGTGGCACTGCATCCAACACCAGTAAAAACACATGAAGCAACAGCAAAAATGGAAGGGTGACCCACGCCAATGGTGCCAGTACTAACGAATACCATATCAGAAACACAAGAAAAACAGAGTACAACAAGGTTCTTCTAAGCCCAAAGTGATCACTATAGGTATCACAATGAGGGGAATTACAAAAGGGACTGTCCTTTAAAGACTCTGCACAAGTTTCAAACATCATATCAAGTATATGGTCTGTGGGTGAAGGGAACTGTGAGGGCACTGTTGCATCCAACTTAGCAACAATTAACATACAATACTCCAGGTTTATGTCAGCAGGAGCCAGAAATAGGAACTAAAGCAACTGGCTGCTGCTGAGCATAGTGGGATACTGATGGTCCCTGGGCTCTTAAAGGTACAGTCTCTATTTTTAACTCCTATAATGGTAGCCTATGGAGCTTCACTGTCCTGTTTCCCTTCGCCTTCATACTTTATCAAAAAGGGGGTTGTGGAAGATATTTATGTGGTTTTATAAAAACATCATGAAATTATATACATATATATTTCTACAGGCCCCCTTTTTTAAGTACAAGTTGAAGACTTGGGCCATTGTAGCCTGCAGAATTTTCGCCTCTAGTGACTCTGCAAGCCTTCCTGAAGAAAGGTAAACCTCTACACTTGAGAAAATATATTGTGAAAAAGTGTTACAGGATCCCCTCATGTGGATGGGACTATTCAGTGATTAGGACCATCAATGGAGAGAAAAAAAAAATATATATATATATCCAAACACGAAAGGTTGCCCATGTAGAGACGACATCCTGAAGGTTTCAGACACATTGTACTCTTCCCCCAAAGACTGCCATATGCATTTCGGGCACCCTGCCCTTGTTCACTGGAGTTTTGTACTCCCCCAGTTGGTCTGCTTGCCAATAGCAAGCAGACCTCAGCACTCGAAGTTTGGGTGCTTACAAGGTGATGGTAAATCCGGCATTTCCAGTGTGAAAGAAGCAGGCACTTTGAGTAACTCTCCTCGTAACCCACTGGGGGAATACAAATTTTAAGTTTTTTTACGAACATTGTGCAGCAATCCATGTGATGCAAGAATGGACTTACATATCCAGAATACATTGAGACACACGAAGTCCTAAAGAGGCGGAGCATATGATTTACAGTCCACGTGGCTGCCGTGAACATTGTGAGAAACGCCAGTGAACAAGGGCAGGGTGCCCGAAATGCATATGGCAGTCTTTGGGGGAGAGTACAATGTGCCAGAAACCTCTAAGAAAGCAACAGAGTTACTTACCATCAGGATAATGTCTCTACATGGGCAACCTTTCGTGTTTGGAAATACACATACATATATACACACATATATATACATATATACACACACATATATACACATATACACACACACATATATACACATATATACACACACATACATACATATATATACACATACATACATATATATACACATACATAC